>NW_017731502.1:554625-556634 GCF_001890085.2 Hipposideros armiger | reverse complement strand
TTCAGATGGTTTTCTAGGTTCATTGTTCTATAATTTAGTTGTAATTTTAATGTGTTCATGGAAGGACACAGGCACAGTGTTTCTCTACTCCGCCATCTTGGACCTCCAGCGCAGTTGATTTTTAAGGCCTGTGCATTTTTAGGGCCACTCACACCAAGTGCTAAATTGTCTTCCAGGAAAATTGTGTCCATTTTCATTCCCCCAGAAGTATTAGTGATGACAGTTCCCACACACCATTTCCAAAACCAGGTCTTGTTATTTTCAAAATCATTTCCAATTTCACAGCCAAAGCTATCTTAATATTGAACTTATATTTCTTTGTATTTCACTGATGCTGGTATTTTTTTATGTGTTTCTGGCCTTTTGTATTTATTTTTGTATTTACAGCTTGTGGATATTTTGTTTTTTATATCTGTCTTATTTGTTTGGAAAAGTGTTTTTTAATATATTGAGTTTATTAACACGTTATCTTATATAAGTTGGAAATACACATTAAATTACAGGCAGCTAAGTCAGAGGGTGTAGATCTAGGTGTAGACTCAGATGTGTAGGTGTAGGTAAACGTGGAGGTATAGTTGTAGATGTTGACATAGACGTAGATGTAGGTGTAGGTATCCATGTGGATGTATATGTCTTCTCCCAAAGAAGTCCTCTTCCTGTTTGTTAGTTCCTGGCTTCTCCAGCTTCAATCCTTTTATAGTTTGAGATGGGTATTTGAACTAAAGATCAAAGACCATTTTCTGCCATCCCCTTTTCCAGCCCTCTTTTGGTCTAGCCCCACTTGGGTGGGAATGTGGGAGTAGTCAACACCTCTTGCTGTGCCTTCCTCACAGAGTTGAGGATTAATGGCATAGTAAGTGGGAAGTGCTTAGAACCGGGCCTGGTGCACCTCAGCCCTCCGTATGGGCCATTCCGATGACTGATTTTGAGACCCCACAGTAGCACCAAGAGATTACTCCCCTCTCTGTCCTCACAAACCACCCCTTTCATGATCCTCTTTGAAACTCCCCTGGGTCACACCTCAGGCTCACCGAGCTGGTGTGGGGCCACTTAGAAAAGCTGCCCAGTGGGGTTGGCAGTGGTGGCAGTAACAACAGCGATAATGATAATGAGGATGCCTTGATGCCTGGCTGGGTAAGAGGCCCTGCACCAACCACCTCCCAAGCATTTTCTCATTGAACCCTCCCAGAAGCCCATGAGATGTAGATGACCTCAGGTTAGTGCCCCAGCCTCACCCACTCGGGCCACTTTCCCGTTTTTGTGCAAACTGGCTCCTCATGTGCCTTCACTCTGATATCCAGCACCTCCTGTTTGTGCCACAGACATGAGTATTGCTTTATGTAATGGAAAATACATAATAAACTATATTTCTTAAAAAGCACCAAGCCACATGGGCTTGCCAATGTGGAGGAGGACAATTTACCAACAAGATCATCTCATTAGATGCACATACATCTAAGGACTGTGCATACCTTGCTTTGGGAGGAAAATCTTCTTGTACTAAAACATGCTCATGAGGACATGGTGGGGAGCCCAACCCCGATGGAAGACTCTAATAACATCATCACAGCATCCAAGGAGAGATCAGGGGCGCCAGGGATGTGTTCTCTAGGGGTCTCACCTGAAACCTCAAGAGCATTTGTTGGTGTTTGCTTTGAGGTTTGGGTCAGTTCAGGTCTGAAAAGAGGCAAACACCAAGACAGAATTAAAAATGTGAGAGATGTGCTGGGGTAAATGCCTTTAAATGACACAGGAGAGAAAGGGCAGGAGCAGTCAAAGAGACACTCAGGCCACTGTGACATTGGCCACCTGTGCAAGGAGAGGGGGAAGGAAGGAGATTTGGGTAGGAAGAGCCTCAGGCTATAGGCAGTGCTGGACAATGTCAACCAGACCAATAGCCCCAGTGCAATGAGTGTCATTAGAGGAGCCCCACGCTGGAGAAACTTCCAGGCCCCAGGACCTCCACCACACACAGTCCCTGAGTGGGGCTGCCAGGGAGAGGAAGGACT
>NW_017731502.1:550280-552620 GCF_001890085.2 Hipposideros armiger | reverse complement strand
GTTGGGTGCCCTCTGTGCTCCCAGAACTCCCTGTCACAGCAGTCCTCCATCTGTTCACTTGTTTCCCCCCACGGCCTGTGATCTCCTTGGGGCTGGAGGGGGTTGTGGACTGTGTCTCATTTGTCTTTGTGTCCCCAGTCCTGGTATGATGTTTGCCACATGCCAATGTTCAAAAGCAATCTGCTTTTGGTTTCCTATTCCTCTATTTAGCATTTTGCAATATACACCAGCTAACCAAGTTCTGCCTAAACTCTATCTCGTTAGTACCCATAACACCCGATAAGGTAGGTCTGATGGTCTTACTGATGAAAAAAATAATTATTAGAGAGAAATGAGTAACTTGCCTTAAAAAACATTTATTGAATGAATGCATGAATAAATGAATAAATAAGGCAGAGGGTGCAGAGTGTTCTATGATCCCAAAGGGGCCAAAGGTGTGTCCTAGGGATGGGAAGAGAACTCCAGGGGGCAGATTCTCCTGGTCAGGGCTGTCTGACAACAGGACAAGCTGTCTTGGTAGGGAGTAAGCTCCCCATCTCTGGAGGTGTGCAACCAGAGGGCCCACCTTGACAGAGGTGAAGGAAAGATGAGAGGTGGCTGCACACCTGGGAGGGGCCAATTCTATGATTCTTCTGGCAGCAGGTGTTTCCTGAGCTGGTCCAGTGGGAGAAGGGATTTGGGAAAAAGATGAGTGTTTGCTCTCTTTTTCTCACCTCTGCCTAACCCCCACCCCAAGAATAACATTTCTCTTAGCGTATGTTGCCAAGTCCTGGCCCATTAAGACATTAATTTTAAAAATCAGCCCTTGTACTTAGAGTATTTTTAAGCTAAAGCTTTGTGACAAAACAATGGCCTCATTAGACTTCATTTAAAGCAAGGGAGCCAACCTCCAATGAGGCTAATAGTGATGACGTGAGGCCTGCAGCTGGCCCCATCTGGGGCTTGAGAACCAACTGGGACATTGAAAATTGCATCTTCTCAGCCTCAGCCAGAACCCAGATCTCAGCCTGCACCCCACTGAGCTCTCCCACCCCAGAGCTTCACCAGCTCTTGATGTGGGACCCTCACCTAGGGGTTCACCCCTCCAAATATAGCTCAACTCAGGCCTCTCCTCCCCGCTCCCCTGTCCAGGCCACCCCAGCTCAGCTGGGGGCTGCAGTGGCCTCCTTGTTGGTCACTGGCTTCTACGCTTGACCTTGACTTTCTAACCCATTCCCCACACTCAGCCAGAGAGCTATTTTTATAGCTTAAGTCAGATCGTGAGACCAGCCTGCTGTAAGCAACCTTCAACAGCCTCCTGCTGCACGGAGAATCAAGTTCAAACTCCTCACTGTGCCCTGCAGGGCCCTGTCTGACCTGGTCTCCCTCCCACCTTCAGCCAAGCCAGCTGCCCCTTGTCCTCTGCACACTCAACCTGACTCTTCATCTCCGGCTTTGCACGAGCCTGCCCTCTGCCAAGTGCACCCTGTTTTCCCTGCCCCCATCCCCCGCCCCAAACACACACACACTCTGCTTTGTAATCTCCTGCTCATACTTTAAATGCCTTCTAGAGCTTCCTCTGCCCCTAGAACACTGCCCTGAGCCAGGCCCCTTTACATGCTTGGGAGGCCCCCAGACCTGCCCGGCTGTGCTAAAATGCACTGTACTGTCATCTCTTCCCACGTCCATTCCCCAGCTAGACTGTGAGTCCCATGAAGACAGGGACTGTTCGATTACCTGGCGCGAAACATGTGCCTGTCACCTTGGAAAGGCTCGATAACCATGTGCTGATTGAAATGGTGGATGCATGAACCAGTGAAAATCCCGGAAGACAGATTAAACAGTATTCCTGGCAGGAACAAACCAGCAAATAGAAAGAAATAACTATAAACACAAATGAATGATCAAATAAATGAATACATAAATGTAAGTAAATAAGCGACAGAACATTTCCCCAAAAAACGTTTAGAGCAATGGTTCTCAGCCCTAGCTACATGTTGGAAACACCTGGGGAGCTTTTAAAACACCCCGGCAGGCCCCATCTCAGATCCATTAACTCAGGCTCTTTAGTGGGGAGGCTGAGGCTTCAGGTGTTTTAAAGCCCCTGGTGATTCTAACATGCAGCCAGGGTTGAGTGGCCCTCAAAGTGTGGCCCCTGGACCGCCAGCATCAGCTTCACTTGGGAACATCAGTGTTTCTCACACTGGAGCACGGTCATTGCCTAATTCAGGAGTGGATCCTGGTCTTCTGCCTGTGTGACAAGCTCCCAGGTGCTGTTGGTTGGGGGTGGCACTTGGGAGCCCAGGGCTCTATAAGCTTTCTATCTCTCTAGTCCTTTGTAGAGAAAGGAGAAGAATGAGA
>NW_017731502.1:512879-547590 GCF_001890085.2 Hipposideros armiger | reverse complement strand
GGAAAACCATGGAGCCAACACCAGCTTGTGTCTCTCCTTGTTCCCTCCCAAGAGGCCCATGTCCTTGCTCATCTAAAAATTTCAATTAACCAGGCACCAGGTTCCAGCGCAGACACTGAGCAAATGTTCCGAGGAGGAAAAGAAAAACCAGCCCAACAACTCCAAGAGGACGGTTCCTTTTAATTAAAGTGAGGATCAAGGCAGCTCTAAAACCCTCTCTGATGGAACATAATGTTGGCCAGGGAAGTGTCCATGAGAAGGACAAAATAGGGCAGGACAGGCAGGGGTGGATGCCAGAGGGAGCAGGGTGGGGATGAGGGGGGCGCCTCCTTCCTGCCCCTGCATGTGGAGTTAGGCTCCTGCAGGCCTGGGGCCGTCTAACGGCATTGACGAAGAGCGCTGGTCTCAGATGGCCCTGGTTATTAGAACCTAGGGCTCCCTGAGAGGGCTCATCCCCATAGATGGGGTTATTACTAGTACAATTAGGAGTGTAGGAGGGGCAGGAGAGCGTGTGTGAACCCAGCTGGGAACAGGAGCTCTGGGCCTGGCCCAGGCAGAGCTCTGAGTCTCCAGGGTTCCTTACTCCTTCTCCCATTCCCTTTGGCTCCACTCAAGGAGCCAACCTGGATTCTCAGGTTTTCTGTTCAGACAGAATGAAACGGGAAAAGAACCCTGCTTGCCATATTCACTTCTCTTGAGTCAACTTCCCAGAGGCCTGGCCCCAGAGTTGGAGGTTCAGATGATGGTAGGTGATGATGGTGGCAAGCTGGTGATGGTTACAATCATTGTAGCCAACACTTTCTTTCTCTTTCCCTTCTTTCATTTTCTTTTTTAAAAAGATATTAAAAATTTAGCTAACACACAGTATTATATGAGTTTCAGGGGTACACCATAGTTATTCAACATTTATATGCCTAAAGAAGTGATCACCATGGTAAGTCCAGCAACCGTCTGACGCTGTACCACGCTGTCACAATATTATTGACTATATTCCCTGTGCTGGACATTACATCCCCATGACGTATTTGTTTTATACCTGGAACTTTGGATCTCTTATCCCTCTTCACCTTCCCCCCTTTTAAAATTTTTCAATTACAGTTGACATTCAATATTATTTTATATTAATTTCAGGTGGACAGCATAGTGGTTAGACATTTATATAATTTAGGAAGTGATCCCCTGATTAGTCTAGTGCCCATCTGGCACTATACATAGTTATTACCGTATTATTGACTATATTCCCTATGCTTTACTTTACACCCCCATGACTATTTTCTAACTACCAATTTGTACTTCTTAATCCCTTTACCTTTTTCACCCTGTCCCCCCAACCCTCTCCCATCTATCACCCCAAAAAATCTAGTACCGATATGACACCATACATAGTTACTACAATATTATTGACTATATCCCTTATGCTATACCCTACATCCCCATGACTACTTTGTAACAACAAATTTGTACTTCTTAACCCCTTCCCCTTTTTTTCCACACCCCCTACTCGCCTCCCATCTGGCAACTATCAAAATGTTTTCTGTATCTGTGAGTTTGCTTCTGTTTTGTTGTTAATTTTGTTCTTGGATTCCACATACAAGAGAAATCACATTGAATCTGTCTTTCTCTTTCTCATACTCCACTCAGCACAACACCCTCTAGGTCCATCCAATGCCACTGCAGGTGGCAAGAACCCATTCCCTTCCATGGACAAGCAATATTCCATTGTATATATGTACCACCTCCTCTTTATCCATTCATCCACCAACAGACACCCAGGCTGCCTCCACATCTTGGCCATTGTAAACAATACTGCAATGATCATATGGATGCACAGGTCCCCTGGAAGTAGCGTTTTGGGTTTCTTCAAATAAATACCCAGGAGTGGGATTACTGGGTCTTTCTTTGTCCCTTGTTATAGCCTTTGTTTTAAAGTCTATTTTATCTGGTATAAATATTGCTGCCCTAGGTTTTTCTTTTAATTTCTATTTTCATGAAGTAACTTTTTCCATCTCTTACTTTTCATCTGTGTGTGTGTGTGTGTGTTCGTGTTCCAATCTGAAGTGATTCTCTTGTAGGCAGTGTATGTAAGGGTTTTGTTTTCTTATCCATTCAGCCCTCCTATGTCTCTTGATTGGAGCATTTAAACCATTTACATCAAAAGTAATTATTGATAGATATGTACCTATACCCATTTTATTATTCATAAGTTTTATCTTTCCCCCCCATCTTAAAGATGTCCTTCTAACATTCCTTGTAATACTGGTTCAGTGGTGATGAACTCTTTTAGCTTTTTCTTGTCTGGGAAGCACTTTTTCTGTTCTTTGATTTTAAATGCTAGACTCACTGAGTAGAGTAGTCTTGGTTGTAGGTCCTTTATTTTCATATATATCCATATAACCATGGATAGAAATTTGCATGAATATTCAATATTCATGTTGAATATTTTGTGCCAATCCTTTCTGGCCTGCAAAGTGTCTGTTGAGAAACCAGCTGAAAGTCTTATGGGAACTCCCTATAAGTTACTAGTTGCCTTTCTCTTGCTGCTTTTAGGATTCTCTTTTTGTCTTTAACCTTTGCCATTCTAATCATAATGTGTCTTTGTGTGTGCTTGCTTCATCCTTCTTGTCTGGGACTCTCTGTGCTTCCTGGACTTGTATGTCTATTTCCTTTGCCAAGTTAGGAAAGTTTTCCGTTATTATTTCTTCAAATAGGTTCTCAATCTCTTGCTTTCTCCCTTCTCTTTCTGGTACCCCTATGATGCGAATGTTGTTATGCTTGATGTTGTCCCAGAGGTCTCTTAAACTATTCTCATTTTTTGGATTTCTTTTTTCTTTTTGCTGTTCCAATTGGGTGTTTTTTTCTACATTGGCTTCCAAATCATTGATTCAATCTTCTGCTTCATCTAGTTTGCTGGTGATTACTTCTAGTGCATTCTTCATTTCATTTATTGTATTCTTCACTTCTGGCTGATTCTTTTTTTTTGTTTGTTTATGGCTTATATGTCCTTTTTAATGCTTGTTATCTCTTTGTTGAAGTTTTCACTAAGTTCCTGAGCATCCTTATAACCATTGTTTTGAACTCTGTCTCTGGTAGTTTGCTTGCCTCCATTTTGTTTAATTCTTTTTCTGGAATTTTCTCCTGTTCTTTCATTTGGATGTATTTCTTTATTTCTTCATTTTGGCTGCCTCTGTGTTTGTTTATATGTATTAAGTAGATCTGTTACTTGCCCCAGTCTTGGCCGGGTGGCGTTATGTAGTAGGTGCCCTGTGGGGCTCAGTAGCACAGCCTCCCTGGTCACCTGCTCTGGGTGCTCCAGAAGTGTCACTTGTGTGCTGTGTGTGCCCTCCTGTTACACTTGAGCCTTGATTGCTATTGACATGTCAGTGGGTGGGATTGACCCTCAGGCTGACTGGCTGTGGGGTTTGGCCATGTCCACAACTTATGGGCTGCTGTGCACAAGCCTTACCCCACTGAGTGGGATTTGCCCCAGCAGGTTCTGGTGACTGTTGAGACTGACCTTTGTGTGTGCCATTTGTGAGGCCACTTGTGGGGCAGTGCTCTGCTGTGGCCTGAAGCCAAATTCCAAGTATGTTGGTTCTGGGTCCTCTTGGGAGGGGTTCCAGTGTAGGCCCAGGTCAGCCACTGCCTGTGACCAGCCAGGGGCTACATGGTAGGCACTACAAAGCAATCCGTGTTTTTTTTGCTGCCTATGCTAACTCTGGCGGTATGTGGGAGAGGCTACACTGTGAACCAAGGATGTCTGCCTGCAGTACAGGCATGGGGTAACTCTGCAAAAAGCCAGGACACCTGGCAGGCTGCTGCCACCTGCTAGTTCCCTTAAGGTTCAGCCACTGATAAAGCCTCATGCAGTATGTGAGTTGGGTTAGGCAGGGTCTCAAGAAGTCACTAGAGTAGGAAGAATTTTGGTTACCAAGTTAATGTAGACTCTGGTTTGATGCGAGTGCTGAGTGCTGAGCTTGAAGCAACTCAGCAAAAGTCTCAGAGCACACCGAGGCCATTCACCACCCACCTGAGGCCCGTGGACTCCAATAGTTTTCTAAGAAAGAGTGCAACGTAGAAGGGGCTGACTGCTAGTGGAGAAATTGCCTCCAGCACTGGGGGAGTTTGGTGGGGTGGGGTCCCAGCTGAGTCGGCAGGCCAGTCAGATTTCTCCAGCACAGTTCACCAGGCCAGTCAGATTCAGATTTGACCTGTGGGGGTGGGCTCAACATAGGAAAAATGGTGCCTGCCTCACCCGCTTGCCAGCTGCTTAGGAGAAGGACCTTCTCACAGGGAAAATACCGAATGTCCTCCAGTCTTTCCTCTAAAGCCACACACCTCAGTCAGCCCTTGTATGTCTCTGAGGCCCTCCGAGTCACTCTTCCCCCTCCTGGAGTCCAAGGTGAGTGCCTGCGAGCGAGTGAGTCTGTGCGTGGGCCGTTTAAAAGGATGTCTGAGTTTCCCTCAGCCTTCTGTCCCACCAGGATGGTGGGAATCCCCACTGATTTTCACAGCCAGATGTTGTGGGGGCTTCTTTTCCTGGCACCAGTATTCCAGCTGGGGAGCTGGTATAGGGCACTGGGATTCTTCACTCCTTTGGGGAGAAACTTCGTGGCCAAGATATCCCTCCTGATTCTCAATTGAAACATGGAGGTTTGGGGCCCATTCTGCATCTCCACCCCTACTACCAGTCTCACCGTGGCTTCTTCTTTACATTTTTAGTTATAGGACTTCTATTCGGCTAGACTTCAGATGGTTGATAGTTCTGTAATTTAGTTGTTATTTTAATGTGTTCATGGAAGGACTCAGGCGCAGTGTTTATCTTCTCCACCATCTCGGATCTCAACACTTTCTGAACATAACTACTGCCCTTGTGTTGTATAATAAGAGCACTGACTTTGGAGCTCAGCCTGTGTGTGTTTGAATCCTGTCTCTGCTAATTCCTAGCTGTGTGACTGAGGGCAACTTAATTTGCCTCTCTGGGCCTCAGTTTTCTCATCTGTAAAATAAGGATAATAGTGAGGCCTGTATCACAGAGCTGTTCTGAGAATTAAATTATTAAATATATGTAAAGTATAAGAACACTACTTGGTATATGGCCCACACCCAATAGATGTTAGCTGTTATTAAAACACTTTACATTTATATAGGTTAACTCATTGATCCATCCCAATATCCCATGTGGTAGTTACTTTCATTATTCCTCTTGACAGATGAAAACACAGAGGCACAGAAAGGCTAAGTAACTTGCCCCAGGTCACACAGCTTACCTAGTAAGGAGAGGAGCAGGATTCAGACCCAGGCCCTAGGGCTCTTTAGCCTACGTGCTTGGTCATCATTTTATTCTGTTTCTCAGTGTGGATGTATAGAAGCGAAAATATAACCATGGATAGAAATTTGCAGCAATTTTTTAAAAGATAATGAATGTTAAGGGAGTGGTTATCAGAGTTGAAAGGGCAGCGGGCTGAGAAGTCAGGCAGACTTCTGTCCAAGCCTCAGTGTGGCTGCTTTCTAAGCGCATGCCTTTGGGCAAGTCATTTGGCCTCTCTGTGCCTCCATTGCCTCATCTGTGAAATGGAAACCCTGCCTCTTCCCAGGGCTGCAATAGAGTAAGAGGTGGTACAGTCCCTGTGAAGGGCAGTGGAAAGGGGAGGGGCACCGTGAGAAGGACCTGCCCGCTGTGGGTCCTGGGCTTCTGGCCCTGGAAGGAGCTGCGCCTCTCTCCTCTTCGCCCTGCCCCTCGCAGCAGCCCAGAGACCACAGAGCAGCCAGAGGCAGACACCCAAACACCACAACCACCACGTACTGGGGAGCGATAAAGCATGAGGTGCCAGGAGAGGCAGAGTGGGCTGGGCCAAAGGGGCAGGGAGGGAGGCTTTGCTGAGGGCAGCAGAGGATGGGAGAAAGTGAGTGAGAACACCTACCATGTGAAGCCATCTTGGTCCTGTCGCTTCTACAGACATGCTGGCAGCCCAAGACCCCATTATCTGGAGCCAGGACCACCATGATAGTTCCCCCTGTCCCCCTGACCCAGTCCTGCTCCTTCAAATCCAGCCTCCACCCTGCAGACCTGATCTGAGCTCGTCGCTGTTGACTAACCCCCCCCCACGGCTCCTGTTGCCCTCCACATGGCGTCCAAACTCTGTCATGACCCTGAAGCCCCTATCCATCTGTTCTTGGGCTACTGCCCCTCTTTCGTCCTTTCTAGCCACTGCCTTGCCCCACTTCGACCATGAAGCTCTGGCCATGCTGAACATTTCTTTGTGCCATGTTCTCTTACCTCAGCATTTGACCATGCAGTTCCCTCTTCAAGAAGCTCCCTTCCTGTTCCCCCTGCCCCCACCAAAACTGCCACCCTTTATAGACCGCTTCTTGAAGAAACCCTCCCAACACGCCCCCCCCCAACTCCATGCAGAGTTAGCTGCCCCTGCTGAGGGTTTTCACAACCTCCTAAACTTCCCTCTGAGCATTTATCATACTCTGTTTTAATTACTTAAAAGTGTGTTTCTTCCACTGGACTTAGGGAACTCCTTGAGGATAGGAACCATGTTGGAGTTGCTTATTAATGAAATTGTGGTGCCTGGGACAGAGAAGTGCTGAATAGTCTGCTGGATAATTGGGTAGATGGATAGGTGGGTAGATGGGTGGATGAGTGGATGGATGGATGGATGGATGGATGGAGAGATGGATAGATAGATTGGTGGGTAAGTGGGTGGATGGCTGAGTGAATGAATAGACTAGGTGAGTGGAGAGGGGGAATAATATATTGGTGGATGAATAGGAGGAGAGATAAATAAATAGCGGATGGGTGAGTAGATGTATGGATAGATGAACGGTTGGGAGGCCAGTGGTCGCATATGCAGACAGGTGGATGGGTGCTGGTCCTTTCTCTGTCAGAGGGAGGAAAGTTTTGTCTTGGATTTCAAGGTTTGGAAGGTCACTGCTCCTGCCCCCAGCCCTTATCTTTAATACAACAGTAACAGATTGTTAAATCAGACTTTTAAAACAATTGAGATGAAATTCACATAACATAAAATTAACCATTTTAGGGCCGGCCGAGCGGCTCAGTTGGTTAGGAGTTGGCTTGAGAGCGTGAGCTCTGAGCAGCAGGGCCACCGGATCAGTTCCCACATGGGCCAGTGATGCTGCGCCCTCTACAGCTAAGATTGTGAACAACAGCTCAACCTGGAGCTGGGCTGCCGTGAGTGGCCGGTGATGGCGTAGGCTGCAGTGGGGCTGCAATGGGGCTGCAGTGGGCTGCTGTAAACTACCATGAGTGGCCAGCAGCCAGCATGAGTGGCCAGCATCCGGTGAGAGCTGCTGTGAGCCATCATGAGTGGCTGTCCAATGGCCGGCGACCGATCTGCCTCAGCCGGGAAGAGCGCAATGATAATACCAACATGGGCCAGTGAAGCGACATCCTCCACAACTAGACTGAAGAACCAAAGGACAGCAACTTGTCTGTTCCCCTTCCCCGATTCCCCATTGCTGTTCCCCTCCCCCAATTCCCCAATAAAATCTTTAAAAAAGAAATTAACCATTTTAACATGAACAATTTGGTGGTGTTTAGTACACTCACAATGTTGTAAAACTACCACCTCTATCTAGTTCCCAAACATTTCATCATCCCAAAATAAAACCCCATTAAGCAGATTCTCCCCATCCTCCCCTCCCCAGCCACTGGCAGCCACTAACCTATTTTCTGTCCCTATGGATATACCTTTTCTGGACATTTCATATAAATGGAATCATATAATATGTGACTTTTTTGTTGTTTTAAATTGGGGAATTGCAGGAGGGGAACAGTGTTGGGGAATTGGGAAGGGGAACCAGCCAAGTTGTTGTTCTTCAGTCTTAGTTGTGGAGGGCGCCAGTTGCCATCTGGCTGCCTGTCAGCAGCTCGCAGCCTCTGAACTCAAGGTGCTGTGTTACAATCTTAGTTTCTGGTGGGAATAGTCACCATCCCATGCGGGAATGGAACCAGCAGCCTTGTTGTTAAGAGCGCATGCTCTATCCACTGAGCCATCCGGGCAGCAGCTCAGCTCAAGGTGCTGAGTTCAGTCTTAGTTGTGGGCGGGCATAGCCACCATTGAACAGGCAATCTTGTTGTTACACCAGCTGAGCCATCCTGCCACCTGTTGACAGCTCAGCTGCAGCTCAGCTCGGGTGCAGCATCACTGGCTCATCAGGGAATCGAACCAGCGGCCCTGTTGCTCAGAGCTAGCACTCTTAAACTAGCTCTTAACCAACTGAGCCACTCGGCCGGCCCTAATATGTGACGTTTTGTGTCTGGCTTCTTAAGTCAGACTTCTTGTAAACAACAAAAACTACTTTCTGAGGTTGGGAAGGAATCTGTGGGAACATGACAGCCCCTGCTTGGCTGCTCCTCCTTGGAAAACAGAAGAGCTTGTGGAAGCAGCCGGGGCTGAGAAAAAGGCCGGAGAAGGGCCTCAGAGGTGCACGCTATAAAGTGGGCACAGGGACGTGCTGGCCTCTCGGGGTTTGCCAAGCACCTGGCTTAGAGTCTGGCAAGTAGTGAGAACTTATTAAGTAAGAACTGGAGTGACCTTTAGTGAGGGACAAGACGAGGACTAAAGATGCCCCTCGTCTCCTGGCTCTGCTGGTCACAGAGGAAAACTCTCTCAGTCAACACCAGGAAATGGTCACACACACAGAGTGCTGACTGTATGCCAGAAGCTTCAGCTTTGGCTTTGCACTCACCCTTCCCCACAACCCTGCAGAAAGTCCATCAGGACACCCATTTTACAGATGCTGACGTGTAGGCTCATAAAGGTGAAGACATTCGCCCAATGACACAACGGCAGAAAAGTGGCCCAGCTGGGCTTAAGCCTGTGTGTGGTCCAGTACCAACCCCTTGCCGTTTCTCCTGCAACATGCAGCCCCTCCCTCACCTCCGCCCCTCTACCTCCTTGTTGGGGCCTTGCTGTCCACACAGGATTCAAACCCTGAAGGACTGAGGCTCCTATATCCCACCCTCAGGAATTTTCTTCTTAATCACTTCCTGCTGCCTCCTGGAGCCCCAGACGGGCTCCCTCTTCCGCCAGCATCTCAATGGGCTCCCCTTGCAGACCAGCAAGGCCTCTCCATGGCATGAGGCTGCCACCTGGTGTCTGTGAGGGATACAGCAGACACTGAAGGAAGTACACACAGGAAGGAGCCTGAGAATTCCCTGCCCAGGATGGAAGCACCGCCTCACCTCACAGCTCTGAGAAGAGTGTGCAGGGGACCAGGCCCATTTTGGGGGTGCTCTTGCTCTGTGACTGGCCCTGTGTTAGGTGCTTTACCTGCATTGATCTCCTTCAATTCTCACTTTAGTGCTACAGGTGCTACCCCCTATGCATGTAGTAGGGTCTCAAGAAATACATGTGACAAAAAGATAAATACTGTATGATTCCACCTATATGAGGTCCTTAGAGTAGTCACATCATAGAGACAGAATGTAGGATGGTGGTTCCCAGGACCTGGAGAAAAGGGGGCATGGGAAATTAGTGTTTAATGGAGATAGAGTTTCAGTTTGGGAAGATGAAAAGAGGTCTGGAGATGGACGGTGGTGATGGTTGCCCAACAATATGGATGTACTTAATGCATTAGAACTGCACACTTAAAAACGGTAAATTTCATGTTGTGTATATTTTACCACAATGAAAGGGGAAATATGTGTGAGTGAATCAACTAATAGATGAGCAAATGAATAAATGCGTAAGTGAATTAATAAATGCATAATCATGATAATAATAGTTACAAAATACTTAGTATATGTCAGTCATTGTGCAAAGTGTATGAGCTCATAAATATTTTTACTAAGCCCTACAATGTGCCCAGCACTGCTGGAGGCTCTGGGAACACAGCATGAGCAAAGTCCCTACCACGATAGAGCTGACATTTGCGGGGAAAAACAGTAAACAAAGAATATTAAAATGTCAAATAGTGATATGTGCTATAAATAAAAATATAAGGCAAAGTAAAAGGATAAAGAATGGCTTGGAGGGAGATGGAAGAGCTCTTTCAGATGGGCGTAATCTGGGAAGGCCTCTCGGAGGAGGTGATATTTGACTGTCACCACATCCCTGAGGTAAGTGCTTTCATTATCCCCATTTTACCGATGAGACATCTGAGGCTGAGGGGGGTTGCACAGCTAGGAAGTGGTCCAGCCAGAAATTAAATCCAGGTCTGTTGGATCCCAGCCCTGGAGCTCTTAAGCAGGCTGTGAGTAATGGGGGGATGATGGAGTCTCTCAGCTCACACCCTGTAGACACATACTTCAACCTTCTGAGGGCCTCAAGGCTAAGACCCAGAGCAGGAGCCTGACTGGTTCCTCCCAGCCACCAGCCAGTGCCAAGAGACGCAGAAGGATTCATGTGTCCAATAGGTGGCGCTGCTAGCTGCCCAAAGAAGGGCGAGCCCAGAGCCCTAGCCCCTCATAGATCCCTATGCCAGGCTAAGAAGTGGGATCTGGGCAGTGGTGCCTACCTGCAGTGCAACTAGCCTAGCGGGCACTTCAGAAAAAGATGAAAAGCTGCCCACAGTATTGCTATCACCCTACCTATTAGGCTAGTGTTAGAACCTCAGCTCTGTGAATCACTTGCTACTGTGTGATCTTGGGCCAGATGCTGCGTCTCTGCTACTCCTCTGAAGATGGGGCTAACCCCTTCCCCACAGGTTTCGGGGAAGATTCAAAGAGCTCATGTACTTTCTCATTCAAACGAATTTCCGGAGAACCTCCAATGTGCAGGCCCTGAAGAATCAGCAGGAAATAAGCTGACAAAAGTCCCTACCCTTGGAGAGACCCCATTCCAGTAGAGAGAGAGAGGGTAAACAAGAGAAATAAGATATGTATTCAATGGGGCAAAGATGATAAGAAAAAATAATAACAGAGAAGAGACGGCAGTTAAGAAGTCTGTCATCGGGGGGTTAATCATGTAGATAAAGTTAGGTGCCAAGGAACACCTCACTGAAAAAGTGATGTTTGAGCACAGGAGGTGAGATGGCAAACCATAAGGAAAAAAGGAATAGCATTCTAGGTGGAAGGAATAACAAGTGCAAAGGCCCTGGGGTAGTAGTGTGCGTGGCATGCTGAAGGAATAGCAAGGAGGCAGGTAGGATTGGGGTGGAATAAGCTAGGGGAGAGAAGGAGGAGGTCAAAGCAGGGCACCAGACAATGCAGGGCTTTCCAGGTCACAGTGGAAGGAGGGGAGCTTTACCTCTGAATAAGATGAGAAGCCAAAAGCGTTCTCAACAATGAAGCGCTGTGGCTCTTTTGTAGTAACAAGGCCCTTCTCGCTATCCTATAAGGAAAGATCCTGGTGCATACTAGATGCTCAATAAATAGTGGTATTTCATACCAGTCAGGATAGCCTAGGTTATGCTGGGCAACAACACCACATCTCAGTGACTTAAAGCAACAAAGAATTATTTCTGGCTCACATTACATGTCCAGCAAAGGATTGGTCCAGGTGAGTGCAGGGCCTTTCACTTAGAGATCCAGCTGACTGAGGTTCCACCAATTTATGATGCTGATGTTTTGATGTAAGAAGGGTTCAGGGTTCCTCAGGCCAGGCGAAGGGAGGGGTGAAAGGTTCAGCAGCAGTAGCAACTAGATGCGTCTGACTAGAAGTGACACACGAGCACATCACTGCCTCTCACAGAATTAGTCACAGGCCAATGCCCACCTGCAAAGGGGTATTAGGGTTCTCCAGAGAGACAGGACTAATAGGAGATGTATGGGTATCTACATCTATCTTTCTAAATCTAATGTCCATATATATATAAAGAGATTAATTATAGGAATTGACTTGTGCTTTGATGGAGGCTGAGAAGCCCCACAATATCCAGGACAGCTGGGGGTGTAATTGTCATCTGAGTCGGAGGGCCTGAGCACCAGAAGATGGTGTTAGTCCCAGTCTGAGAGCAGAAGAAGAACAATGTCCCAGCTCAAGCAGTCAGGCAGAGAGAGAGAATTCTTCCTTCCTCCACCTTTTTGTTCTATTCAAGCCTTTGCCTACCTTCCTTGGGAAGGGCCATCTTCTTTTTTCAGAGTGCTAATCTCTCTTACAAACACCCTCACGGACACATCAGAAATCATGTTTAGCCAGATACCTGGGCGCCTCATGATCCAGCCAAGCTGGTACATAAAATTCGCCATCACAGAGGGGGAGGGGAAGTGTGAGCTGCAGGTACTCAGGAGAGGGGAAGTTGGATTAACAATGGGCACCACACTGCTATTATTATGATTTCCACAATGAGCCTCTATTACTGGCTTAATTTTTTTTAATTATAAAGTTATACAACTGCCCCTCCCATTTGGAGGGTTGGGTAACTACCTCCACTCCCAGGGCAAAAGGCTGTGCTGAAGGTGGAGACCCTTACGAAGAGGCCAATCCAGGGTCTCTATTTTAGTAAACAGCTTCTCCATCCACCAGCTTCCCACATCAGGAACCCAGGCCTCATTGTGAACTCTTCGCAGTGGCCCCTCCCATGTCCAGTCCTCACTTCCTATTTCTTTTACCTTCTAAAACACTTGACTTCTCAAGTCTATCCTTATGTGTCAACCCCAAACACAGACCACTGCCTGACTCCTGTTACCACATCTCTCACTACATAATAGCCACTGTCCTCTGCTGGTCTCCCTGCCCTGGTCTTGCTGGTGTGGTCTCCCTAAATGGCCACTCTGATCACATCACTTGCCGGCCTTCTCTCCAGTGACTCCAGACAGTATCATAATAAAACCTAAGCATTTTCCCTGGCTTTCAAGGCCCTTTGGGATCCACCCTTCTCTTACTCTCCAGCCTCCCACCACACTATTTCCAGCCACACATTCTGTGCTCCAGGCCCACTGGTCATCTGGCTATTCTCTCTGCGTTTCCATGCCTATGTGCTTTTTGTTATTATTATTATTATTATCATTATCATTATCATTATCATTATTATTATTAGTTTCAAGTGTACAAAACAATGTAATAGTTAGACATTTACACCCCTCACAAAGTGATATCCCCCCTCCCCCAATCTACTACCCCTCTGGCATCATATATAGCTGTTACAATTCCATTGACGCTATTCCCTATGCTGTACTCCACATCCTGTGACTATATATATATACACACTAAATCAGCGGTTCTCAACCTCTGGGTCGCGACCCCTTTGGGGGTGGAACAACCCTTTCACAGGGGTCGCCTAAGACCATCGGAAAACACATATTTTCAATGGTCTTAGGAACCGAGGCACCGCTCCTCTATCCGTCTCCATGCTTCAAGACAAAATTTCATTTATTTGTACTTAGACAGAAATATTTCACAATATATAATTACATATTGTTTTTGTGATTAATCACTATGCTTTAATTATGTCCAATTTGTAACAATGAAAATACATCCTGCATATCAGATATTTACATTATGATTCATAACAGTAGCAAAATTACAGTTATAGAGTAGCAATGAAAATAATTTTACGGTTGGGGGTCACCACAACATGAGGAACTGTTTAAAAGGGTCGTGGCATTAGGACGGTTGAGACCCACTGTACTACATTATAGTTGACATTCAGTATTATTGCGTTTACACATGCTGTTCCCTCTCTCTGCAATCCCTTTCCTCCTTCTTCAGTAGAAAAACTTCTCATGGTTCAAGACCTGGCTTAAATGTCACCTACTGTGTGAAGCCTCCCCAGTGTCACCCTGGCAAAAGGATTGAGCTCTGCTGGCACCCCCAGCATATCCCCATTCTAGCACCAGCATGCAGTATTGGCATTTGTTTCCATGCCCCCTTTCCCCCAACTGGAAAATACATTTCACATTGAAATCCAATGCCTACACTCAAACACACAATGAATGCAAAAATTTTCCAAACACTCCTTTCCCATCCTACCTGCTATGCACACTATTATTTTCTATCAGAGTCTATTCTGCTTCATTTCCTAAAACATGCCAGTCGTCCATTAAGTTCATTTTGCTACAGTCTGAAAAACACTGCCCTGGAACCTCCTACAGGGCTGCAGGGACTGTGTCCTTAATTATCTTCCATCTCGCAGAGGTTAAGACATTAATAAATGTGCATTTAAATAAATAAGCAAATAAATGAGGAAATGGTTATTGAAGCGTGAGTGGATGAATGGGTGATTGAATGAGTGAGCAAATAAACCAATGAGTGATTAAGTGAATGAATGAATGGATGAATGAATGAAGGCAGTGGTTGGTTATGTTGTGGGAACCAGTAGCATAGGCCAGTGGACTGCCCACTCAGGGTGTAGGTTTCTTCAGGTGTGGTTCCTGGGGAGCATATTAAAAATGCAGGTGCCTGGTACCCACCTCAGACCTACTGAATCAGACTTTCTGGGATGAGGCACAGGAGTCTGCATTTTCGGAAGCTGCCCAGGTGATTTTTGAGGTGGGCTAATGTTTGAAGATACTGCTCCAGCACCAAACTAAGCTGCTGTTGGAGGGGGCTTGGCGAAAGGAACAGAGCAGAAGAAACAAAGACAAATAACAGCCTTCCTGAATCTCTCCCTGACCCACTTAGGAAAAAAAGGGATTTCTGGTGAGCCTGCCCCACCATGACCCCCCCACTCTGGGCCCAGCAGTGTGGGGGCGACAGAGCCCATCCCACACGGCTGACATTTGAGCAGGAGGCAGCTGTTGCCATGGCAGCACATTAAGAAATGCACAGCCACCTCCAGTTTCAGCATCTGGAGAGGGTCAAGCCTTTAAAATATGGAGCAGGAAGGGAAATCACTCCCCCAGAATCTTTGTAACTAACAAAGCCTTTTCACAAGCATTGCCTCACAGTACTCACAGGAAACTAGAAAGTGGTATCCCCACTTTACAGGTGAGAAAACGGGCTGGAATCAGTTGCCAAGCCAGTCAGTAGCAGAGCTGGTATCTGAATCCAGCCTTCCTGATTTCAGAGCCCATGCTCATGTCCCTCTAATAGTTGCCTGTCTTGGGCAAGTGACAAGCAAGGACACAGATTCTAGAATCTCACTGACATTGAGTTTTGGGGGGGGCACATGCATTGACTTGGCACTATCCCCAGCCCACTACGCTTGGCACCCATCTAGGAAAGCTCACGCTTGCACAGACACACAAGCAAAGAAGCATCTAGAATGTGCCCATGCATTCAAAGAAAGTGTACACACACAGAAGCTTCATATGCACACACACCTGTGCCTGAACACACATATATTACATATAGATACATATTCACCTGCAAGTACATGAGCAGGCACACACATATATACATAAAAGCAGACATAGAATTGATTGCCTTAGTGGTCCTGAGTCATCATTTCTCTTTGAATCCACTTCTTTTGATGTGGGACTTTGCAGTTCCTCTCTAAGAGGGGAGTCTGTTTCCCTACCCACTGAATCTGGGCTTGGCCATGGTACTTGCTCTGGCCAATAGAATGTTAGCAGACATGATGCAGGTAGAGCCTTGAAAACGTGTTTGTGTGGTTCTGCTACTTTCTTTTGATCCTTGCCTTTACTGTGAAAACATGCTTAGAATGTTAGAGGACAAGACACGTGGTGTAAAACCAGGTCACCCCATTTGTCCCAGCTGAAGCCATCCTAGATCAGACAACCCATGGCGAACCATCACAATGGGAGACAAGCTAGAATCAGAACTGCCTGGGAGAGCCCAGTTCAGTCATGAGCCAAATAAATATTTGTGGTTGTATTCCACTGAGGCTTTGTGGTTGTTTGTTATATAGCATTACTGCACCAATAGATAATTGATATTTATATACATCAGAGGGGGATTTATTATGATGTATTGACTTTTTTTTTTTTTTAGGATTTTGGACTTTAATTTCTTTGGATTCATATTGCACAGGAATTGTAATAGATATGTATTGGCCTTTGAAAGGTCCTGGGAGGAGACCCGCACAATGTGTTCACCTGATCATATGGTTTTATAAAATTTGCAAAAGTAATATTCTTTTATAAGTAACAGTTTGAGAAATAACTCACATACCATAAGATTCACTCGCTTAAAGTGTACAATTCAGTGTTGCTTTTTTTTTAGCATATTCACAGAGTTATATAACCATTACCACTATCTTATTCCAGAACTTTTTCATCACCCCAAAAAGAAACCCCAGAACCATTACCTGTCACTCCCTGTTCCACTCCCTCCAGCCTCTGGCAACTACTAATCGATTTTCTTTATGGATTTGCCCATTCTGGATATTTCATATGAATGGAATTTTACAATTTTTGTGTGTAGGGTTCCTTTCACCCAGCATAATGTTTCAAAGTTCATCCATGTATCAGTATTTTATTCTTTTTATTGACCGAATAATATCCCATTGTATAGATTTGCCACATTTTTAAAAAGCTATTCATCAGTTGATAGACATTTGGGAAAAGTAACACATTCTAACCACAATTGGTTATGACTGCTAGCTCTGACTTCCCCTCGGTCACACCCTTATAACAGGTAGCATTTTGGGGAAGTTGAGTTTGAATACATCTAGTTTTGGAACAGTGAGGTATATGTGCGTGTTTCATTGTCTGTGTTTATGAATTCCCATCTTGGCATAGCAATGGCTTCCTGAAATAGTGCAACTGCCTGGTGACAACTCTCCCTGTGTTGTGACATGAATGAGTGAGGCCTGTGGTTGTGCTGAAATATCTCAGTGAGTTCTCTGGTGTTTAGTATGCCAGAAATAGGTAGGCCTTAGAAGAGAAACAAGAGTGGAAATGTACAGAGCCAGAAATTAGTTTTGGTTATAGAAATGGTAAATTCTTTTAATCATTGGATATGTCGTACTATCATTGGCTTCAGTTCTCATGGACACCTAGTCAAAACTTTTTTTTTTTTCCATTGGGGCATATGCCTTGATAAGCAGTATATGCCCAATAATGTAGCATATACTATTTCAACTACATCAAGTACATATATTTTTCTTCTTTTGTGATAGGAAACATACAAAATAGAGTGGATCAGAATTCCTGCGTCTGTAGGGCCCAGACCCAAAGCTGTGCTAAGCGGCAAATATGTGCTTGAAGTCACATGTTTTACGCATCCTAACTCATAATAAAAACAAATTTCAATCAGCCATGCCAGGTAAAAGACTGGTTTATCTTTCTTTTCTCTAAATAGAAAATATTATAAAAATCATGCACATATGAAGGGACTATCAAAGAAGATAGAACCCCCCAAAAAGTAAGAAATACATTTAAGATGCTATCAGGGACTTCATGAATATAGTATATGTGATTTTTCTAGCTTTTGTGATGTTTCTGGTATTTGTCAGTTTTTTTTTTTAATTTGTAACATTGTGGTCTTTAATTCTCAATACAGTCACATGTGTACCTAAACTTGTATTGATCATTTTGAAATCTTTGTCTTAAAGTGGATCCCCAAATTGTGTAAACTTTAACATCCCTTTAAAAAAGTGATCCATCCCTGATACCCACCAGTGCACAGGACCCCGTGTATGTGTGCACGTGTGCGCTCATCTGCATATCCACATGCCTGTATGCACCCAGAGCAGGTGCTCTCCAAGGTCGGGAGAGGGGGGAAGGAATCACGGCTCTGTTCTTAGGAGGCAAGTGACCCCTAAGTCACAATCCGATCCCACCCTTCAGAAATCCCAGGACAGAGACACTTCCCAGCACTAGCTCATCTTTGACAAACAGCACAATTGCTTTTGCTTACATTGTGGCTCTGCCTGCTTTGGCAATCAGCTAATTGGCATGGCTCTACCAAGGCACTCAGGCAGCATCACACTTAATTCAGCTGCTCTGAAGGCTTAACACCAACCTAGGGGAAGAATTAAGACCTAGGGGCCAAAGAACCTCAGGGAGAGGCAGGGCTGGCGTGTCTGCCAGACAAGCAGAAGCCTGCAGGCATGGCTGCCTCTGCTCCACTCCTGCAGCCCCAAACACCTTTCTCCTCCCCTGTCCTTCGTTCATGCACCCATTCTATATTTTCTGAGTGCCAACATTGTGCTAGCACAGAGGGTGCAGCCTGTATTCTAGCAGGGGAGACAGAATTAACACTAGCGGTCATTGACACATGGAAAACAGACAAAACATTGCTAATGAACAAGTGAATGATCAGTTGAACAAAAGAGTGTTCAGAGAAGTGGCTTGGTTCCACCAGCAGCAAACAGGCATGTTTTCCTAAGGATCAGCATGCTGGGATAGCGGCCTCAGGATGAGCAACTACACCTCTTCGCAAAGCGAGGTCCAACTGGGAGGCAGGACTACCATTGCCAAAATGAGACATTAACAAACGATCTGATTTAAAAATGGAGAGAGGATCAGACATACGGATGGCCAACAGGTACATGAAAAAGGTGCGCAGCGTCACTCATCATCAGGAAAATGCAAATCAAAATTACAATTAGATATCCTTTCATACCTGTTAGAATGACTATTACCAAAAAGACAAGAAATAAAAGGTGTTGGTGAGGATGTGGAGAAAAGGGAACACTTGTGCACCATTGGTGGGAATGTAAATTGGTGAAGCCACTATGAATAACAGTATGATGGTTCCTCAAAAAATTAAAATAAAACTACCAATTTATCCAGCAAATTTCACTTCTGGGTATTTATCCTAAGGAAATGAAAACACTAACGTGAAAATATATATGCACCCTTATGTTCATTGCAGAATTATTTGCAATAGTCAAGATATGGAAGCAACCTAAGTGTCCACCAACAGGGAATGGGTAAAGAAGATGTGATACACACACACACACACACACATACACACACACACACACACATACACACACTGGGGGTGTCAAAATATGTATACAAGTGGACACTTTGGTCAATGTTGCTCAAGCAGTAGTTCACTGTAATCAGAAGTGTCTGGATGCTGATGGTAACCACTTTGAGCATATTTTGTAATTGCAGAAGTCAAATGTGACTTGTATTCATCTTTTGTTATCAGTATATATTGAATATTACAATTTTAATACAGTTTTTTTTTCTTAAAATGTGTATACTTTTTTTTGGCACCCTCTGTATATATATTCAATGGAGTATTATTCAGCTATAAAAATGAAGGAAATCTTGCCATTTGCAATAATGTGGATGGACCTTGAGGGCAGTATGCTAAGTGAAATAAGTCAGACAGAGAAAGACAAATACTGTATGATCTTACTTATATGTGGACTCTAAAAAACAAAAGCAAACAATAAGAAAAACAAGCTCATAGCACAGAGAACAGGCTGGTGGTTGCCAGAGCTGGGGATGGAGGGTAGGAGAAATGGGTGAAGAGAGTCAAAAAGTACAAACTTCCAGTTATAAAATCAATACATTCTGGGGATATAACGTTCAGCATGATGACTATAGTTGATAATATCATGTTGTATATTTGAAAGTTGCTAAGAGAATAGGTCTTAAAACTTTTCATCACAAGAAAAAAGATTGTAACTATGTGTGATGATGGATGTTAACTAGACTTACTGTGGTGATCCTTTCACAAGACACACAAATATTGAATTAGTATGTTGTACACCTGAAACTAATATAATGTTATATGTCACCTATATCTCAAAAAAAAAAAAGACAAAGAAAAAAGACAGGCATTGGAAAATGACTGGCTTTGTCCACAGGAAACCTGAAACAGCCTTGGCCAACACTGTCCCCAGATCAGGAGCCTGTGCCAAGGTCCTGAGGCACCAATTGCTTTAGAGATGGGGACATAAAGGCCCGGTGGGGGAGTCGACTGTCGGGGGGTTACCACCACGATGTCAGAAGTCAAGTCTAAACTACTTCAAAGAAGATAATGTGATATGAACTGTGTATTCTTGTTCAAGCTCCAGCTCCAGAGGCGTTATCAGTTGTTTAATTTGGAATTCAAAGTCCGGGAAGGGGGTGGCCAGCTGGCACTCTCTCCAGGAAGGCCGCCCCGGCCCCAGAAGCCACTGGGACAAGAGCTTCGTTTATCCTTCTTGTTGATCAACACTAGAGGCTTTTCTGATTAGGGTAATGACTGCTAACAATAAATGGGTTTTCAGAGGCGAAATCAGTGGCTTATCAGACAGCTTAATGGATGCTAGAAACAGGCCCTTGTTGATGCACTCGGTGAGAGTCAGAATATATAGCATGGCTAAGACATTTCAGAGACGCTCCCTCCCATGGCATGAACAAGGTGAGAGAATCCTGCGAGCCCCCAGGAAGAGCTCCAGGTTGGTCCCTGTGGGTCTCCCTGCAACCCTCCGCGTGGGTGACTCTGGCTGCCTGACATGGACTCTAACAGATGCAGAATGTGGCTCTGGAATATTCATATGTTTGCCTCAGATGAATTTAATAACATGTTGCATGAACTGTTTGGAGGCTGTTTGCTCCTATTAGTTGCTTAATAAATGTATTGTGGGGCCAGACTTCTGTCCATGACTCACTTTCATTATAAGCTGGTAGCAAGACTATGGGGCAGCAGCAAATCCTCACTTGATTCTAATTGTTGGCCACAGCCACCATTCACTGAATGGTGCATTTCAGATTGGCTTAGGTCCTTTTGCAATAATGGCTGGAGGAGAAGGTGAGCCTGGAAGTAGGTCTCCTAATTCCCATGCCATTGCTTTGGCCCCGTCAGCTGGGAGGGGCCAAGATGCAGCTCTGCCTCCTACCTGAAGGTGTCTTCCCTCCAGCCCCACACCTGGCTCCTGGCCAGAAGCCATTTGCCTAGCAAGTGTGAAAAATGCCTCGGGCTTCCTGAATCCATCAGAGAACGGCTGTGCTTGAGATCCACTTTCTTTGGGTTCTAAGGCCATCCAAGCCCTACCCATCCATGACCCAAACTCCAGGCACAAAGCCTAGCTTGTCTGGGAATTTCCCACTTTCCAAAGCCTTTGAGAGTCCAGGAGGCAGGAAGTCCAGAGAGAAGGAAAGAAATCTACTTCTCACCAACATACCTCATGCCCACCTGGATCATAGTGGGGCATTTGGTGGAGAAAGCCACTGGCTGGATGCTCTAAAAAATGCAGCTTTGGGTGGATATCCAGAAGGAGCCCTGCACTGTGGAAAGATGTACTGTTCCAGAAAATACTTCCACTCCAAAACTCAGAGGGACCAGCAGAAATACGGGGACCCAGGACTGTGACAGATGAGCCACCCCTCTGACAGGCTGGCGAATTTGGAGCTGCTCCACCAACTGGCCTACTCCCCCAGGACCCTCCAAGCTGCCATGGACTCTAACAGTCACAGAATGTGGCTTTGGAATATTGTGATACTGCAAGGAAGCCCTCTGTCCCCTCCTCAGGTGTTCTCAGGGGAACAGGCCCAGCTGCCCGAAGTAACGACCTCGATAACACACGCTTACATTGGATTTCCCCCTGCCATGTCTCACCTCCCTTCTCCCCCCTTGCTGCTCCCCATGGTCCCTCCCTAAATAAACCCCTTGCACACAAACCCCTGCCTCAGGCTCTGCTCTTGGGGGACTCAGGTTGAGGCCCTCCTCGTGGAGGCCTTCCCTCACTGGCTCACCCCTATATACCCTGGCCACTCCCTGCATTTCCCATTTTGACATTTATCACCCTTGTGATTAAGAAACTCTTGTGTAGTTATCTACTCATGTCTCTTTCCCAGGTAGACTGTAAACTCCATAGGCCAAGATAACTCTGAGCTGTTAACCAGTTTATGCCCAGAGCACACAGATGTTTGTTGAATGCATGAATGATGGACAGGAAATAGATGGAATGAGCACGGTTGCCATCACATACCAGTTCTGCCACATTGATGGAACCATTCACCAGGAGTCTCCCTACTGAGTTTCTTACCACTGTCCCACCCTGTCCTGGGGGCTGATGGGGACCTCAAGCCCTTTGAACATTGTAATGGGCTGAGCAGAAAAAAAATGATGACCGTGATGTCCAAAGAAGTTCCAGGGCCTTCTCAGACCTGCCTGTGAGAGTTTGGAGGAGCAGGAATTAACATTTATTGAGCATCTACTATGTGCCAAGCACTTGGTTGACATTGTCAAATGTGCATGTGTTAACCTGTGTCCTACAGAGATCCAAGCAGGGGAAGGCCTTGCTGGAGAGTTCACTATTTGGACAGTAAACCACATGCCAAGCCATCTTTATCTATAATAACAATAATAGAGATACCACTCACTACATACAGCAAGAAGTCCCAGTGACCCTTCCAGGTAAGGGCCACTGTTAGCCCCATCTCACAGAGGGGAAGCCTAGGGTCAGAGCCATGAAGTCACTTGCCCAAGGGAATGCAATTTAAAATGAACAAGACAGACCAAACCCAGGTCTGACGGACATCAAAGCCCAGATGCTTCGCCTGCCCCTGGAGCAGGCTTCCTTAGCCTTGTTTTGGATGGCCAGAGGAAGGCAAAGGAGCCAGGAATCATGATTGCTTCCTGGAACGGAGGGCTGTGCCTTCACCTTGTGTCTACTTGCAGAAGGAGAAGTGGAGGTCGCAGAACAGCAAACAACCACCAACATTCTATTAATGGCAAAGAGTCAGTCTTATGCCCTTGAGCCAAACTTTTATTTACTACCATGGCAACTCAGACACAAAGATAAGCCAGGATACCCTAGTCTGCAGGAGGCTGATCCTGGGCTTTGCAAAGTGTGTCACCCCATCCTCAGGGGAACCCAGCAAGGTCAGCATAATCACACCCACTTTCCAGAGGAGAAAAGGGACCTTCAGAGAGGGGGGTGACTTGCCCAGTTTCACACAGCTGATCGCAGGATTCAACACTCAGTCTGAACCCAAAGTCCGCATTTCCAACTACCACATTGCCCCCTTCTAGAAAGAGAATAATTTTAAAAATAAAAAAGAGGCAGCCTAGTGGTACAGAATTCAATTCTATTGCTAGAACTGATGAGGCTCAATTACACTGCTGTGATTAGCAGACAGGGAGATGAAGGAGTAGTGAATCTTTAAACATTGTCATCCCACCCGGATGATGTCTGTGCCCTCCTATTCAAGAGCCTTTGGTCAGCTTCAAATCGCTTTGTGTTTTTACATCTCTCACCTTGTTGGTGCTACTCAACCACTCTGTGAGGTGCTTTCTAGTCATGTCCCCATTTTACAAGTTTCCCAAGATTGCACAGCTAGAAAGTGATGGAGACGTAATTCAAACCCAGCCTGAACCCCCCATTCTTTTATCTACTTCACTTAACCTGATTCCGTGTTAAGTGCTTTGCAAACATTACTTAATCATCATGCAATATAGGGGGACATATTTAATCCTATGTTACAGTTAAAAGCTGAAGAAGCTTGGAGAGAGGAAGACACTTGCTCAAGTCACAGGGCAAGCAGCATCTGTCCACCAAGAAAGTCCCAGAGTCATACCCCTTCCTTCCCAGGAAGAATGACAGCCATGTTCTTTCACCATGAGTGCTCGGCTGTCTCCTGGTCCAGATGTGGAGCTGGACAGATGTGAATTGTTGAGATGCCTATGGAAGCTGCCTGGCTTACCCTGGATCTAAGATGGGGAGGCTTCAATAACTTAGCAGCTCGATTAGTTGGTGTGGCCTGGAGACTTCTCAGCCATCAACTACAGAAAGGACAAAGAAACTCAACTGGACCTATCCTCTTTCTCCCATTGTCATCTCATTGGATCCTCATGACCTTCACCAATCAAAGTGACTCTTGTCATCTTGCAGAAGAAGCAATTGAGGCTCAGAGAGGAGAAATGACTCACCCAAGGCCACATAGCTAGTTGAGCAGGGATCCCAACCTAGGGTAACCAGCAAACTGGGCTCTTCCCTCTGCCCCAGACACCCCAACTCTTGAGGTCTTGTTTATGAAGGGCCTGAAAAATTAAAGAAAATATCAGAGCTCCCTCCTTGGAACTGTAGTCTCCTTTTTTCTTGCTGCTTGGCCCTCCACAGGCTCAGTGCCAGGCTGGGGCTCCACACCGAGGCTGTCTCCGCCCAGCCCTGCGCCCTTCAGACGACACAAGCCTTGCCCTTTCCTGGACTCCCTTTCTAAGATGGCACCCTGGGGAGCATGCAGCAGACAGACGTGGCCAGATGCCACGGGCTTGACAGGCTGACAGCTCATGCTAAGGCAAATGTCAAACTTTATAGGAAGAAAATGGTCTCCCACACACTCCAGACCCAATTCCCACTTCCTGTCACACAGGAAGTCAAAGATAGATTTTGTTTTTCACATTTGTTTAAGATATATGATGAGGTATGGAGAGAAATTTTTAAAAAGCTTCAATAAAAAAAAGAAGTAGAAGACTTGGTTTGGGTCTTAGCTCTGCCCTGACAAAGCTGTGGGACCATGGACGAGTCACTTTCCTTCTCTGGGCCTCATGCATGAAATAAGAAAGTGGAGACCTTTAAGGCTCCCCTCAACCAGCCCTGACATTCTGTTTATTGAAATTCAACATGACCTGTGTCTGTTTTGTTTAAACTAAGTTTGGCCCTTGTCTATCAGTTGGAGGCTAGATAAATAAATTATGACATAGTCATATAACGAATACTATTCAACAGTAAAAAAGGAATGACTACAAATAAGTGCAACAACATGGATGAATCTCAAAAACATCGAGGGAAAGAAACTAGACATAAAAGACCACAGGCTGTATGAGTACATTATACAAAGTTCAAAAACAGACAGAACTTAACTATGGTGATAAAAGTCAGATTATGGTTGCTTTGAGAAGGGTAGGGGCTGGTTATTGACTACAGGGTAGTAGAGGGGATTTTTTGAGGAGACGAAAGTGTTCTACACCTTGGTCTGGGCAGGGCTTACAGCAGCATAACAGGTAAAAAATCATGAAGCTGAAAGCCTGAGATCTATGCATTACTGTATTTTTAATTATAACTTAATAAAATACTATTAATATATAGCTATATACATCCCAATATGTAAACATTACTATCTATAAAAATAATCGTGTGTGTGTGTGTGTGTGTGTGTGTGAGTGTGTTGCTTCTAGAACTATATACTAGAAGTGTTCAAATGCCAAGTTTTCACAAAACAATTGACAATGTATGCCCCTGGGTGTGATCATGCTCTAAGAGGAAGAAAAATTATCTGATCCTTCTTGATAAGAGCTGTTTTTGGTGTGACCAAGCTTCGGAAAATGCCACTTTGTCCAAGAGATGACAGAAAAGAACGCTTTGGGTTCAAGGAAGTCTGTTGAAGGCTCAGCGGAGCCAAATTAGCCACACATGGGGTGGAAATGTTCAGCAATGTGGCCAGGAGGAGAGCTGTTTTCCAGATGTGGCGAAATCACCACCCAGCCTTGCCCTTCTTGGCATAGCCAAAGCTGGTAAGGGAAGTCGATGTGTCTGGTCTCAGGCCTTTGAGCACCTCTCAGGGCCATCTGTCCCGCGCCCCCAGACCAAGCCTCACCCTGGGTACCGTCAGTTCTCACCTGAGAAACCACAGCAGCCGTTCTTGCCCCGTGTGTAAGCCTGCTCAGGTTGCCGTACAAAGTACTATGGACTGGGCAGCTTACGGAACAGAAATGTATTTCCTCACAGCTCCACAGGTTGGAAGTCCAAGGTCAAGGTGTCAGCAGGGTTGGTTTCTTTTGGGGCGTCTCTCGTTGGCTTGCAGATGGCCGCCTTCTCCCTGTGTCTCTTCCCGGGGTCTTCTCTCTGTGCCCGTCTGTGTCCTGATTTCCTCTCCTTATGAAGACACCAGACATCTGAGATAAGGGCCCACCCATATGACCTTGTTTTAACTTCCTTACCTCTTTAAAGGCCCTGTCACCAAACGCAGATGCATTCTGGGGTGCTAGGCTTAGGGTTTCAGCATGTACTTTTGGGAGGACATGATTTAGTGTATAACACCCTTCAAGGACACTTTCTGCCCAATTAAGCAGAAAGCTTGTATTGTTAAAACACAAATGTGATTATGTTGCTTCCTGTTCAAAATTGTTCTATGTCTCCCCCTCCCCCTAACCACCTCCCACATCCTCAGGATACATTTCAAATTTCTTACTCTGACTCAAGGTCCTGCTATGGTCTGACCTCTGCCTACTGGCCCTGCCTCAGCTCTCACCACTCTTCCTTCGTTCTCTGTGCGTACCACTGCCTCCTTGCTGCTTGTCTCCTGCCGCAGGGCCTTTGCACGAGTGGGTTCCTCTGTTTAACATGCCAGTGGCAAAGTCACTTATTGAGGAACTTATTTCTGACTGATTCTTACTCCTGCAGATGTTTCAGAGAAATGACAAGCATTTATCAATTCCTCCTCTTTCCCCCAAATCTCTTTATGATTCTGAGCATGAATTCTGGTATCTCCAGGAGCTTTTGTGTTTCAGAGCCTCCCACAGAACTTTCCAGGCCCATGGAAGGCCTCTCCTGGCCCAGACTTCAGATAGGGAGGGGAGTCCGTGGAGGGAGGCTGGGGTAGGGGAAGAGATCTGACTGGGGAGTAAGGGACTGAGAAGGAAATGGTTGTTTTTGCAAGGAGAGGAGATAAGTAGCATTCCTATAGTTTCAGAATGCCTGCAGAGGTTGGAGAGACAGCTCTGAGAGCTGGAGTGAAGCCGTGACGGTTTCCATGGCCAGGCATGTGGCTGGTTGGGAGGAGAAACTTTTGGAGTCAACAGGTGTCGATGGGGCTCAGAAAAGCAGGCCAAACAGCTGCCTTGGGGAGTAGAAGGAGAAATGGCCACCACAGCCTCTGTGTGGACTGGTGAACAAGCCCCATCCATTTTCCCAGCTGTCCCAGAAAGTCCCCATCCTTGATTCTTGTTTGAGCCTAAAAGGAGCAGCCTGCAAAAACATGCCTGAGACTGACTGAAGTGCTTGCCAATCTGGTGAGTGTGGATAGAGGGCCGTCCTTAAGTGACTGAGACAAATAAGATAACCTGACTTTTGGTTTGCCCATATGTCGTGGAGCAAATTGTTGCCTACCTGTAGTGGTCAATTACATATGTCGACATGGATGGACCACAGTGCCCAGATATTTGGTCAACCATTATTCTGGATGTTTCTGTGAAGTTGCTTTTTGGATGAGATTAGCAGTAAATTGGTGGACTTTGAGTAAGGGAGGTTGTCCTCCATAACGGGAGTGGGCCTCATCCTGTCAGTTGAAGACCTTAATAGAATAAAGGCTGTGATCTCCCAAGTCAAGAAGGAACTCTGCCAGCAGACGGGCTTTGAACCCAAACCGTGATAGTTCCCTGGACTATCAGCCTGCTGGCCTCCTCTGTAGCCTTTGAATTTACCAAGCTTCCACAATCATGTGAGTCAATTCTTTAAAATGAATCTCTCTCTATGCATATATACACATTCTGTTGGTTCTGTTTCTCTGGATAACCCTGACTAATACACCACTATACACTTTTTAGCTTGTGCCAGACCACACTGCTTTTATTCTGGTTAATTCTCACCCTTTCAAGTCTCCGCGTAGATGGCACTTCCTACAGGATGTGCTTCCTACAGGAAGCACATCATTTCATGTGCTTATTGGTCATTTGCATATCTTCTTTGGAGACATGTCTATTCAAATCCTTTGTCCACTTTTTTTTTTTTAAAGATTTTTATTGGGGAATTGGGGGAAGGGGAACAGACAAGTTGCTGTCGTTTTGTTCTTCAGTCTAGTTGTGGAAGACGTTGCTTCACTGGCCCAAGTTGGCACCATCATTGCGCTCTTCCCAGGCGAGGCAGATCAGTCACCAGCTTCTGGACAGCCACTCACTTTTATTCTGGTTAATTCTCATCCTTTCAAGTCTCCGCGTAGATGGCACTTCCTACAGGAAGTCTTCCCTGACCACCATCTGTCCCACCCCTAAGCTGGGTTAGGTATCTCTTCTGTGTTCCCACAGCAACCTGTAGGATCCCCGTTGTAGCACTCATGAAACTGAGCTTTAGTTTTCCTATTACAGAGCTTTTCAAACTGAGTATTAATTATCTGTGTCCCCAAGTAGATTATGAGCAGAAGCTAAGTATGTTTTATTAACAGGGCCTGATACATAGTTGCTGAATGATGAATGAATGAATGAATGAATTAATGAATGAAATAAGTAAATGTGTGAATGCTTATAGAAAAGTTTCTATCTCTGCTGTAAAGATTTATCACAATCTCAGTGGTTAAAAATGATACAAATTAATTATCTTACAGTTCTGGAGGTTAGGAGTCTGACAGTGGTCTCCTTGGGCTAAAATCAATGTGTCAGCAAGGCTGTGTTCCTTTCTGGAAGATCTAGGAGAATTCATTTGCTTATGTTTTCCAGCTCCTAGTGGCTATCCATGTTCCTTGGTTCAAGGTCACCTTCCTTCATCTTCAAAGCCAGCAACATTGCATCTCTCTGACCTGATTTTCAGGTTCTTTTAAGAACTCGTGTGATTAGGTTGAACCCATCTGGGTAATCTAAGAGAATCTCTTCATCTCAAAATCCTTAATTTAATCACATTTGCAAAAGTTCTTTTGCCATGTATGTAACTTATTCATAGCTTCCAGGGATTAGGATGTGGACATTTTTGGGGGGGTCGTTGATCTTCCTACCACAACACTTCACTGGTACTTGAACAGAACTACCCTGACTTCTCCTCTAGGGTCTCCACCTCCACTAAGAAGTGATAGGACACAGTTTAATGTGCCTATCTGACAGATGAGAAAACTGAGGCCCTTGGAGAGGGGGGCATTTATTGAGTACCTACTGTGTGCCAGGCCCTGGGCTAAGAGGCTCACATGGCTTGACTCACTTGATTCTCCAAATGACCCGAGAAGGGGGTATTATTGTTGTACATACAATTGAAGGGCTCATCATTTGCAAGGGACAGAAAACCCAAAACAAACTGGCTTTTGCAAAAAACAGTGATTAAAAACCCTGGGGTAGCTTTTCAGACCGAGCTGGTCCAGGCATTCGAAGGATGCTATCAGGAACCTTTCTCTTTCCATCTTATGGCTTTGCGTAGGCTTCTTTCTTCTCGATCAAGTTCTGCATTCATGGAGGCAAAATGGCCATAAGCATCTCCAAGCAGAAACCCTAATCTCTCTGAAACCCTGTCAAAAGAGAGTTTCTGTTTCTCAACACTTCCAGCAGAAGTCTTAACATTGAGTCTCACCGAGGCTTTAGGGGTCCAGCCTCCACATCTGAATAATCATGGAGGGCATGAGAGTAAAATATGCTTGTAGGCCCAGGTGAAACCTTTTTCAAACACAGGGCCTGGGCATATAGGGGCCATTCCTCAGGAAAAACAGGTCCTATTTCCAGAATTGATGATGTAAAGGAGGGAAAACTCTACTATCAGGAAAAAAGAAAAATGCTCATTGTCATTATGATTCCCATTTTATAGGAGTGGAAACTGAGTCACAAAGTAGTTCATTAAAATGCCGTAGATGACATAGCTGGTAAGTGGCCATGCCAGGACTTGAACCCAGATCCCCTCCCCCTGCATGTGGCAGCCCCAGAACTCAGGACAGGGCCCCTCCACACTTGGTGTCCCTCTCTCTCTCACTTTCTCTGAACCCCTAGACTCTATCTTCCATTGTTAGATACTTCCTGGCTCTCTAAGTCAGGCTGGGATTGTGCTGTCTGGGCCCTGACATTTATGACCGAGAAGTCCCTCCTCACCCATAGGAGACCTCTATGAAAAGGAGGACGTGGACATTCAGGCACTGACCACCAGCCGCTTTGAAGTCCTCATCTGTGATGACAGATTACATGTATGGTTTCTCACCATCTTCTCAGGATTCCAAACAAAAGAGACAGCTTACTGGCAAAGGCTCCACCTCGACCAAGCTATCTTTCCAAGGAAACGGTGGCCGGATGAAGGGACAAAGAAGGTGCTCGTAAAAGAAATTAGTCTTATGGGAGGTGTAAGAAATAGCTGACAGGAAATATTTGAGCCTTTGTGGGGCAGTTCCTCGAACTGGGGCCAGAAACCTACAGGATGACAGGGTAAAGTTATCTTTTCAGAGGGTCAAAAGATCCATTAGGGTAAATAAACAGCATGAGCTGGGCCCTCTAGTGTGGGTGGTGAACCTAGGAAAGCTGCTCCTTTAGGGATGGCGGGACCCGAAACACAACATCATTCCAGAAGAGAAAAGGGGCAAAGAGCAAACATTTGTCAAGGGCCCACTATGTGCTGATCACGTCATGAGATGCAGCTCTTAATCCTCCCAATCACCATTCTGAGCAGGCACATGAGTTTATCCATTTTTTCTTTATAGAGGGGAAGCTGAGGCTCAGAGAGGTAAGGCAACTTGCTCAAGAGCACACAGCCAACCAATGGCAGAGCTGTTCCCCTCCCTCCAATTCCCCAATAAAATCTTTAAAAAAAAATAGCAGAGTCCTGGGTTGAATGGACCAGGTGATGCCGACTGGTCAATTCTCAAGTTCTTAGAAGCACATAATAGAGAAATGTCAGTGGCAAGACTGGGGACAGGTGACTGGAGGCTCACCTGCCTCAGGTAGATGTGCATGAACGTCTTCCAGGTGCATGGAAGGAAGATAGAATGATGTGGCAAGCTGCAAAGACTAGATGGTAGCCACTGCCCCAAATCCCTAGAGGGCCTCACACCACTACCCCAGCCACTTTCCTCAGGAAGTCGTAAATTACCTATGATCCAAGGAGCCTCCAGGATCCAGCTGCCCTGCCAGCTACTGGCTATGTGTTTTTGATAGTGTTCTGGCTTAGATGCATAGACTTTGGATTCTCAACCTGCCCTGGTCCCTAAAAATGTTGAATCTGTGATAGGCCGGACACACGTATTTATGGCTCTAGGTACCTTTTCTCATGCAACAAAGAAATAGTTATTACTTCCCCACTGCTTTTTCTGTGAACTTGCAAAAGCCTTGGCTAGTGGATATTTTACCCTTATAGTAGTGGCGGCGGGGACCCAAGCCAGGTCTCCATAAGCAGGCTAGTATGCCCTCCCTCCATGCTGGCTGCTAAGAGCCCTCAGCCTTCCCCTTCTCCAGGGATTTGTCCTCTGTTGGCAGAAGCCTCGTCAGTTGGTTGCTTCCCTCCAAGAGCAGCCTGCAGTCGTGCTGACATGGAGGGTGCAAAAGTCCGGGGCAGGTAACACCTTTGTGATGTGATCACTCTCACAACCCCCAGTGGATCAGGCCAAGGCTGTACCTTACCTGCAGCCATTTCCATTGACCCCTTTCCCTTCCCTATTCTGGTACCCTCACGACTCACAGATTTTTCCTAAATTCACTCCCTCCATAAATCACATGCACCCGAATCCTAGGACACCCCACCCCATTGTACAGAACAGGAAATTGAGGCTTAAATAGCTTGTCCCCTCCTCCCCCAGCTTGGTCTGTCCCCAAAGTGCAAGCCCTTTCTGCTCCTTCATCCTGCATGGACAGAAGGGATAGCAGACAGGTCAGGACCAGAAACCCTAGGGCCCCCCTGGGATGGGTAGCTTTCCCTCCTCAGGCCGCAGCCCCGGCCTCCTTGGGGGAGAGAGGCTCCTGTCACCTCCTCCCCCGCACTGAGTCATCGTCCATGCAGAGCAGTGAGAAATCCTGGAGTGGGGCTGGGCCGGCAGCTGACACTTGAAATGAGATTTCTCGGAAGCCTCAGCCTCACTCCGCTCAGGAAAGCAGGGAATTGGGGGTGGTGTGTGTGTGGGGGGGGAGGTTTGTGTGTGTGGGGGTTTCTTCTCTTCTCTACTCCTGATTCCCCCAGGACTAGAGATGGGGAAGTCCAGGGGCTGCTGTCTCTCCAGCTGACCCTCCCCTAAGGGACAAACTCTCCAGAGTGTTTCAGGAAGGATGGAGGAGGTGGCAAAGCCCAGGCGCTGGGAGCTAGGCTGACTCAGCCACCGAAGCTGCACAGCAGGGAAACAGAGACAGATCATGTCCCGGAACACGAGTCAAAAGCTGAGCCAGACACCCCTGCTTAAACACCTTCCTGGTCCCCAGGGCCCCAGAACATGAGTCAAAGGCTGAGCCAGACACCCCTGCTTAAACACCTTCCTTGTCCCCAGGGCCACAGAAGTCAGAGGCAAGCTCTTTAGCTCTGAATTCCTGCGTTTGTTGATTTAGCTCCAGACACCTTCCCTCCATTCATTACTGCCTCTCACCGATTCTTTTCTTTTAATGGAAGTAAAATGGACATGTACTGAAACACACAAGTCTTGGGTGTACCAACAAATGGATTTTGACTAATGTATACACCTGTGTAATCAGCACAGCTCTCAGCATGTAGAAGATTTCCATCACCCCAGAAGGGCTTCTCATGTTCCCAGTTAAGCCCCGCAGGCCATCACTGTCCTGATTTCTATCACTGTGAGTTAGATATACCTGTTCTTAAACATCATATAAATGATATCACACAGTATGGACTTCTTGGAGTCTGGCTTCTTTCACTCAGCATCATTTCCACGTTGGGCAGGCAGCAGTCGAGGGTTCTTTTCTATTACTGAGTGGTGTTCCGTTGTATGAATATGCCACAGTTGTTCTCCTGTTCTCCTGTCGATGGACGCTTGGGTTGTTTCCGCTTTTTGGCTGTTATGAATAAGGATGCTATGAACATTCTTGGACAAGTCTTTCTGTGGACATATGTTTTCATTTCTAGTAGATTAGTGACTAGGAGTGGAATTGGTGGGTCATGGAGTAAGTGTTGTTTAATTTTATAAGAAACTAACAAACTCTTCTCCAAAGTGAGTGTGCTATTTATACTCCCATTCGCAATGTCTGACATTTTGTACTGCTTTCTAACTTCACAAGCATTTGGCTTTTCAGTGCATTTAGCTTTAGAGATGGCATTTCCCTGATGACTTATAAAGCAGAGCACTTCTCCACATGCGCATTGGCCATTGGAATGTGTTCTTCTGGGAAGTGTTTGTTGGAGTCTTTTTCCCATTAGAAAAAAAAAATTTTTGTTATTTATTTTTTATTAACTATTTGTACATTTATAAATAAGAGAGAAATATTCTGCCAATCATCCTTCCTTAGAGGGGGATAATTAGAAATTAACTCATTTGTGCTGCTGAGATACACGCAACACAGTTCCAAGTTGGGATTTTCCTTATTCTGTAGCGAAGGTCTCTTGCTAAGGGATGTCCAGTTAGTGAAAGATGGAACCTCCCAGAAGGATCTCTGACAGTGAGGTTGGAGATCATGATGCACCCCTGGTTGGCACTATGACATCTTAAAGCTCAGTGGAGAACACCGGATTTCACATTCTCCGTGCACTTCTTTCTAGCGCATTGACTGAATGTATTAATATTAGGTAATCACATTTATAAAACTTGCATCAATCATATTTTACTGAGATAACTTAAGCTATTGGCTCCTATCCAGCATCCATTTCCCCCTTCCTTCCTAATTCTCACTATGTTCAGTATCTACCCCTTTCCCACCCAGCCAATTGCTGCTAAGAACGTGAATTAGATGTACCTGTTAGGTGTACAACACCCAAAGATTCAGGTTCAGTGAATCTTGATCTAAAAGTAATTCTGTGGTCTGAAAGTAATTCTATTCTTATTTGCCTTAGGATGGGCATGTGAGCCATTCTGGCCATGAAATATATCTGCTGGGGGCTTTGGGGAAAAGTTTCCTCTTTCTTAAAAAAACAGGTCGGAAAAGGAGTTCTTTTCTGCCTTGGAATATTGCCTTTGTCCATATATGATGGCTGGAGTCACTGGATATAATCATATCACCAGCCTAAAGAAAATCTGACACTGTGGACTACAGAGCAGAGACATTTTTAAAATCTGGGTCCTTGACACCAGCATCCAGCTACCAATCAATCAATCCTGAAGGCTCCTTCTACCTCTAGACTCCAAGTTTCGTGAGCCAGTAAACTTTCTGGTTGATTAAATTGGTGGAAGTTGTATTTCTGTTGTCTGCAGTTAAAACCCTTCTAATATAAATGCTATGCTATTCATATTTTAATTATTTCTTTAAACTATATATATAACATTTAAAGTATATACTTCAATGTTTTTAGTATATTCACAAGATTGTATAACCACCTCCTCTATTTAATTCCAGAACATTTTCATCATCCAAAAGGAAACCTGTACCCATTAGCAGTCACTCCCAATTCTCCTCTCCCCACAGCATCTGGCAACCATTAATCTACTTTCTGACTCTATGCATTTGCCTATTCTGAACATTGTATATACCGGGGGTGCCAAAAAATGTATACAAGTGGGCACCTTGGTCAACGTTGCTCAAGCAGTAGTGTGCTGTAATCAGAAGTGTCTGGACGCTGATGGTAACCACTTTGAGTACCTATTATAATTGCAGAAGTCAAATGTGACTTGTATTCATCTTTTGTTATCAGTATATATTGAGTATTACTATTTTAACACAGTTTCCCTTTTAAAATGTGTATACATTTTTGGGGCACATTCTGTATATGGATTCATATAGTATGTGGCCTTTTATCTGGCATTATGTTTGCAAGATTCAGCTACATTGAGCAGGTATCAGACTTCATTCCTTTTCATGGCTGAATAATAGTCCACTGTGTGGATATACCACCTTTTGTTAATCCATTCATCAATTGGGTTGTTTCTAATCTTTGAAACTAATATTCATACTCACAAGAATATTCATGCTATAAATATTTGTGTATAAGTGTTGATGTGAACATGTGTTTTCAGTTCTTTAGGGGATATACCCTAGGAGTAGAATTACTTTTGGAGGAAATGTCAACCTGTTTCCTACAGAAGCTGCACCATTTTACATTTCTACTAGCAATGTTCCAGGTTCTCCACATCCTTGCCAACACTTGTTATTGCTGTTTTATTCTCTTTTGTTATATTGGGTTGTCAGAAAAGTCATGATGTATTTTTTCTGTTTTCCGTTGCAAAAATGAGTCATGACTTTTCCGA
>NW_017731502.1:510909-512445 GCF_001890085.2 Hipposideros armiger | reverse complement strand
CAAGCCAGCTCTTAACCAACACGCCACTCGGCTGGCCCTCCTTTGTCCACTTTTAAATGGGGTTACTTGTCTTCTTTATTGTTGGGTTGTAATTGTCTTTATGTATTCTGAATAGTAGATGCTTATCAGTTATATCATTTGCAAATATTTTCTCCCAGTTTGTGGGTTGTCTTTTCATATCCTCAACGGTGTCCTTTGAGGCACAAGAATGTTTAATTTTGATGAAATCCAATTTATTTACTTTTTCTTTTGTTGCTTATGCTTTTTGTGTCACATATAAGAATCTGTTGTCTAATCCAAGGTTATTAAAATTAATACCTATGTTTCCTCTAAGAGTTTTTATATTATAGTTTTAGCTCTTATATTTAGATCTATGATTCATTTTTTGTTTCTTTATTTTTTTACACTATTTATTTTGACATTTGATATTATTTTATATTAATTTCAGGTGTACAGCATATAGGTTAGATATTTACATAATTTAAGAAGTGATTCCCCTAACTAGTTTAGTACCCCATCTAGCACTATTCATAGTTATTATCATATTATTGACTATATTCTCAATGCTTTACTTTACATCCACGTGACTATTTGTAACTACCAATTTGTACTTCTTATTCTCTTCACCTTTTACACTCAGCCCCCCAACCCCCCTCCCATCTATCACCCTGATAAATCTAGTACCTGTCTGAAACCATACATAGTTACAATATTATTGACTATATTCCTTATGCTATACCCTACATCCCCACGACTACTGTGTAATAACCAATTTATACTTCTTAATCCCTTCACCTTTCTCCCTCACCCCCCGACCCCCTCTCATCTGGCAACCATCAAAAGTTCTCTGTATCTATGAGTTTGTTTCTGTTTTATTTGTATGTTTATTTTGTTCTTTAGATTCCACATATAAGCGAAATCACATTGTATCTGTCTTTCTCTGTCCGACACTCACTCCACTCTGCACAATACCCTCCAGGTCCATCCATGCCACCACAGATGGCAAGAACCCATTCCCTTCCATGGCCGAGCAATATTCCATTGTGTATACGTACCACCTCCTCTTTATCCATCCATCCATTGACAGACACCCAGGCTGCCTCCACATCTTGGTCATTGTAAACAATGCTGCAATGAACATATGGATGAGCATGTCTTCTCAAAGTAGTGTTTTGGGTTTTTTCGGATAAATACCTGGGATTATTGAGTCCTTCTTTGTCTCTTGCTATAGCCTTTGTTTTAAAGTATGTTTTGTCTGGTATAAGTAGTCCTACTTCAGCCTTTTGTTTTTTAGTTTTTGTTTCCATTTTCATGAAATATCTTTTTCCCATCCCTGTATTTTCAGTCTGTGTGTGCCTTCTGATCTGAAGTGAGTCTCCTGTAGGCAGCATATGCAAGGGTCTTGTTTTCTTATCCATTCAGTAACCCTATCTTTTGATTGGGGCATTTAATCCATTTATACTTAAAGTATTTGTTGATGGATATGTAGTTATTGCCATTATTCATATTTTTTATCTTAATTTCTTCTCCTGCCCC
>NW_017731502.1:499718-510614 GCF_001890085.2 Hipposideros armiger | reverse complement strand
TCTTCTTCTTCTTCTTCTTCTTCTTCTTCTTCTTCTTCTTCTTCTTCTTCTTCTTCTTCTTCTTCTTCTTCTTCTTCTTCTTCTTCTTCTTCTTCGTTGTCATCTTAAAGAAGTCCCTCTAATATTTCTTGTAATACTAGTCTGCTGGTGATTAACTACTTTAGTTTTTTTCTTGTCTGGGAATCTCTGTATCTATCCTTCAATTCTAAATGATAGCTTTGCTGGGTAGAGTAATCTTGGGTGTAGGTCCTTGCCTTTCATCACTTTGAGTATTTCCTGCCAATCCCTCTGGCCTGCAAAGTTTCTGTTAAGAAATCAGCTAAGAGTCACATGGGAGCTCCCTTTTAGGTAACTAAGTGCTTTTCTCTTGCTGCTTTTAAGATTCTCTCTTTGTCTTTAACCTTTGACATTTTAATTGTGGTGTGTCTTGGTGTTGGCTTCTTTGGGTTGATCTTGTTTGGGACTCTCTGCACTTCCTGGGATTATATGTCTATTTCCTTTGCCAGGTTAGAGAAGTTTTCCATCATTATTTCTTCAAACAGGTTTTCAATTCCTTGCTCTCTCACTCTTTCTCCTTCCGGTACTCTTATGATGTGAATGTTGGTGTGCTTGATATTGTTGCAGAGGCCCCTTAAACTCTTCTCATTGTTTTGGATTCTTTTTGCTGTTCCAGTTGGGTGTTTTCTCTACCTTATCTTCTAAATTTCTGCTTTCATCCTCTGTTTCGTCTAATCTACTGTTGATTTCCTCTAATGTATTCATTTCAGTTATTGTATTCTTTATTTCTGACTGGTTCTTTTTTATTTTTTCTATCTCCATTTTTGTTTCCTATCTCTTTGTTGAAGTTCTCCCTGAGATCGTTGAGCATCCTAATAACCAGTGTTTGGAACTCTGCATCTGGTGGATTGCTTGTCTCCATTTTGTTTAGTTCTTTTTGTGGAGCTTTTGTTCTGTTCTTATATTTGGGACATGTTTCTTTGTCTCCCCATTTTGGCTGCTGCTCTGTGTTTGTTTCTATGTATTAGGTAGGGCTGCTGTGCCTCCCAGTCTTAGTAGAGTGGACTTATGTAGTAGGTGTCCTGTGGGGCTCAGTGGTGCAGCCTCCCTTGTCACCTGAGCCATGTGCTCCAGGTGTGTCCCTTGTATGGGATGTGTATGCTTTCCTGTTGTAGCTGAGCCTTGATTGCTGTTTGCACATCAATGGGAGGTATTGATCCTTGGGCTGATTGTTTGTGAGGACTGGCTGTGACTACAGTGGAGAAGCTGTAGTGCTGAGGCTGACCCTACAGAGCAGGGTTCGCTTTAGCAGGGTTCTGGTGCCTGCCTAGTCTGCCCTTTGGGTGTGTTGTTCTTGGAAATGGCCAGGTGATGCTCTGGCTTGGTCCAAAGCTGGCCACCAGGTGTGCCAGCCCTAGGGCCTCCTGGGAGGGGAATCACTACAGGCCAAGTTTAGCCACAGCCTGTGCTCTGCCCAGGGACACCTGATATGAGCCACAAATCAATCCACAGATGGCTGGCACCTGCACTGGGCTTAGAAATCCCATGAGAGGCCAATCTGCTAAACCTAGACTGGCTGTCACTAGTGCTGGGCTTAGGGCTGCTCAGCCAGAGGTATGGGACATGTCAAAGCCAGATGCTGCTTGTTTGGGTTTTGTGAACTTTTGAGAGACTTAGGAAAGTCCACAGCATGAGCTAAGACAGATTGTTTGTATGGAAAAGCCACTGGAAGCAGCTCGGGTGTGCCCGAAAGTTGGGTGGAGCAGGGTCCCAGGGAATCACTAGGGCAGGGCAGTTGAAAAGTGATATCCAGTTTAATGGAGACTCAGATATGATGTCTGCCTGCGTCTGCACTCTGAGAGTGGGAGGGCTCAACTAAAAAAACAATTGCTTCTGCCAGCTCCTCTGTCCGGGAGAAAGCTGTCCCTCCAGCACTTGATCTGAAGCCAGACAATTCAATTCCTCCCTGTATGTCCCTAGCACCTTTCAAGCTGCTGCCCCAGCGCTGCAGCTCAGAGTGAGTGAGTCCATCAGCAAGTAAGTCTGGGCACGGTCCCTTTAAGAGGAGTGCCCGGAACACCAGCTACCCTCCATCTCACTCAGCCACAATCTCCATTGGTTTTCACAGCCAGATGTTGTGGAGACTTCTCTTGCTGGCGATGGAACCCTGGGGCTGAGGTGCCTGGTATGGGGCTGGGGCCTCTGGCTCCTCCAGGGGATACCTCTGCAGCCAAGACATTCCTCCCAATTTTTAATGGTCACAGTGGGAGTGGGACCAGCCTGTTCTGTGTCTCTGCCACTCCTACCAGTTACAAGATGGCTTCTTCTGTATGTCCTAGTTGTAGGGCTTCAGTTCAGCTAGACTTCAGGCGATTCTCAATAATGGTTATTCTGTGGTTTAGTTGTAATTAATGTGGTCCTGAGAGGAGGTGAGTACAGCATTTACCTACTCTGCCATCTTGACCGGAAATTGCTATGATTCATTTTTACCTAATTTTTGTATATATTGGGTTGTTGGAAAAGTCATGACATATTTTTTCTATGTTTTCCATTGCAAAAATGAGTCATGACTTTTCCTATAACCCAACAGTATGAAGTAGGAATATTCTTTTGCATGTAGATATCCAGTGCTCCTAGTGCCTTTAAAAAATTTTATTTTTCAATTACAGTTGACATTCAACTATATTAGTTTCAGGCATACAGCATAGTGGTTAGACATTTATGTAACTTATGAAGTGATGTCCCCGATAAGTCTAGTACCCACCTGGCACTATACATAGTTATTACAATATAATTGACTATATTCCCTATGCTGTACTTTACATCCCATGACTGTTTTTTAACTGCCAATCTGTATTTCTTAATCCCTTCACCTTTTTCACCCAGCTCCCCAATCCCCTTCCCATCTGGCAACCATCAGTGTTCCTAGTTGAAAAGACTATTCTTTTCCCATTGAATTGTCTTGGCACCATGTCAGAAAACAATTGATCATAAACGCAGGGGTTTATTTCTGACTCTCAGTTCTATTCCAGATGTCCATACCTATCCTAATGTCAACACCACAGTATTGATTACTGTAGGTTTAAAGTAAATTTTGCAATTCACAGGATGATTCCTCTGCTTTGTTATTTTTTTAAAGATTGTTTTGGCTTTTTTGGGTCTCTTACATTTCCACATAAATTTTAGGATCAGCTTGTAAAATTCTGTAAGGAAAATAGGCCCCTATAATTCTGATATCTTAACAAAATTAAATCTCCCAATCCATGAACACAAAATGTCTTTCTATTTATTTAGGTCTCTTTTAGTTGTTTTCAAAGATGCTTTGTAGTTTTCTATGTAAAAATCTTTCACCACTTTTGTTAAATTTATTTCTAGGAATTTTAATCTTTTTATTATAAATGGAATTGTTTTTTCTTGATTTCATTTTTGGATTACTCATTGCTAGTACATAAAAATACAGTATTCTTTTGTATGCATATTGATCTTGTGTCCTGCAACCTTCCTGAACTTAGTTACAAACTCTAATCTTCCCTTTTTCCCTTCTTTCCTTCCTTCCTTCCTTCCTTCCTCCCTCCCTCACTACTTCCCCCCTTTCCCCTCCCCCACTCTTCCTTCCCTCCCTCCCTCTCTCTACTTCTTTTAATGGTATGTGTTCCTTAGGATTTTCCATATAGATATTATGTCCTCTGCAAATACAGTTTTTTCTTTCCTTCCAATCTGGAGTCTTTTTGTTACTTTTTGCCTATTTTTTCTGGCTAGAACCTATAGCACATTATTGAATAAAAGAAACCAGAGCAGAAATCTTTGTCTTACTCATGATCTCAGAGGAAAAGCTTTCAGTTTCTTACCAATAATTATGCTATCAGCTATAGCTTTTCCATAGGTGCTCTTTATCAGGCTGAGGATGTTCATTTCTGTTCAGAATGTGTTGAGTATTTTTTATCATGAAAGGATTTTGGATTTTGTCCAGTGCTTTTTCTGCATCTATTGAGATGGTGATCATGTAATTTTTGTTTTATTGATATGATTAATTGATTTTTGTATGTTGAAGTAACCTTGGATTCCTGGGATAAATCCAAGTTTGTCATAGTATATAATCATTTCTACAGGTTGTTCAATTTGGTTTACTAGTATTTTGTTGAGGATTTTGTGTCTACATTAACAAGTAATATTGGTCTGTATTTTTCTTATTATGTCTTTTTCAGGTTTTAAGTATTGAGGTAATACTGGTCCTTTATAATAATATTTATTTCTATAAGTTCAGCAATAATGTCTCCTCTTTCATTCCTGATTTTTATAATTTGATTTTTCTCTTTTCTCCTGGTCATTTAGCCAAAGGTTTGTCAATTTTGTTTACCTTTTTGAAGAAACAACTTTTGGTTTTATTAACTTTCTCTACTGTTTTCTATACTCTTTTATTTACCATATTTCCCTATGTATAAGACGCTCCCATATATAAGACACACCTTAATTTTGGGGCCCGAAATTTGGAAAAAAATTTATTACATAAAGTTATTGAACTCAAGTTTTATTCATCATAAAATTCATACAACTTCTCATCACTGTCAAAACTCCCAACCATTAGCTTGTCCTCATCTGTGTCTGATGACAAATCACTGTCTTCATATATTGCCTCTCATGGCCTTCTTCTGNTTCATATATTGCCTCTCATGGCCTTCTTCTGCCGTGGCATTTTCAGTAGGGCTTCTTCCCGTAGCCAGTCTCAGATTGTTTTCTCAGTTGGAGGAGGACCAAACTTAACATTCAGCAGCACGATTTCCATTCACTTTTGCAAACTGGATCACTTTTAACTTGAATTCAGCACTGTACAAATATCTTTTCTGAGCTGTTTCTGGGCAGAACGTGGCAAAACATACCTACCATAATATACTGGTAACAAGTGCGAAACAAGGAGTGCAAAGACAACAAGCGTGAAAAAGCAGGAAATGCAAATAAAAAAAATCTACAACCACTGTATAAGACGCACCCAGTTTTTAGACCCCAAATTTTTTGAAAAAGGGTGTGTCTTATACATGGGGAAACATGGTATTTCCATTGTAATCTTTATTATTTCTTTCCTTCTGCTTGTGTTTGGTTCAATTTGCTTTTTTTTTTCTAGTTTCTTAAGGTATAAAGTTAGGTTATTGATTTGAGATCTTTTTTATAAATATTTACAGCTATAATGACTTTTAATTTTATTTCATGTGGTCAGATGACATGCTTTATATAATTTTAATCTTTAAATTTATCAAGATTTAAGGCCTAATATGATCCAACTACTCGTATATGCTGTCTTTTGAGATTCAAAGAAAAAATAGCTTGAAAATAAAAGGATAGAAAAAATATATCACACAAACAGTAATTAAAACAGCTTGATTGGCTATACTAATAACAGAAAAAAGTAACTTTAATAAAAGCTGTTAGTAGAGGCAAAGAAGACATTGTATAACAAATGATCAAAGGGTTAATGCATGAGGAAGATATAGCAATTATAAACACATATGTACCTAACAATAAAGTTCCAAAATACATACATGAAAGAAAAACTTACAGAATTAAAGAGAGAAACAGATAACTCAACACTCGTGTTAGATACTTCAATACCACACTATTAATCACTTACATTTACCTAATAACCAATGATGTTGAGTATCTTTTGATGTGCTTATTTATTGTTTATATGTTTTCTTTGGTAAAGTGCTTGTTTAAATCTTTTTCCCATTTTTAAATTGGGTGGTTCATTTCCTTGTTTTCTTATTATTGAGATTTGAGAATTCTATGTATGTTCTATTTATAAGTCCTCTGTCAGATTTGTGATTTGCAAATATTTTCTCCCACTCAATGGACTATCTTTTCATTCCCTTAATAAAATGGGCATTTCAACAAATGCAAGAACAATTGGATATCCATATGCAAAACAAGTGAACCTCAATCTGTACATCACACCTAATACCAAATTAAATCAAAATGAAAAAAAAAAGAAGAGAGTTAAATGGAAACAAAGATACATATAATTTGTAGAAGAAAACAGTTTTTATTTGGATGCATTCCAGTTAATTTCTTTCTTTCATTGATCCTGCTTTTAGTTTCATATCTAAGAACTCTTTGCCTAACCTAAAGCCAAAGCTTTGTTTCAGCCACACTGGCCTTCTTGCTGTTTCTGGAACATGCCAGGCACCCTTCTGTCTTGGGCCTTTGCGCTAGCTATTGTCTCTGCTTGGGGAACTCTTCTGCAGGTAGCTCCATAACTTGCTCTATCACTTCCTTCAGGACTTCATTTAGATAGACCTTCTCTGTGAGGCCTTCTCCAGAAACGATCTAAATTTCAACAGCCCTCCCTGACCATTCCTATTTCCTTCCCTTTTAATTTTTTTTCTCTTTATCACATGTCATGTGTATACAATGTCCTAGAATCTCCTTGTTCCTCCTTGAATTTCTATCATCTCCTCACTTGCCATATCTAAAAACAATCCCAATACAGTATGTTATAACCATCAGCAGCAGCAGCAGCAGCAGCAGCACCATTACTTTTCAGACCGGTGTATAACCTGGGCACACTGTGTTATAGCTGTTCACATATCTGTCTCCTTCATGAGACCAATTGCTCTTCAAGGGCTGGGTGGGCGCTGGATGTTTAAGTGATGGACAGTGCCCAGGACAGGGTCTGACATGGCCAAGACCCCTGTCATTAGATTGGGTCCACCAGGATAACTGTAAGTTTAATTGCACTTGTGAAGTCCCTTTGCCATGTAACATAACATATTCGCAGTTCCTTAGGCCTGGGTCATGGCCATAATTAGGGAGCTGTTCTGCTACCACAGTTTCTTTTGTTCATTCATTTACAAATACTAGCTTTGTAGCAGATACTGTCAGTACCTTCAGTGCATGCCCAGCTTAGCTTCCCACTGCCAGCACTTGCATCACTTGGCCAGAGGCTTTCTCCAGCTTCCAGAATAACTTTGCAGAGCCCACAGAATAAGACAGAAGTGCTAGGGAATTTGCACGCACCTAGGAGCACCCCTCACCCTATGGCTTATGGGAATTGGTGGATACACACCCCACCTTCATCACCCTTCAGATGGGACAATTCTGAGGCATGTGTCTACACTGGCTCACAGCAGGCTTCGTCTCCAGTTGCCTAGAGTGGTAACTTAATTAATAAGGCACACTTTCTTGGCTGCTTTTCTTTTCTGCCTCACTCCCTACTCCTGGCCTCAGATCTGCCCCAAACAAACTACTTCTGCTGGTATCCTTGTCTCAGGGTCTGCTTCTGAGGTAACCAAGACAAGCATGTGTTACATGACAAGCATTAGTCAAAACCCTCTTATTATCTCCATTTTACAGATGAGAAAACTGAGGCACAGAGAAGATAATTTGCCCACACAACTAGTATTAGGCAGAGTCAGGATTCAAACCTAGGCAGCCTGGTTCCAGGGTCCCTGCTCTTATAAACTAGACCAGACTATACCAACTTATTCCTTCACCATGAATTAGTAGCAACATTCCCTATCTCATAGTGTCACTGTGAGGATTAAATGAGACAGTGCTTGCAAAGGCTTAGTTATGACATGGCACACAGTGAGCACCCAATAAATGGTAGCTTAAAGTAACAGTAACAATAGCACTACTAATGACGACAGTAATAATTGTTCAGACCACACTCTGAGGTCAAGGATTGGGCCCATAGCCTGCCAGTTCAAGGGAGAACGGGGTCACTGCAGGCAGATCCATTATCTGAGAGGGAATAAACAGCCCAGCTAAGTGAAGACAAAGGTGACTGATGTTGTTATAGCAACTGATGAGGCTTTTTGTGCCCTCACAGCTAAGTGGGCACTAGAATAGGGGACGAAGAAGCTCCTCAAAGGAAGCCAACAGGGAGCAAAGTGGGGCGGGCCAAGGGGAGCCCCACCTCCCTGCCCCAGCCTAGCCTAGCAGCAGTGACTCCCATGACCTGGGCTGAGACTGGTGAGGGCTAGGCAGCCTGCTTCCCTGCTGGGCTGGGGATACTAAGGTGCTCAGAGACCAGGCAGAGGGGGAGAGCATGGGAAGCCACAGCCCTCAGACCCTTAAATATGAGAAACCAAAGACAGTGAGCTTTGTGGACCCAGAAAAGCGGGTCCGTCACCTTGGGTGGAGTGAGCAATCTGGAAGCATCATATCAAGAACAGAATCTGGCAACTCCACAAAGGGACTTGTCTCACCTTTATGGAACCCAACATAAAAGCTACGTATAACCATCCAAGCAAAGAAACCAAGTCGCTTCTCTTATTTCTCTCCCTCTCTGTGCCTAGTATTGTACTGATTCATATCTATGCATTGTCTTCTGCCATGAATTATGTGATCCCCTAATCCATCCATCCATCCATCTCTCCATTCATTTATCCATCCACCCATCCATCTCTGTATCCATCCAGCCATCTCTCTATCCATCCATCCATCCATCCATCCATCCATCCATCCCTCCAGCCATCCATCCATCCATTCATCTTTACATCCATCCATCCATCCATCCATCCATCCATCCATCCATCCATCCATCCATCCATCCATCCATCTGTATATTGAGCTTTACTGTACACCAGAGACTGAGCTAGTGATTCATCTATAAAGAAGAGAATCGTGATCCTGGCCCTCTCAAAGCTCAAGGTCTTATGGGAGAGGCAGGCAGGCAGGCAGGCAATGACCATGCAGAAAGGGAAGCACACGATGTAGATGGTACACCAGGGTTTTCAAACTAGTGACATCAAACTGATGAATATATCTATGGAATTCATCACATAGATATATTTTATTTGGCCTTTGATGTGTTTTAAAAATGAAAATATCGCACATAGAATTTCTAATTTTCAGGTTCTCATGAAAAATTGTGTGATCTGGCAATCCAGAGCTTCCTTTCTCACATGGTGACAATCATTAGACCCTACTAGCAGAACCCCTTGAGTTCTCCCTACTTTCCACTGCTCCATATTGTCCTATACCTGGCCTGCCCGCCTCCAGGCATTTCAATCAGCCTGCCTAGCAATAAAATCAGGAGGACTCAATACAGCAGAAAGGACCTGAACCTCACAGGCCTAGCCTCTGAATAGTTGACGTGATTGAGCTGTGGTGGAAATCACAAGCTTTTGCTCTGCCGATGTCATAGTGGTGATATGTAAGCTGAGGAGAGGTGAGGGTAAAGTGTTTAGGGAGCACCATCCTAAGCTCAGACTCTGGGGACCCTGATGCTGAAACCACCAGGTAGGGGGCCCTCAGGAAGATGAATCACCCAGCCCAGTCTCCCATACAGGTGTCCTGACTGACACCTCCATTCCTCCAGCTTTGTCTGACTCAGGGCCTACTCAGGGCTCACTGAGCCCCCAGGATGATTCTGGGCTCTCCTAGCGCTCTGGGTTTGTCTTATCAGGATTTGAATTACGTAATTAATTATGCAATTCGTTGCTGAAGGTCTGTTCTTCAGTCAGGATTCTTAGGAAGAGAGCAAAAGAAATGGATTCAGACTGATGTAAGTCGAAGGGAATTCAATGGATTCATGTTGGGGGCTCAGAACCTAGTGAAGGCTGCAGAACCTGGCTGGGACTGAGGCAGAAACCACTGCAATGCCAGAGGGCTGGGATGCCGTGACCTCAGGAGTGGGACCGCAGCAAGGGCGGTCTGGGCAGTATGCCACCCCGAATGAGTAAAATGCAGCTACTTTCATCTCTTTGCCCCTCTGTTTGAGTTTCAAATTCCAAAGAGGTATGATCAATAGGCCACTTGATGGGTCAAGGGTCAGCCCTTCAGCTAGAAAAAGGAGGGCCCCTGACTTCATTTTCATTTGCTGTAAGGAAAGGCTGGCACTAAGTCCTCACAAGGAAATTGTCAGGGATTGAAGTTAAACTCCTTTGTGCCTTGTTTTATAGATTTGACTTGAAACATTTAAATATTTTACACGATTATGAAACAAATGAAAGTTTTTTAAAAATCACAAAAGTAAAAGATAAAATGAAACAAGCCTCAAAAAAATTGGTAGTATAACCACACAGAAAAAAATTATTTCTTAAAAAGAGAGCAATTTGACTGTACATCCCTGGTGGGATATATCCAAATAGCCCTAAGGACAAAAATAACTGCAAAAAAGGGGCGGAAATGTATTAATGTGTGAGATGCTATGAAATACTGATGAATAAGTATTCATCAGACATGCCTGTCCTCATGGAATCTGTTGTTTTGTGGCCTCCACTATCCATTTCCCTTTCTAATATCATCACAATTTCATTAAAAATAAAAAGTTTTACTATGAAAAATTCCAAACATACGATGTCTGACAATTAAGTTCACGAATTTGTTGCAGCGATGTTGCTAACCTTTTTTGATATCAGAGGGATTATTCATTATGAATTTGTATCAACTGGACAAACAATTAACCAAGTTTACTATTTGGAAGTGCTGAAAAGTCTGCATTAAAAAGTTAGATGAGGGCCGGCTGAGTGGCGCGATGGTTTAGAACTGGCTTGGGACGCCAGAAGGCTCCGGTTCGGTTCCCACATATGAGGGCCAGTGACACTGCCCTCTACAGCTAAGATGCTGAACAGCAACTCAACCTGGAGCTGGGCTGCTGGGAGTCGCTGCGACCGCGTGGGCTGCAGCCCCTGTGGCAGTGGGTTGCCATGGGCTACTGTATGTAGCCAGCAGTCAGCAGCCAGCGTGAGCGGCCAGCAGCCGCAGTGAGCGGCCGTCCAGAAGCCAGCAACTGATCTGCCTTGCTCGGGAAGAGCGCAATGATCTGCCTTGCCCTGGAAGAGCGCAATGATGGTGCCAACTTGGGCCAGTGAAGCAACGTCCTCCACAACTAGACTGAAGAACAAAAATGACAGCAACTTGTCTGTTCCCCTTCCCCCAATTCCCCAGCACTGTTCCCAT
>NW_017731502.1:491581-496700 GCF_001890085.2 Hipposideros armiger | reverse complement strand
TTCAGTAAAAAAGTTCCAAAACTGCTTTGAAGGGTGAACTAGGCACTGGCGTTGGTGCATAGCTTCCCAAGGGGAGTACTTCGAAGGTGACTGTAGTGATATTCAGCAATGAGATATGTGGCACTCTTTCTAGGATGAGTTCGTGAAGTTAATTGTCTGACCTCGTATTCATTCACACAAAAGGCCTACCAGTCACCTGCTGTGCACTGGATGGTATGCCAGGCACAGAGGGTACACAGGTGTCCTTGGGCAGGTTACCGGGAAGGGGAGCTGGAGTCGGGATGCTTATGCACATATGGAGTGGGAGCAAAGGATGCGATCCCTCAGGGAGGCTGGCTTCAGGCTGGCCCTGCAGGGATGCACCACTGAGCTGGCCCCACCAAGGGGGCAGAATTTTGTACCCACGTCAGTCATTGGCCACAGGCTGTCCCAGGTGTAGAAGGCAGGACCTCCCAAGCAAGGGGGCTCCCATTCGGCCAAGGGCAATTCTCAGGTAAACTGGGAGGGGCACCAAGAGTACAAACTACAGTAGGTAGTACTGCAGGTCGAGAAAACAAGACATGCATGGTTCCTACTCCCAGGGCCTTATAGTCACAGAGCGAGTATCAAAGGAAGCTCAAAAATAAGACCCCCTGGCATCACCATATAAGGATACTTATACTTCTCATGGGAAGTAAAAGAGAGTAACAGTCACTAAAGATAATTCTGTGAGAACTACTATGTGTCAAACACTGTTCTAAGCACTTGAGACACAGTAGCAGGAAAAAGAAAGTGGCAGAGCTTATATTGCAGTGGGAAGCAAGGCCACCCTCCTGAACAAGTCCAGGAGGTGACATTGCCCTATCACATTGTACCCTGTGTACATGGTGAGCTCTAGAACTGGGCAGTGCACAGCCTGTGCAATAAGACACAACGATGCCAGTTGGGAGAGGCAGATAATAAAGAATACAGGTAAGCACAATATGCATATCCCATGTTAGATGGTGAGAAATGCTGAGGGGCAAAAGTAGAGACTATAGGGAGGGTGTGGGCTTGGGGGAGGGTGCAGTTTTAGATTGGGTGGCCAGACAAGCTCACTGAGGTTACTCCGTCAGTCAGCGTCCCACCAGGAAACAGCTGGCACATCAAAGTGGGTCACTGGAGAAGAGTTTGGAGAAGGGGCAGGATGAAGGGCAACTACAGGGATGGTGGACGGGGACTGCTCTCACACTGAGGCTGGAAGGGTGGGCGACGTGACAGAAGACAGAGAGAGAGGCAGTATGCAGAGGTGGCTGTGGACTCAGCCAGCCTGCAACAGTCACCTGGGGAGGGAGCTGGGGAATAAGTACTGGACCTCACTCCTCTCCTACCTCAATTAAGGTGTCCTCCAGAAGCGGTCTGTTGATTTAGTCCCTACAGTCATCACCTGGGGGACAGGGTGGAAATAGGTGTTGAGTGAATTCAGGCATGCAAGCAGAAGCTACTCACACCGTGACACTTGAGAACGGACCTGAAGAAGATAAGGTCAGTGGACGTTTAGAGAAGTATATTCCAGACAGGGGGAAGAGCATTGGCGAAGGACCCGTGCTGGGAGTGAGCCTGGAATGTCTATGCAACAGCAGCTGGCCTCTGTGGCTGCAGCCCAGTGAATGCGGAGTGCGTGAAATCAGAAGTCACTAGAGTGGCTGGCTGATTGTCTAGGCTTTTGAATAAGATGAGCAGCTCTGGGCGGTGCTGAGCAAAGGATTGGAATGCTCTGTCTTACATGTTGACAGGATCTTTCTGGCTCAGTGCAGACACCAGGCAATTGGGGGCAGGGGGGGGGTGGAGGGGGGTTGCAGAGATGGAGGCAGGGAGAGCAGGGAGAAGGCTATGTATCGCCCAGGTGACAGACATTGAAGGCTGGTACAAGAGTGACACAAGCGAGGTGGTGACATGAGGCTGGACGCTGATGCTATTTTGAAGGTAGAGCAGTGGGGTTTTCTGATGGATTGGTTGTAGGGTGTGAAAGTAAAAGAGCTTGTTACTCTTGTCTATTATCCGTCAGCAACTCATTTACAGTGGATGTGGGGTCCTTATAAGAAGTAGCTTGCTTGTTGTTGATGAGGAAGGGGAGCCTATGCTATCTGCAAATTCTCTGTGAAGCCTTTTGGTGATTATTGTTGGCTGGGGGCAGAGATTAGATCATAACGATAGTGTTACGGTTCTGCCTAAAAGTGATGTCTTTGTCCCTGGAGTTTACATACTTCCAGATGAAGTGCTTAGGAAGCTGAGATTCACTACATAATAATATGGCAGTGGTTGAGGCTATAGAGGTCACAAAATCAGCCATAAATTGAGAGTTGTTGGAATTGGAATGGTATGTGGGTGTTTATTACCCTATTCTCTCTAGTTTTGTGTAATTTAAATTTTTCCAAAATATATGTTTTTTGTTTGGATTTTTTAAAAGATTTTTTTAAATTGGGGAATTGGGGGGATGGGAACAGTGCTGGGGANTCTGTGAGGGAGTTTTTAGCCAGTAAACAAATAACTGTATTGGAACACCCTCCCTACTCACCTGATCTGGCTCCCAAAGACTTCTTGTTTTACCCAAAGATAAAGGAAATATTGAAAGGAAGACATTTTGATGACATTCAGGACCTCAAGGGTAATACAATGACCACTCTGATGGCCATTCCAGAAAAAGAGTTCCAAAATTGCTTTGAAGGGTGGACTGGGTGCAGGCATCGGTGCATAGCTTCCCAAGGGGCATGCTTCGAAGGTGACCATAGTGATAGTCAGCAATGAGGTATGTAGCACTTTTTCTAGGATGAGTTTGTGAACTTAATTGTCTGCTCTCAAATGCAAAAGTAGACAGAATAGTGTAATAAAACCCAAGTATCCATCACCCATTATCGATCTTGGTTCACTTTACCCCAACCCCCGTTACTCTCCCCCTCCCATATGACTCTAAAGCAAATTCTGGATTTCATATTATTTCAGTATGCAGTCATAAATATCTCAGTATGTCTCTCTAAAAGATAATGACTCTTTAAAAATAAGTAAATAACCACAGTACCATTATCACACCTAGAACAAATAACTCTTTAATAACATCAAATAGCCAGTGTTCAGATTTCTACTCATTTCATAAAACACTGTAAAATATTTTACAGATTGTTTGTTTCAACCAGAATCAAACAAGGTTCATACATTGTAACTGGTTGATATGTATGTCTCTGAAGACTCTATTAACTTATGGGTTTCTGCTCCATTATTTTCACTTTTACAATGTACTAGTATTTCTTTTAAAAAAAAGAAAAGAAAAGAAAGGCTGGGTTGCTTTTCTTGTAGAGTTTTCAAGACAAATCAGAGTTTCTGTATTTTACTAATTGATTACATCAGAGTGGTGTTTCACATGTGCCTCTGTCCTCTGAATTTCCTGGAATCTGGTAGCTGATCTACAGCTCTGCTGTCCAGGATGGTAGCTGCCAGTCATATGTGGCTACTGAGCACTTAAAATGCAGCTCGTCCAAACTGATGTGCTATATGTGTAAAATATACACCAGAGTTCAAAATCTAAGTATGAAAATAGAAAGGAAACTATTTAATTGATCATTTTTACATTGATCATATACTAAAATAATAACATTTTAGATATATTGGGTTAAATAAGATACATTATTAAAATTAATTTCACCTGTTTCTTTTTACTTTGTTCAATAAGCTTTCTGGAAAAATTAAACTTGTATGTGTAACATGTGTGACTCGCATGTGTGTGCCTTTCATTGGACAGTATTAGGCTAGGGGCTTGATTGGATTCAGGATCAATTTTCTGGCCATTTCAGTACGATGTTTTGTTCTTCTCTCCAGAGGCACTTAGGGTCTGCTAGCCTCGCTTTTTGTGATGTTTGCATTCACTGATACTCAAAGGCCAGGTCCATTAATCTACTGGGGTTTGCAAAATTATATTCTCATGCTATTATTTCATCTTTATTTATTAGCTGCCATTCTATAAAGAAAAACTTCTTGTTATCTTAGGGAAATTAAGTCAGCTCCTCAGAGGTCCTTCCTAATGTCCCTGAATACGGCAATTCATGGTAGTCCAATTCATATTTGGACTCTTCACCATTTGCCATTCTCAATTTATTTGCTTGCTTGAGTGTTGATTGGTGGTGGGCTCCTCTACTATGCAAATGTTAGGAGGGGAGGGACTAACTCTGGTGTAGTCATCCATGAAGTCTCAGTGGCCCAGCCTGAGGAGGTGCTAGAGAAGTATTTGTGGAATGGATGGAGGTACTCTGAAATGGACAAGGCCCCAAAACATAATACAGGAAACTGAAGCTCTAATGCCAGTTCTGTTGCATGCTGAGGGTCAGTCCCAACTTCTGCGGGCATCAGTTTCCACAAATGGGGTGAGTAGGTGGGCAGTCTGGTCTAGGAAGCACTGTTTCAGCTCCGAGGGGCTCTCCCTCTGCAAGACTGGCCTCCCATCAGCTCATGCTTCTAGTGGCCTCTCTCCCATCAGGGCTGAGCTGAGTCCAGGTGTTAGATGATTAAACAGACGCCCCACAGCTAAGAAATTCAAAGGCTAATTAACCCCAGCCCTGCAGACTCAAAGGTCAGTCTGGCCTATGCACTGATGGCGGGTGGCATTAATACCTAATGGTTCTTTCTAATCGCTGTCTTTTCCCAAGTTCCTCCTGTTTCTCAAAGTACTTTCAATCAAGCAAAGAACATCCACAAAAAGCCTCTGAGCTCTGTCCCCTGGGGAAAAGAGGTCATAAAACAGTAAGCCACCCTACCACAAGCTAACAAGTGAGCTGGCCAGACAGGCTTTAACATTCAGAGAGGAGTGAAAGATGGGAGAAGGGCAGGGCGAGGGAGTTTGCGGCATATGCCTCTCAAAATTGTGGGGGAAATTCAGAGAAATAAGGGCTATGACAGTTCCTCGCACTGTGCCTGGTGCATTCTAAAGGCTCCTAAGTAGTAAACAGGGTTAACTTGGTGAACAGGATTATCCCCACCTGGCCTTTTAGGAAACTGAGGCTGAGGACCAGGACTGACCTGGCCAAGGTTATACAACTAGTGGGTGACAGAGCTGAAAGCCACCCCAAACTGCCTCAGAGATCTGATAATTAAGTCCACGAACTTGTTGCAA
>NW_017731502.1:406263-488090 GCF_001890085.2 Hipposideros armiger | reverse complement strand
TCCCATAGTGTTTCTGACAACAGCATGTGAATATACAATTATTTCAAAATAAAAAATGTTTAAAGTTTTTCTAAAAGATTAGAGGACAAGATAAGTGTTGGTGAGGATGTGAAAAAATTGGAATTCTTGCATATTGTTGGTGGAAATGTGAAATGGTACAGAAGCTTTGGAAAATGGTATGATGATTCCTCAAAAAATTAAACATAGAATTACCACATGACCCAGCAATTCCGCTTCTGGGTATATAACCAAAGGGATTGAAAGCAGGGACTCGAAGAGATATCTGTACACACATGTTCATAACAGTGTTATTCACAGTAGCTAAAAAGTGGAAACAACCCAAAGTATCCATCAATGGATGAATAAATAGACAAAATATGGTTTATCCATACAGTGAAATATTATTCCGCCTTGAAAAGGAAGGAAGTTGTGACACATGCTACAACATGGATGAGTCTTGAGGACGTTATGCTAGGTGAAATAAGCCAGTCACAAAAAGACAACTACTGTATGATTCCATTTATATGAGGTCCCTAGAGCAGTCAAATTCATAGACACAGAAAGTAGGATGGTGGTTCCCAGGGGCTGGGGGAGGAGGAATGTTTGATGGGGACAGGGTTTCATTTTGGGAAGGTGAAAATGTTCTGGGATGGATGGTGGTGATGGTTGCACAACAATGTGAATGTACTTAATGCCACTGAACTGTACACTTAAAAATGGTTAAAATGGTAAAATTTTTGTTATATATATTTACAACAATCTTAAAAAAAGATTAGGGGAAAGCAGGACCAGTGATGTCTCAAAAAAAGGTAAAAGTGAGTTATAAGCAGATGTCACCAGATTCCCTTATTTTCTGTCCAGAATGACAAAATGAAAGGCAGAGCAAAGGCCACTGACAGACTCTCTAGGTGCCCTGTATTTCCACTTCAGTGCCGTCAAAAGACTCCCAGGCAATGCTCTTTCAGTCAATAGTGACATCCCTGAGATGGGAGTCCCTGAGACAGTGAGAAATCAACCATCAAATGATCAACCAACACCCGTGGTGACAGCCTCCAGGAGGGGTCATCAGCTCTGATAACATATAATGGGGGCCTGAGTAACTGGTCAACTCCTACACATCCTTCTGATCCCAGCTCCAACTTCCCCTTTCTCAAGGAAGTCTTTCCTGATTTCCTGGACGAGATGACATTTCTCTATTTCAGGACCACTGTAAGTCCTAGTTTGCCCAGGATAGACCCAGTTTATGCCAGTTGTCCAGACATAATTATTAATAGCAAACTTTTACTCTCAAAAGGGTCCAGGTTTAGATGGTAAATCATGCGGTCACCCCACCTATTATAGATCCTCCTCGCATCTCTTCATTGTGATGAATACATCATGTAATATTTGGCTGCCAGCTGTGCTGTGAAAGCCCCTGGAGGGCAGGGGCTTTCCTGTCTTGTTCACGTGATAGCCACAATGTCTAAAACTGTTAAATCCAACTTTACGTTTAATACAAGCTCAGTAAATATTGATTGAATGAATGCATATTTCTGTTATTTTGTGTCTATGGTGGCCATGGAGCTGCCCCTTTCAGATTCCCTCCTGGGTCAAGTGTAGTCAGCAGACAACCTCCAGCTGTTGCCCCAGGCTGCTCCCAGACAAAGATAGCACAGGTAGGGTGGGGGCAGTGGATGGGGGTGGTGCCAAACCTGGGCATTCCCTCCCAGTGGGGCCTCCTCCAACAGTCAGCCTTTGCCCTGGGGTTCCTCGTCAGCCCGACCAGGCCTTTCCCAACACTGCACCACAGTCTGAGGTTTCTTCCACCCAAGCCTCTCCCTCCCCTCCCGGCTCTCACAGGTGTCTGACCTGCACTGTGATCTGAGGCTCTCCTGTCTACTCCTACCCCTCTTCCCTTATATTCCTCACAAGCTCCCCCAATAAACCCCTCACATGTCTATTGTCTTGGGATCTGCCTTTCAAAGGACCTGAACTGGCTGGCAGTCCATCACGATAGGACTGTGAAGTGGGAACCTGGGTCCGATTCTCTTGTTCCCACCAAGACATTCTCCTCCCTCTGGAAGGCGGCGAGGCCCTGGCCAGCCAGCTCTTCCATAGCTTAGTCGGCAGTCCGGGAACATACTCTCTTGTCAGTTCTCTTGTACTTTCACAGATGTGTTCTTGCCATTTCTCCACTTACTCTCAGGGAACTCTCTCTCTCTGTCTCTCTTCCCCTCTGGGTCTCAAACTTTGAGTTTTTCTCCAACTCTTACATCCTTTAATGACCCCCCCCAAAAAAAATAAGCTTTATGCACATGAGTTTTGCGTGTAACAAAAGCTACATTGAAATGTAAGAGTAAAACAATGAGAAACATACAACTTGTGAAGCCCTTGAAAGTGTGCGAACATTGTCGTCACCATCTTTATAAATGTCTCACCTCCTCTAATTAAATCTACTTAAACTGCTCTGTCCCCCCCCCCCATCATACACAAGCCCAACTACACATGAGACTCCCGAGAACCTTCTTACAAACAAACAGTGCCCAGGCCCCACCCCAAGGGATTCAGATTTCATTGTTTGGAGGGGGAGCCTGGGGGATAGAGCGTACAGCCAGGGTTAAGAACCACTGATACAAGATGTTTTCCACAGGCCTTAGCTAATCCTGTCAGGCGAGTGCTACTATCTCATTTTTCAAGAGCAACTTTCCTCTCTCCCTCTCCCAGCCCACCTCTACCAACCAACTTGGCATGTGTCGCTTAAGACTTGAGGCCTTTGTTTTTTGTTTTTGTTTTTTTTCATTATGCAAACACCCTGGAACTGTTGTTTTATTCAGTTACAACCACCTCAGGGATCCAAGTTTTATTGTCATGGATTTGACTAAAGGGCTCAGCACAGTGCTTATAGATTCTTCAAAAATGTTCGTTGAAGGATCATTTGGGTATATGTTGGGTGGGACAAATGGAGAGATGGACAGACAGGCAGATAGACATGAATGGATGGCAGTAAGGAGATACATGGATATGGACGAATGGATGGGCAGTCGTTTGGATGGATGAATGGATGGATGGATAAATACAAGAATAAGTTTGTCGATACCTACCTTGTGTCACAAAGGATTTGAGATACTTAAAAGGATTCAATCTAATTATGGTAAAATTAAATAAAATTTTAGCGCCCTCTCTGTATCTGGCTCTGCTCGAGGCATTAGAATACATTCATGAACAAGAGACCAAGATTCTTCCCCTTGTGAACCTTACATTCTAGCAGCATAAGACAGACAATAAATAATAAACATAATAAATTAGTAAATTACAGAGTATGCTAAAAGATTAAGAGCTATTAATGAGAGAGAAGAGCAAGGAAAGGAAATTGGAAAAGCCAGAGAGGTGGGGGTGGGATGCAATTCTAAATGGAGACGCCAGGGAAGGCCTCATGGAGAAAGTGACGTCTGAGCAAAGACTTGAAGGAGGTGAGAGAAAGAGCCCTGCAGAGTTCTAGGAGAAGAGCATCCCAGGTGGAGAAAAGGGCCTGTGCAAAGGTTTTGGGTGGGAGTGTGCCTGCGGTATTTGAGGGATCATATCAGAGGCTCAGCAGCTGGAGCACAGTGAGTAAATGGCAAATTAGAAGGGGATCACTGGTCACAGGGTGGCCAGGTCACACAGGGCCGTGTAGGTGATGGTGAAGACTTTGGCTTTTATGCTGAGTGGCATGGTGTTGAACAGAGGGCTTAAATTTTAAAAGAATCCCTCTGGTCACTCTGTTATAAATCAGTAGGCCATAGGAGGTTAGGGTAGAAGTAGAAAGTGCAATGAGAAGCCACCCAGTTAAGAGGGGATGGTGGCTCAGCCCAGGGGATTGGCAGTTGAAACGATGAGAGGTGGTTGGAGTCGGGATATATTCTGAAGGCAGATCCAATGGGATTTCATGGTAGCTGGATATGGGGTATGAGAGAAAGAGAGGAGTCTGGGGGAGGGGGCTGTCACTTTGAGGGGTAAAAAGTATAACTAGTGCACTGTGGTGTACAGCTGAAGCTAATTAAAAACATGTTTATTTCACAATAAAAATAAATAAAGGAAAATAACCACACACATGCAAAAAAAGAGAGGAGTCAAGTTTAATGCTGGAGTTTTGGGCCTGCGTAACTGTAAGAAAGGAGTTCTCAACCCAAATGAGGCAACCTGGGGTCAGGTCAAGGTTTTGGGAGGTGAGCATTAAGGAGGTTACTTTTGGACATGAGGGGCTTGAATGTGCAATGAAGATGTCAAGTAGGCAGTCAGATATTAGTCAGAATTCAGGAGAGATCTAGGCTAGAGCTATACATGTGGAGTCGCTTACATATAAGTGGTATTTAAAGCAAGGAGAGTGGGTGGGATTATCAGGAGATTGAGACAGATAGGGAAGAGAAGAGGATCAAGGACTGAACCCCAAGTCATGCCAACATTAAGAGGTTGAAGAGAAAAGAGAACCAGTGAAGGACAATGAGAAGGAGAGACCAGTGGGGTAAGGGGATGACTAGGCGAGCACAGGGCCCTGGAAATCAAGTAAAGAAGGAAGCAGCCAACTGTGTCAAGCCACATAAAAGACAAGGACTGAGAGTTGACCTTGGATTTGGCCATAGGAGGCCATTGGTGACCTTGACAAAAGGGGTATCCACGGAGCAGTAGGAGTGAACACCTGATTGGAATGGGTTTGTAAAACTGGGAGGGAGGAATTGGAAAGATTGAGGGTGGACAGTAGTTTTCAGGGGTTTTGCTTCAAAGGGGAATATGGAAGTTTGTTGCTCAGTGGCCTCCAAGCACCTCGTCTCCTGGTATTGAAGTCCTTGTGTCATCCATTCTCTTGGATCTAGGCTATTCCTATGACCAGCTTCAACCTAAAGTGTGGCAAAAGCCACAACTATACCAGTTTCCAGGCCTAAGCCTTAAGAAGGCCTGGCAGCTTTTGCATTCTTAGAACCCAGCCACCATGCTGAAAGAAACCCAAGCAACATGGACAGGCCACATGGAGACAGTGGAGACCCTCAGTACAATAGCCCTAACCACACTCCAGCCAACAGCCAGCACCACCCACTGGCCTTGGGATGTCCTAGCCCAGTGGAGCCCCCAGAAGACTACAGCTGATACCACATGAAACAGAATAACCACCCAGCTGAGCCCTGTCAACCCACTGAATTGGAAAGATTATGACATGGTTGTTATTTGAAAGTCAGTGGTTTGGAGAATGGATCGTTACAGCAACAACCCCAAACAGGGAGACATGAAGGGGGAGCTACGGGGCGGGGGGAGAGGCGTCAAGAAGATTTTCGTTGTTGTAGTTTTAAAGGTAAGGGAAATCAGGGCATGTCTGTATGCTGGTGAAAATAATCCAGAAAAGGTTAAAAATAATGCTGTGGAAAAATGATTGCTAGAGAGATGTCCTTGGGCGGATGAAGGGGGATGGGGCGCAGTGCACAATACAGGTACACAGTGCATGGTGAGATCACCTGGCAACAGGTAGGAAGGCTAAATATGTGGCCGGGGGAGATGCTAGTTGGAGGGTCAGTGTGTGGTGGAAGTGGAGAGTGGGGACTGGGGAAGGAGGCATTAGGATTTAGGGGAGCGGAGGAGTGAAATAGTCATCTAGCACAGCTGGAGTGTGATTGAGTAGAAAGATAGAATTTCCAGGCAGCACTGAGGGCTTTCTTAACATTCAAGGTCATGAATTCTAAAGTGAGCAGAGTCAGGCTGGTTGTCAGCTTTTCTGCAGCCACGTTCAGCTATAGCTACGTGTGGACAGAGGCAGGGTTGGCTGAGAGTAGGATATGACTGGGGTTGTGGCTGTGCCAAGTGAGTGTGGAAAACTTAAAAACAAGTGAAGAAATAAAGACCTGAGGAAATTCAGTGCAGGCTAAAAGGTCAAGAGCAGGGGCAAACTTAAAAAATAGACCATGGAGGAGGGATGGAGGAAGGAGAGAGAGAGGCGGGGGGAGAGAGAGAAAGAGAGAGAGAGAGAGAGAGAGAGAGAGAGAGAGAGAAAGAAAGAGAATGAGATGGAACTATGGTCATATTTTAGATTGGTGTTATTCGGCAATCTCACTTAAGTGTGGATGAGTTTTGGATCCTGTACTAAGAACTAGTTTTGATGAGAAGAGCAGGCCGGGAGCCAGGAGGGTGCGGGGAGCCTGGGGCAGACATGGAGGTGACAGCTGAAGCATCTGTGCCACCCACCTCCACCTCCTCACCTCCTTCCTCACCCTGCCCAGGACAAACTTGGCTCCTTTTTCCTTTGGTTTCAGTTCTTTTTGTGTTAGGGTGGAGCTTCCTGTCCTTCCCTCCCCCCCTCCCCCCACCTCTCCCTCACTCTCCCAAACCTCCCCTTCCCAGTTCGTTTGAAAGCTCTCCAAGGAGCCGGCCTGTGCCCCAGGAGACATCTCTCATCAAAACATCCTTAACAGCCAAGTCCAGAGGTGAGAAGAATTCCAGCAGCTTCTATTCCAGGCTGGGAAGACCAGGCAGGCAGGTCACACACAGCCCGGACCTCTGACCCTCCTGCCAGAGGCGCCCCTCGGGATTCTGGGAAGAGAACCAGACCCCATCAGGAGTGGGGCCCCTGGCTCTCCCACACCTTTCTGCATTTCAGCCACTCCCCTGGCTCCCAAGAGAATCATCTGTTAAAAATTTCAGATGACAGGACCCCTACCCCAAGATGGCAGTGGGATCTAGGGATCCTAATTTTCAACAAATTCCTAAGCAACAGGTGATCCTAAGCAACAGGCAAGGTTGGCGATCACTGACACTTCTCCCTGGGCCGTAGCTTCTCCATCCATTATAAAAGTTAACACAGAAGTCTAGGCGTGCTCCCTAAGCACAGATTTGCTTCGAGCCCATGACAGCCTGTCATTGTTCCATGCCTGAGGTGGGAAGGACGAGGCTTATAGAGGCAAAGGGATAAAGGCGTGTGCCACAGGGTCTCTAATGGCTTTTTCAGTGCTTGGGCTTGAGGAATCTAAAAGGATCCAAGTGGACGAGCAGAATCAGGCTCCCAATGCATAGGGCCGACTTAGGCTTTCACAGCCCAGGGGACTCGCGGGTGACTCTGCTGAGTACTGGGCAGGCCTGTGTGTCCACGTGTGTCACTGCACATGCATGAGCGAGGCTCCTCCCCTCCCTGGGTCCTTCCCCTTCCCCACACAACCCCCAGCTCCTCCTCACCAGTTGCTTGCTGCTCAACTTGTAAGCTATTTTGGAAATCTCTGCAACCATTTCTTTACCATCCCTTATTTCAAAGCGAATGATTTCCTGTACAGCCTAGAGGTGGGGTGAGTTGGGATATTGGGAGAAAGTTCAGTCACTTCAAGAGGGAGAGTGGAGAGAGTAGCCTTTAGCCATTAAGAAGTTCGGCTAGGGGAGTCTCTTGACAGATTGTCACTTAAGAAAGGTTACTTTGCTTGTGTGCCGATGGAAGGGAGAATGGATTGGAAGAAGCAAGTCACGAGGACTGCAGACAATTATGAAGCTATGGAATCATTCAGGTAACCACAGCCTAGGCTGAGGTGTGGGGAAGAGGAGAGAATGGAGAGGTGACAGGCTGTGGTGGTGGCTGATCGGATGGTGGTGTGAGGAGGAAGAGTCACGGTGGCACCCAACTTGAGAGTCTGGGTGATTCTAGGTAATGTTCATGGAGATGGGAGCACAGTAGGGAAGGGACTGTATTATCTTCAGATTCATGTTTCGAGTGCCTGGCACATGGTGGACCCACTGTGCAGGGACTGAGGTGCTAACATGCCCCTTTGGGTGAGACTTCTGAGAGACTTTCTGTTTTCATGGTGGGAGAGTGTCCAATGCTGTGGCACTGGAGTTAAGGTCCCTACCAACACCCATGGAGCTCTGGTGTGAATTAGACAAGGAGGACCGCCAGAGGAACTATTTACACATCACATATCTGATATGTGTCTAGCTTCTAGAATAATTTTTACAAGCCAACACTGAAAAGCAAAAACCCAACTAAAAAACAGACAAAGGATTTGAATAGACATTTCTCCAAAGAAGGTAAACAAATGGCCAATAAGTACATGGAAAGATACTCAATATCATTAGTCATTAGGGAAATGCAAATCAAAAGCACAATGAGATACCACTTCATTAAGATAGCTATATAAAGGGAGAAAAAAGCAGACAAATGTTGGCAAGTAGGTGGAGACTATGGAACCCTAAAACATTGCTGGTGGGAATGGTGGAGCTGCTCTGGAAAGCAGTTTGGTGGTTCCTCAAAAAGTTAAACATAGAATTGCCATATGGTCCCCCAATTCCCAGGCATATACCCAAGAGAATAAAAAACATGTTCACACAAAAACTTGTACAAGAATGTTCATAGCAGCATTGTTCGTTAACAGCCAAAAAAAGGTACCAACTCAAGCGTCCATCAACTAATGAATAGATACGCAAAATGTGGAATAGCCACATGATGGAATATTATACAGCCATAAAAAGGAGTGAAGTTCTGATATAAATGCTAAAACATAGATAAGCCTTGAAAACAGTATGCTGACTGAGAGAAGACAGTCACATTAGACAGCATATCGCCGCGTTGATCCCATTTATATGAAAATGCAGAAGAGGGAAATCTACAGAGACTAGTGGTTGCCAAGCAATGGGGGAAGAGAGGAGTTGGGAGAGATGGAGTTGTTTTTTGGAGCGATGGAAATGTTCTGGAAAGGATAGTAGTGATGGTTGCACAAAACTGTGAATATACTACCACCGCCCAAGAAGCAAAATAAGCCCTTCTTCCCGCTTTAGGCTTGGTGGCTGACTTTGGCCCAGCTCCAATCTCTCAGTCTGCACACCCCTCCAGCTGCAATTCCACTGGACACTCACATTCCTTAAGCCAAGCCTTTTCCACACACCCGACTTGCTCATTCCTCCCGCTCCAGCTACACTCCCGTTTTTATCTTCACAAACCCCCAGGAACCTCCTGGGGACTCACCCTGCCCCCTCAGACCCTCCCATGCCCCAGCCTCTCCACGGAGCCACCTCCCCATTTCAAAACCCTGCTCCCCGCTCACCTGTTCCCAGAATCACCCCTTAGAGGAATCACCCTGACTTCCCATCAACCCTTTGCACTTGTAAAAAACACCCGATTGCCAAGTTTTAATCTGGGCTCTGCCACTTAAAGACTGTGTGACTGTGAGAATCATAAAACTTCTCTGGGCCTCCGCGTCTCCATCTGTAAAATACACATTGCCATGTGTCTCAGTCACTCGGGCTGCCGCAAAATACCACAGGCTGCATGGCTGAAGCAGCAGACATTTATGTTCTCACACTTCTCAAGGCAGGAAGTCCAAAATCAGGGTGCCAGCACGGTTGGGTTCTAGTGAGAACTCGCTTCCTGGCTTGCAGCCTTCTCACTGCATCATCACATGGCCTTTCCTCTGTGTGTACAGGGAGAGAGAGAGAGAGAGATAGAGAGAGAGAGATAACGAGCTCCCTGGTGTGTCTTCCCAGAAGGCCACTAATTCCATCGTGAGGCCCTACCCTCATGACTCACCTAACCCGAACAACATGCTTACCTGCCTGATGAGGTTCCACAGAAGTATGTATGTGTAAATTTTTGTAAGTGCAAAGTACCAGGCCCTCATGAAGACTTATTATTTTTCATCACAGGTAGGTGTCTGTGTTTCTTTGCCGGGAAATACCACACCCTGTTCATAAGCACCTGACCTCCATGAGGCAGGTCCTCAACAGCGCAGGATGTGTCTGTTGCTTTTGGAGTGTTCTCTCAACCCGTGAGGCCCAACTACCAGGAGCCAGAATCCAAAATTCCTCTCTCCCCGCTGGGATCCTAGAACTGTATTTTGCCTTGAGTCATAGATATTTGAGTTTCTGACTCTGCAGCCTGACCATGAAGTCCTTAAGTTCAGGGGCACTCCAGGGAGCAGTTTCACTTCTCTAAACCTCAGTTTTCTTGTCTGTAAAATGGGGATAATAGGGTATATCTATCTCATAGCATTATTGGGAGGGGTAAGTGAAAAACCACTTGGTAAGCTCTCAATAAATGTCGCCAGAGATGAAGATGAAGATGAAGATGAGGTACTAGTTCATCATGATGATAAATGATGCATGACAAGTCACCCCAACATTAGTGACTTAACACACCAATAATCATTTGTTCTCTCATGGTTTTAGTGGGTGAAGACTTCAGTCAGGCTCTCTTGGGGCTCACCCCACGCCTTTGCATGTTGTGCCCTGGACCTGGAAGGCCCTTAGCCTACTTTTTTGCTTAACCTTTAGCTCAAGTCCTTCGAAGTTCAGTTGAGCTATCACTTCCCCCAGGAAGCCATCCTTGGGGACCCCTCCATCCCTACCCCCACCCTACACACAGTGTTGTTAATGACTGTCCTGGGCTCTCACGGAGTACAGTATGCTCATCTCTTCATATTTAATTTTTTATGCTTGGTTTATTTTATTCAAAATAATGATTTTGACTTTCTTCCATGTTGTCGTGGGCAGCAATAGTTCACCTACTTTTATTGCTGTATGAACTTACCGCAATTTGTTTACTCGAACCCCTTTTGGTGGATAGTTGGTTTGTGTCCAATGTGGACTATGATGAATAAAGCTGTTCTGCTTTATGTACAGTTTTCTGTGGACATATGTTCTCATGTCTCTTAGAAGTGCCCCGAGGGGTGGAATTTCAGGATTATAGGGCAGATCTATGTTTATTAAAGTGGCCGAGCAGTGTTCCCAAGTGCCTATGTCATGTTGCGTCCCCATCAAGGTGCGTATGAGAGTTCCAGTGGCTCCACTTCCTGGCCAACACTTTGATGTTGTAAGTCTTCTTAATTTCAGCCATTCTGGGGGCATGGAGGGAGCTTATTGGGTTGTTTTTTATTCTTGCTAATATCTGTTACCCAGAAGCCTTATATCCTCCCCTCTTCACCCCCCATCTTAGGCTATTGTCTCAAGGCTACTGCCCTTTTCTGACCCTGCTGACAAAGAGAAACTAGAGTGCTTTCCTGGGTTTTGAGTTTCAAAAATCTAGAGTCTCATGGGCAACAGGTAAAGATTCTTGTGTACTGATGATTTGATGGATATGAGAAAATGCAGGGGATTTAGGAGCAAGACTCCACCTCCCTGAAACTAGACCAGTGTTTCCAGACAAAGGTGAGGGAGAAAGCTGAGCAGAAGCAAGGGAGGAGATAGATGGTGCAAGCCCCTGAAGGAAGGGACACTTGGAACCTGCCCCTTCTCTCGGCATGGCCCTGACCTTTGGAGAGGGACCCCAGAATCCTCAGGCCAAGTTCCAGGAAATTGGATGTAGAAAAGACCTGTGCTCTTCTCCTAGGCAGACTTCTAAGCATTTCTCTCTAGAGAAGAAATGGCTGTACGAGGCAGGGCAGAAGAATCTGGGATGCCTAACAGACTTCTCTATGTCCCAGGGGGCAAGGGAGCTGAGCAATGATTCCTGTGCACTCGGGAGGGCCCTGGGAGCAGCTGAGAGAGGGAGTGAGACTTAGGAACAAGGGGCAATTTAGTAAAGTGACCTGTGCGTGGGTGACCCCACCTCGGAGAGGAACAACAATGTCTCAGCATGTACCAGTGTGGATAAGTGATAATGAACCCCAGATGTCTCTGCAAGATTCCTAGAACTAGGATACCACTCCCAGAGAAACAGAAAAAACTTGCCTGAGATTCAGGTTTCCCGCCCAAAATGAGAGATAATAGCAGAGACTGAGCTCACTTAACAAAAAATAACGTTACCTTTCTTCCTTACCTGAGTTGAGACTGGACCACGATTGCACTTTTCACACTGTATTATGCTTGTCTCTTTATTTTCTTTTCCTCTTCTTGAGACTGTTAAGTAACTGGAGGTCAGGAGTAAGGTCTAATTTGTCCTGGAATCAGTGACCTCCTGGCCCAGGGCCTGGCACAGAGAGGGCCTTGGTGAAGATTTGTCAAATGTTGATTGTAAGCTCCTTGAGGGAAGGGAAAGAAAAATAGCTACATAGTTAAGCACCTACTCTGTGCTGTTATACACATTGACCACCCTGTGAGGCCGGACTATGATTATCACTTTTTGCAGATAAACACATAACAGCCAACATTTAAGGAGCACTCCCCATATGCCAGGTATCATTCTAAGCATTTTTCATATATTAACTCACGTAATCTGCACTACAACCCAATGAGGTTAATACTATTCTTATCCCCCTTTTACGGATGAGGAAACTGAAGCGTGGAGCAATGAAGTGACTTGCTGAGGATTATGATTAGATTGAAACCAGGCAGCTTGATTCCAGCAACCATGGGCCCATCTCCAGCCCCTTCCAATGTACATTTCCAGCTCTCTCCCTATGCTCCCTGCATGGTCCGTTCTGCCTGAAACCCTCTTCCTTCCTAATCCCTGTTCACCTCACTAGGGAATTCTTTACTCTTCATACCTCCTCTGAATTCCTTGATGCTCGAGTAGAAATATTCATTCCTCCCTTCTTTTACTCCTTTGCTCTCATAGCACTTTATTTGTAAGATTTGTATAAGTTAGGATTGGGTTGATCTGCATGTAAGAGAAAGTCCAAAATAATTGTGGCATAAGCAAGGATCTTTCTCATATAAAAGAAATCTGGAGATAGACACCCTAGGGCTGATATAACAGCTCCATGGTGTCAATGACTGAGGCTATTGTATCTACTCCATCATCCTGGTACGGGGCTCCCTTCCCAAACTGACATTATAGGTCAAAATGGCCACTATAACTCCAGCCATTGCATCTACATTGCAAGCAGCAGAAGAAAAGAAAGGAGAGTTTGCTTGTTCCCTCTAAAAAGACTTCCCAGAAACTCGCACAATATTTTCCCTTACATCTCATTGGCCAAAATTTAGTTACATGACCACGCATTGTTGCAAGGGAGGCTGGGAAATACAATCTTTTAATTGGATTTTGGGAGAATCATTCATAAGAGGCAAACCACAGTCCCTGACACATCACTTTAGTATTTATCACATTATACCTGGGATGGTTTATGTAGATTCCCCCCCACCAGCTAGACTATCTTGAGGGCAAATTCATGGCATCTTCATCCTCATCTGCAAAGTCTAGCACATGTTGAAGACACCTGAGATGGAGGAATAAGTTACTAGGTGTTGCATTTCTTTGGATGCCCTGGGCCCATAGCATGGTTCTCTGCACACAACAAGCCTTCAATAATTGTTTGGTTGAAATGAATTGAAATGTTCTTGGCCTTGGTGTTCTCATTTTAAAAGTGTGTATAAATGACCCCAAAAGTCAACCCCAGTTTGGACATTTTGTCCCGGTGTATGAAATTTGAAAAATATAGCTAAATATTAAAAAAAGAAAATGTAGCCAGCAATAGGTGCTGTAGCTTTCAGTCACACTCTCTGTCTTCTGCAGAAACACACACACATATCTTTTGCATATAAATAGAATCACACTTTGCAGACATTCTGTAACCAATCATTTTTACTTAATGACATAGGAAGGGACTTCTGCTTCTATCTGTGACAATCCAGCTTGTGGAGAGCAATCCTCTCAATAAACAACTAGAAAACCTGTATCAAACTGTTAGAAGGAAAAGAAAAATCTGTTAGAAGGCATCAAAGAGCTATCCAGAAAACCAGACCTTGAAGGATCAAGATCCCAGAGTGAAAAGTAACACGTAGAGGAGGGCCCTGCATTCTATGTGCTTTTCCCCATGAATTTGCCAATTCCTAGCTAGATGGAGAGACTGAGAGGCTAAGCAGAAAGCAGATGCTAAAAAAAAAAAAAAAAAAAAAAAAGGGCAGAAAAAAGCAGATGCTACGAAACAGAGCAGCTAAGCATGGCTTTCAGCAGTCCAACAGAGCGGGTGAGACAAAAATAATTTATGCTGAACACGTTTCTGGGCCATTATATGATCTCTGGGAGCATATATGAATATTCATTGACTCTCACAGAACTTTTCCATACATAGAGTTTGGGCCTTGGAAATAACCCCAGAGATAATGTACCTAGACAATGGATGTGGTAACTGAGGCCCAGAGCTTCTGAGTGACTTGCCCAGGGCTGCACAGCAAACAGGTATGGCTACTGGTGCAAGCTTCTTGTGCTGCACACTGCTCTGTGGCTGTTGCTACTGCTCCCAGGCATAATCTCCCCGCTCCTCCCCACACATCCTAGCCAGAGAGAGAGGGAGTTGGTCAAATTCATCTTACTTCTGGTTGTGGTCTTTTAATAAATGAAAGTGCTTTTCTAAGAGGAAATCAAACACAAATCCTTTTATGACAATTATTGGGCATTTTTCCTAACTACCAAAGCAATACAAATTCACTAAAGAAATGTTAGAAAATACAGAGAAGTGAGAACCAAAAGCACCTACAAATTTCCCTCTCCTTCCTACCTATCCCTGATACAACTACCTGAGGCTTTCGTATACATAAACAGGTATATATTTTCACAAAATGAGTTTATGCGTACCTTTTCTTTTATAACTTGCTCTTATAACTTGTTCATATCGTAACTAGTTTTCACATAATTCCATATTCTCTAGTATGATCTTCACAGCTGTATAATAGTCCATTCTACTGATGTACAATAACTTATTTAACCAATCCTGTATAGTTAAACATTTGGGTTATTTCCAATCTTTATTATTATACGCAATCCTGCAATGAACATCTTTATGCGTTATCTTGTTGATAGGATTATTTTCTCAGGAAAAACTCTTAGCGTATGAAGTAACAGACTGAACATTTTTTAAATTCTCAACACCTGGTTCCAAACTGTCCTCCAAGAAGGCTGTAGCAGTTTACACTTCCCCCAGCTGTGTGCACACCAAACCTAAGCGCTGTATTTAAGGGGGAGATGGAAGGAGTAGGTCTTGTCGTTCCAGCTTGTCATCTGCCATTCTTGCACACTTTCCTTTAAGTAGACAGGCTTTACAGCATGCCAGACCAACGGAATTTAGAGAGGAGAAGTCAGACTAACTGCCCAAAGCCAGAAACGCTGGAACTGGCTCAGGACCAAGTAGAAACGGTCAATTTTGATAACTCTAAAGAACATGCTTGCTACTTGGCCCACTTTGGCCCTGAAAGATGGACATCTGCACTCACAAACCAGGTAGGAAATCAAACAGAAAGGGCCATCTTGCCTACTTTGGGCAGCTATATGAAAAATGACCACTTGGACCTCTCCGCACCCAGAGTGCAGAGTCCCCAGAGGAAATGGCTGAATTCATAATGTGATGGGTGGGGAGCTTGACTGGGCACTCTGCCCAGATCTACCAATCCATAGCTTGTTGCACAGTTTGGGAACCCACCATAAGTGGCATTCATTTCCTCTGGGTCTTAAGGACTTTGCAATTTTCTCGTTTCCCCTGTGCAAATGCAAAGAAAGCTCCTTTGGTAAGTGGGAGATCTACATTTTCTCAGCTAAGACTTGAACTGCGATTTGGTTCAGGTCAGAGGACATGGGTTCTGTGGCTGGTTAGCTGGGTCACCTTAGGCAAGTCCCTTCCTCTCTCTGGGCCTTCTTAGTTTCCCCATGTAAACAGGAAGAAGTTGGCCTGGATTTGGTGAGCCATGAATCCTGTTTCCTAGGGGAGAGAAAAGAAGGGAGGGGTCTCAGTTCTTGAGCACCCACTAGAACCAAGCACTCTGCACACACAAATGTATTTATTCCTAACAATGGCTCTGTGAGGAAGTGGACATCTGTGCTTCTCCAGCACCAATGCTCCATTATTCTAATAGCACCTTGATTAACTTTTAGGAGACCATCCCTCACCCACTCTTAGTTCTGTGATTTAGGAGGGGCTGACCCTACCCCCTGACTCTAACCATAGCCATGTGACTCAGGCTTGGCCAATCAGAGCAACTACGATGGTGTCAGAGCCAAGCATGTAACCCACGCCAGGCCAATGGGAGGAAACCCTCTGATTTGCTGGAAGTGTTGGGAAGGAATTGATCTCTTTGTCTTGAGGTGGCTTAACTGGCCATTTCTGCTTTTCTGTGGAAAGACCCATCCAGCTAATAAAATGGACACAAAGGAAAACAGAGTCAAGAGACAGAGGGACACAGATTTATGACAACTTCCTTCAAGCTTCTGGCATGGACTATGTCTGAATCCAAAACTACCTCCTAAAGTTTTCAGTTCAGAACCCTTTTGGGCTGAAGCTGGTTATAGTTGGGTTTATATTACCTGCAACCAAAAGAATCATCATGGAAATCCTAGATGTAACATACACATTACTATGTTCATTTTACAGATGAAGAAACTGAGGCTCAGAAAAGCAAAGGAAGCACAGAGCTAACAAGTTGCAGAGCAGATATCTTTTCGATCTGTACCTCTAATCTCTATTCAGGAGCTCAAATGGTTCCCCTTTTCTAGCTTTCTTTTACAAAATACAAAAGTAGGAACAGGCTTGTGGAGCCAGGCTGATTCAGGTTCCAGACCTGGCTCAGCTGCCTCCTAACTGACTTACGTGCTAACTGTATATGCTGAGCAATTGTCTTCACTAATTTGTACCTCAGCTTTCTCATCTGCAAAATAGGATAATAGTATTTACCTCATAGTTGTGAGGAACAGATGTATTTGATTATGTGATGCTCTTAGAACTGACCCTGGCACACAGAAGTATGACATAAAGGCTAGCTATTATTTTTCTTCTGCTGCCTGTATATTGTTAGTAAGTTGGCTAACCCCTCCACACCCTGTACACCCAGGATATGGCCTGTGTTATCTCATGATACATCAGTTCCAAATGCCACAGCAAAACATATATACCCTAGTCACCACGGGTTTCAAATAATGTCTGACATGCTGTTTTAAAATGCTTATGTTTCTAAAAATGCTGATCACTGTGGACTGGGCAGGCCTAAAACCAGCCCAGGAAGTGAAACTTTGGAGACAAATTCCAAATAATCAAGCCCTTTGCTGAATTGCAGAAAGGAGTGAGAGGGGATGGAAGTGGTCTCAGCGACTTCCAAGGCGTCTTCCCTCCTCAGCCCCCACAGCTGTAAAGAGCAGAAATGTGTTTCCCTTAGAGTGTATAACAGTTGCTTCCCCAGTGCTCAGTTCCAAGAGGTGCGTTAGCCTGGTAAAGTGTAAAATATGGAGGCCCTGGAGAATCAGCAGGGGATGGGAGGGGGCTTACTGTAGATTCAGGGCAAGTCCTGGTTGTGGGCTTATGCTAATGCACAGGGGCTGGTCAGAGGAACAAATGGGAGTCCCTTACCCCTCTGATTCATAAAGGTCAGAGCTGGTACCCAGGACAGTAACATAGCTTGTCAGCTAACCTGAATCCAAAGTCTCCTATCTCTGGATCACCATCAGCCCTTTAATCCCCACCTTGCAGACAGGCTCAGTGGTGATGAGCTACTGTTAATGGAGCACTTGCAAAGCCTTTTACATAAATGAGCTCAAAGAACTTTCCAGGAGTCCCAGTGAGATGAAGATTATAGCTCAGTAATGATGACCTTGGACCTTGTAGCCAGGCTGCAGGGGGTGGATTCCCAGTATATATCTCTATCTATATTTATATCTATCTCCATCTCTATCTCTATCTCTATCTATATCTATTTATCATCAATCCCGTGTGACCTTGAGCAAGTTCCTCAACCATCTGTACCTGTTTTCTCCTTTGTAAAATAGGGATAGTAACAGTTCCTACTTCGGGCTGTTGTGAGGATTAAATGAGTAAGCACCTGTAACACTGAGAAGAATGCAGGGCACAATGACATCTGTTTTTATGAACCCTCATTTTATAGATGTGGACCCTGAGGGCAGAAAGAAGGATCACCCACACACCATGCACACCTTGTGAAGCTGTTTCTCAAACCAGCTCTGTGTGATCTCACAACCACAGAGTGGAATTACCCTCTACTCAGTAGAGGCTAAAATAGACCCATGAGGCCTCAAACCCACACCTTAGACCCCACACCCCGAGCCCTCTTTCTCAAACACCCTCCTCTTCCTCTGAACTTGGGTGTCTCTTCGGAAGTGCTGAGATAAGATCTGAAGCCATAACTGTTTAGCGGGTCAAGTGGAGGTTTCCTGGCACTGAGGGGAGAGAGAAAACTGCCTCTCCCAGCTCTGGAAATGAAGGCAGCGAGAAGAATTCTCAACCTCCCAGAGTCAGAGGGCAGAGGCCCCTAGGACCACACCGCCCTCACCCTTTCAACCCCCACCGTCCCACCTTCTGCTCAGGTCTGGCACAGGATGCTAATTGAAACACGTGTTTTGAAACTTGGCTCATCTGGGAGGGGCTAGGGAGAAAAAGATGAGGGGTGTGGCGTTCTAGAGCTTGGGGGGGGGTCTCTGGTTCCCCCATGAAACCTCTAGAGCAGCGGTTCTCAACCTTCCTAATGCCACAGTTCCTCATGTTGTGGTGACCCCCAACCACAAAATTATTTTCGTCGCTACTCTATAACTGTAATTTTGCTAGTTATGAATCGTAATGTAAATAGCTTTTTGTTTTCCAGTGGTCTTAGGCGACCCCTGTGAAAGGGTTGTTGGACCCCCAAAGGGGTCGTGACCCACAGGTTGAGAAACCCTGCTCTAGAGGAAGGTCCCTGTCTGTCAATCTTATTCTTTCTGTGTCGGCCTGGCCTTGGCTGTCTGTCTTTTTCTGTTTTGGCCTCTCTAGCAGGGATAGGGGGAGGGGAGGTATCTCTATCAGCCGGTGTGTGGTTGGCTTTGCCCAACATCATCTCATTTCTGAGTATTTCTACCTCCACTTCTTTATCTTGACTTATCTACTTCTGTACTCACCAAGGTTCTTACCCTCCTTTCGCCTCTCTCCAAACCCAAGGAGCCGCCCCACCCTGCAGAGCCCGAGGCTGGGGTGCTCGGCGGGAGCAGCTCCGACCCTGGGGCAGGCTGTGTGAGAAAGTGTCCGTGCCCGAGGCGCCCTCCTGGCGCCCCCTCCCGGCGTGGGGCGGCCCTAGGAGCGCCAACAGGGAGGCCCGGGTGCAGCAAGCGGATGGGGCCTGGGTCTCCGCCTCCCTCCCCGGCTGGCCCCCTCCGGCGCGGCTCCTCCCCCGGCGCCCCGCCTCTCTAGTCCGCTCCTTCGGCGTCCCGGTAGCCGCAGCAGCCGAGCACCGAGCAGCCTGGCCGCCGCGGCTGCCACGCCACCAAACTTTCCCTGGAGCCTGCGCCGGTGAGTCGAGGCCGGGCGCGGGCAGGGCGCTGGCAGGGGCGCGAGCGGGACTGCAGCTGGGGGGGGTGAGGCTATGCGCCGGATAGGCTTGGGTCTGGGCATCCCCGCGGAGCAAAAGAGACCCCCGGAGCCGACCGGTGTGGGGTAGACGCGCGTGGGGGACCTTGGGACGTGGGCGGCTTGGGTAGGGTCCCGTGGCGCGGCTCGCTCCATGGCACCCTCCCAGATACTCAGCTCTGGCTTCAGCGCCCCGATGCGCAGACACCTGTGGATTTCCCCCGGGTTGGCCAGGGTGCACGCCCAGCGCCGCTGCCCCTGAGCTCCGACGCGAACAGGGCGAGTCTCCAGCTCTCCCAGAGCTGCCCCGGACTCGGCTTGGAGTTGAATGCTAACTGTAGTCCAAGTCCATCCGTTGACTGCGTTGTTAGTGTCAGGTGCTGAGCATCCATGATCTTTCAATTCTCCCTGTCGTTTGATGAACCAGGTGTTATTATACCCATTTCACAGAAAAGGAAACTGAGGCTCAGAGAGGGAAAGTTGTGCCCAGGAGCACCAACGAGTCAAGGCGAGAGCCAGGGTTTTGAGCCCAAGCCGGGCTGACCCACACTGCTTCACTTGCGGGCGAGCCCCAGGTTCAGCATCACCAGGGGTTGGGTGTGGGAAGCGTCAAGACCACTACCCATGGTCTCCCGCAGCCCTGCTACAAGCCCAGGTGACACGGACCACATCCTCCTCATTGCTCCGCGCGGAAGACCCTTTGGAAAAATTGGTGGCCATTACTGCCAGGGAGTGGATTTGGGTGGTACATCCAAGCTCATCGGGGCTGCTCCTTCAGGGCAAGGGTGAGAAGGCAACCACATTCTAGAAGTTGCTCTCCATTTTTCTGGAAGGAGCCAAGGAAGTCAGGAGCTGGAGCACAGCAGCTTTTCACAAAAGCCACTTTCCCTCTCTTGGTGATTACCCGCTTTGTCCCCCCCACCCCACCCCAAGAAGAACCCACCTGGAATCCCTGAGTCTCTCTCAAATGTTCGCTCTGCCTGGGAACTGGTAGCTCAGAGGTGCTCCAGGCAGGGGTTGCTGTCCTCCAGCAGGGGGCTCCCACCTCAGACCTGGAGCCCGACATGAGGGGTCAGTGTTAGGAGTAGTGTGATCAATGGCCCCTGGCGGGAATGTGCTTGGGAAACTCATTTTGTGATGGTGGGATAGGCCCCTGACTGGAGCACAGATGGGGTACATCTCCAGGGCATGAAGGAGAGAGGAGTTGGGGGTCAGATGGGGAGGGTCTTGAATCCCCCAATCTTGACTTTTATCTTGGAGGCAGCCAGGAACCAGCAGATGCTGGAAGAGGGAGAGTGGGTGGAATGATCAGTGTATCATTAAATCCCATTTAGTTCTCACAGCAGCCTAGCAAGGTAGGCACTATTATTACTAGCCTCATTGAACAGATAGCCTGTGAGGCTCAGAGAGGTCAAGTAACTTGCATGAGATTGCCCAGCTGATCTATGGCAGAGTTAGGATTTGAACACAGGTTTCACCTTCTTCCAGCTTATTAATGAAACTCAGGCTGCAGATGGGACCTTAGGTCCCTCCTGCTTGTGGCTGGCAGCAGCAAAAGTGAAGAATAGAGAGATGCCAGGCAACAGGGTCCCTGATGCCCCTGTGCCTCTACTCCTTTCTCTTTGGTAGGTGTTCTGTCACCCACAGGAATCCCTGACACCCCCGCCCCCCCATGTAAATACTCTAATATCTTCAGGGCTTGCTATACGCTCAAGGCGGCCTGAGACTGCCGGCTATCCCCTGGTGCTGGAAGAGTCTGTAGGGAAGCCTGGTAGCATTTTCAAGTGTGACAGAGAATCCTCTCAAGGTGGGAGATGGCTCGACACTGCCTGTCCATTTCAGAGCTGAGTGGAGGCTGGAGCTGCCTGCCAAGGACCCTGTAGCCCAGAGCAGTTTGGACAGTGCTGAGCTGGGAATGAATGGTCCCTCCTGGCCCTCAGCTGAGTGTCTGAGGTAGAAGGAACTTCCTCCCCTTGGACTCTGTCACAATTCCATGTTTGCACTTTCCTTTTTCAATCAAAAAGTGCCTGGTAGAAATGGTATGGCCTTTCCACCACAAAGAGGAGGCATAGCAAAGGGATAAAAGCATGGATTCTGGATCTGCCTCAAACCCCAGTGCTGTCACTTATGAGCTCTGTGGCCATGGGCAAGTTGCTACACCTCTCTGTTCTTCAGTTCCCAATTTTTGGAATAGGAGTGTTCATAACACCTTTCTCACTGGGTTGGTGAGAGAATTGTGTTCATAAGCATGAAGCACCTAAATAGTGCCATGTAATACATAAAAGTGCTATTTAAATGTTAGTTGTCGTTAGTGTCACTATGAAGGTCAAACAGGCTGTGTATCTTGGCTGTGCCACCTGCAAGCCTCTTGCTTTCTTCTCTTTAAAGTGACACTAGGTCTAGAGTTAGATATAAGTGTGTCCCAGAAGTCTTAGTGCAGCCTCAAGCTTTAAATAGGCTGAAACCCAAAGCCTCAGTGCAGACTTAAATTATGGTGCTGTTCTAGGTGGGCACTCAGGAAACGCTGGGCATTGCCATGACTGTCACTCTTATGGCTAAACTCACTCCTTCACCTATAGCTTGAACTTTATGCTCTGGCTTTGTTCTGAGGGGCATAGATTTGGGAGTTTTCTGGCTTGTGCGGTCTTTATGTCTTTCAAGCCAGGTTTTCTCTTCGTGGTCATTGCTCAGGTCCCCAAGGGACAAGTGTGGGCCTCTTGGTGGTTGTGGGATGTCAGAGGGTCTGTAAGGTCTACCGACAGCTGCCCTGTCCTCACCAAGACAAAGGTGGCAACAGAATACACCACCCCAGCTTCCTTTCAGATTGTCTCACTGATGGGATATTTTGTGCACCTTCCTGGTAAAGTGGACATATCCAGAGTTCTGAAATTTTTATTTGCTTAAAAACAGAATGGTAGAGTAAAACAGCAACAACAAAAAAGTTCAGGATTAGAACTCCAGCTTTGGCCCTTTGGGTTGAATGACCTTGGACATCAGTTTCCTCATCTGGAGAGTGGCTCTTAATCATATTTTCCAGTGTCTGTTTCTCAGGATTAATGCCAGGATAGCAGAGAAAAGAAGGGGGCGGGGGGAAGCAGATGGTATAAATGGCAGAGAATTACTTGCAATTGTAAGTAATTCTCATTAGCATTCAGTACGGGCATTAGCTGTAATTGCTCCTGATCCAAGACGTTTTATCTGAAAGGTGTACCTGGCAGAAGACCATTGAAGCCCTGGTCACCTGCTGCCCTCCCTTTCACAGTGACGCTGAGAATTTCTGAATTGCGGGAGGCAATTATAATAAAGCTCCCACATCTGATTTATAAGTGACTCACTTCTGCCATTAATGGTAGCAGAGGACTCACTGGGAACAATGCCACTGATGCTGTGGGAGGGGAGTCCAGGATGCCTCTCTTTTATGCATTCATCTTCCCTGTTGTAATTCTCCAGTGATAATGCACGAGGATCACATGGGCCAGGATCGAAGCTGACAGCTCTCCATTTGTGAAGCAGCTTGGCTAGCCAGGCCCATTGAAATGTGATGCTGTCAGCAGAATGGATGTTAGAAATCATTACATCACGGCAGAGAGAATGGAGCAGAGGCGCTTGAGGAAGGCACTGCCAGGGAATTCTTAAAAGCATGGACTCTAGTGTCCCACAGACCTGAGTTTGAATCTGGCTCTGCCAGCTTGTTAGTTGTGGTATGATTTTTGACTATCTTCCCAACTAGATTCTTAGCTGTGATAGAGCAGGGACCATGTGCATCTTAGTCACCAGGATATTCACGGCTCCTAGCACTTAGAAGGAGCTCATGCATGCCGAATACATAAAGGACTCTAGGAATGACAAGTTGCTTGATTGAGCCTCAGCTTTTTCATCTGTAAAATGGGGCTAACCTAGCACCTGCCTTGTAGGTTGTTGTGAGTTACCCACAGAATAAGCACCCGGTGCTGCCCCTGATGACAAATTGATGAGCAGAAGCAAGGACACAGCTGGCCTCATCTGGGAGAGAAAACTTCCCCCACCTTCAGACCAAAAAGGGGCAATAATGCTCGTCATAAGAATCCGTATGTTTATATAGCACTCTGCAAAGGGCTTTCCTATCCATTGACTCCTAATAACTAGACAGAATGGCTATCCCTGTTTTACAGGTGAGGAAACTGAGGTCGAGAGGGGTGGGTGGAATGCCCAGAGTCACACATTTTAGAAGCAACAAGAGCTGGAATGTGAACCTGGGCTGCTCTGATCTTCTGGCTGTTACAGCTGAGCTCTCTATTGCCCCATAGAGGGTAGAAGTATTTTGTCTTCCATGAACATGGTATCTCTCTTCATTAGGATATCTTTAACTTCTTGTGGTATAGTTTCCTAATTTTCCCTTAGAGGCCTTGCACATCTTTTGTTAGATGTATTCCTAGACAGCTGATAGTTTGCATGCTATTGTAAATTTTATATATATGTATATTATACATATAATATATATATATAATGTGTATATATATATATTACACACACACACACACACACACACATGGTGCCAAAAAAATGTATACACATTGTAAGAAAGGAAAAAACTATTAAAATTATGCTGATGGGAACCATTTTGAGCACCTCTTGTAATTGCAGAAGTCAAACGTGACTTGTATTCATCTTTTGTTATTGGTGTATATTGAGTATTACAATTTTAATACAGTTTTTTCCTTTCTTAAAATGTGTATACATATTTTTGGCACCATGTGTGTGTGTGTGTGTGTGTGTGTGTGTGTGTGTATAATTTGTTATGCTCTATTGCAGCGGTTCTCAACCTGTGGGTCGCAACCCCTTTGGGGGTCGAACGACCCTTTCATAGGGGTCGTTGGGCACTCGTAGGTGGGCGTATCTGCATGTGGGCCTGGAGATGGATAGAGGAGCGGTGTCTCAATTCCTAAGACCATCGAAAACATGTGTTTTCCGATGGTCTTAGGCAACCCCTGTGAAAGGTTGAGAACCGCTGCTCTATTGGTTACTTTTTGGAAAAATAAGTTTGCATTTTGCATATTGATTTAGATCCAGAAATCTTGCTAAACTCTCTTTACTAATTCAAAAAAATGTATTTGTAGAGTATTTTTGGAAACACTGTGTAGACTATTGTAGGAGGTACAAATTAACAGTTTTGTTTCTTCCTTTCTAATCCTTTCATTCCTTTTTTTTATTTTTTATTTTTTATTATTTTTATTTTATTCTTGCCTTACTGCCCTGGTCAAGACCTCAATACAAGAATGAATTAAAAAGGATAGTGGACATCTTGCCTTTTTCAGCTCTTAGGGAGGAGCTGTCTGCATTTGACAATAAGATGTAATATTTACTCTAGTGTTTTGGTACATAATCTTTATCAGATTAAAGAAGCTCTTTTCTATTCCAAGTTTGCTGAGTGTTTCTTTTCTTTTTTAGTCATAAATGGAAGTAGAGTTTTAAACAGATGTTTTCTCTGCATCCGCTCAGATGGGCACATGATTTTTACTTGTTGATCTGTTAACATGGTGAAGTACCACTGATTATTGCTTTTCTGGAATAAATCCAACTCGGGTCATCCTGTAGCATCTTTGTTGCTGGATTGTTTTTGCTCATCTTTTTCTTTAGAATTTTAAGATCATGAGTTCATGAGTGAGATCCACTGGCCATTTTCCTTTCTGGTGCTTGCTTGTCAGACTTTGGTATCAAGGTTATGATTGGCCTCATGAAACGAAGTGAGCAGTGCTCCCACTTTTTCAGTTCCCTAAGAGAGATTGTGCAAGCTGGGTATTGCTCTAGTTGTGTGTTCAGTGGAACTCACCAGGGAGGCCCCCCAGTGGGTGGAAGATAAAGTAGAGGGTGGGGAGGGCAGCTGGATTCAACTCAGTCTAAGGAGGAACTTTGCAACAGCGTGAGGCTGAGGCTGCCTCAGGCAGGAGTGCACAGGGACCATGACCCCATCTGTCCTGAGTGCTGCAAGGAGAGCTCAGCCTTGGGTACTGGGTAGGGTTCTTCCAACCAAGCATCACGGATGAAGGGAGCTCCGCCCAGCGTGAAAGTCTGACGCCCATGAGCGCCTCTCGAGTCTCCTCCTGCTTCTAAAATTGCTGGGGCTGCCAACAATGTACTTGCCGTGAATTATTATTCCCTGTTGCCCACAGATGGAGGGACCTGACTCCGTGGACCATTCTTCTTCCAGTTGGCAGGAGAGGCTTTCCCTGTCTATGGTATCACTTTGCCTGGAATCCCTGGATTATAACCTGGGGCTATATCCCTCCTACTAATTATATCCCGTCCCCCACCTCGAGGTGGCTAGATTTGGGCAAATTTCTCAGCCGAATCTTCCCTCAATTTTTCTTTTACTGAAGTGCCAGGCACGGTGCTAATTTATATCATCTCTCTTAATCCCGCTGTGAGGTAGTTACTATTACCCCCATCATTCAGATTAGGAAAACAAGATTTCTAGTTGTCATTGTTTTAATGGTTTCATATTTCACGCTGAATTATCATTCTCTAACCCGTTTGGGTTTGGGTGTAAGATAAAGATCTAACTTAATTTTTTATTCACATGTTTAACCGGTTGTCCCCATCCTTGTTTACCGACTCTTTCTTCCTTGCCTCACCCATGCCACCTGTATCAGACCCTGATTTACTCCCTGTGTTCCATTGCAGAGCTGCGGCACTGCACAACCCCAGGTGGCACCAATCCACATGGTTTTCTGTGTGGGGCCTCAGGATGTGTAATCTGGAAGCCCTGTCATTAATAGCAGGTCTCTTTCCAGGCTGTCTGCTCTGGTCTTGAACTTTCTTCTAATTCTAGTGTCAACTATCAGGCAGGGTCATGGCAGGAAACAGAGGGTTGACACCCAGCAGGGCACAGCACGGATGGAGGGGAGGAGTGGGGATTCGTGCGACGCTGCTTTGATGATTAATCTGTACAGTGTATGTTTTCATAGCAGGCAAAGGCATCTGCTAGCCCTTTCTTTTTTTGTTTTTTTCTTGCAAACTTTCTAGGCAATTTTCACTCCGTTCATTATCATTATTTCACGGAAACTTCATTTATTTACTAGTTGGCATTTGTCTGTTTGTGGAGAGGATCATTATTAAATAAATCTGCCTGCCCCTCCCCTCTGCCTGAGCCCGTGTGCAGTGCATGTCCACACATGTGGTCTGGAGCGTCTGCCAGTGTGACTGCTGATCCTGGGCCCATAATGAAAGCCTCATTTTCTTTCCCCTGTCCATGGCCTTTAACTGCTTGTGTGGCAGGTCCAGCCTGATGGGCCTCATATGGGCCTCTGGTAGACCCCAGTTCCAGCCTCCCTGGAGAATGATGGTCTAGCTCTTCAAAGCACCTCCCAAGGGCTCCCCAGAACAAGTATGGGGGAAACCATGAATTCTACCTTTAAATCAGACCAGCACAATCTCCTGAAAACAAGTTCGTGTGAGGCAGAAAGAGACAGAGAGACAGAGTGTAATTATAGATGTAAATTCAATTATATCAATGATACTTATAAATTCAGTTTTCAGTTGTGAGGAAAGGTTCAGGACCAGATGACGTAGGTTTCTATCTAGCTCCAACAGTCTCCAGAGTGTGTCCCTGGTAAGTCATCCGGCCTTTCTCTGCCTGATTCCCGCAACTTGAAAGTGGAGTTGGTGACTGTAATATCCGACAGGATTGTTATGAGCACTCAGTGAATCATGAAGTTCCAAAGAATTAATACTTGAAAAGCATTTACAGCAGAGCCTGGCAACTCATAAGTGTTTGTTAAATAAACCAATTAATAAGCAAAGGTATTATATGGATTTCTTTTCTTCCAAGAAACTGGGAGTCATTTTGTCACGTTCCAAAACAAATCCCATTGGGGTTTCTTAATTTGAAATCATAGTGATCCTATACACAATTTCTGACCTGCCTCGCATGATTAGTGTTTTCTGTGTAAAGATGTTATCCCTCAATTTAGACTGGAAGCTCCTTGAGGCATGCTGCATATGCCACTTTACTGAAGCTCTCCGAGTGCTAGAACCTAGAGGCCAGTGGGTTGGGTGGCAGTAGGTGGGGTTTCAGAGTCTGGACCTGGACTCATATCCTGATGCCATCTTTGGCCTCGGAGGAAGCATTTTAACCTCCCTGGCCTCTGTTTCCTCATCTGTAAAAGGGGAATAATAATAATGCTTATCTCACAGCATTATTGAGAGCCTCTTCCCCCAGATCTTGCAATGACTGATGCCTTTTCATCACTGAGGACTCCACCCCAATGTAGTCACTCTCCATTGATTTTCTTCACAGCCCCCCCCCCCCGATTGCCAGCTCCAAGAGTATAGGGATGTCATCTGCCTGGATCACTGCTCTACCTGCAGTGCCTTGTCAATTAGTACCTGGCACCTAGTAGGTGTGCAATAAAAATGTATTGGATGAAGGAAGTAAGATCACAGCTAGACCCTTAAAGACAAGGGCATGCCCAGATTGTGCAAATGGTGGTGAAGACAAGATGGTGACTGTCCCTGGCACTTTGTAGCATTCACACACCTGAAAGTGCTATTGGGCACTTTGGAAGTTGTAAGAAACCCTGAGCAAAGATGAGCTCTTTTCACGGTTGTATCAGGAGCTCAATAAATATTTGTCGGTCATTTATTGATTGATTCTCACAGCATCCAGCACTGGGCTTGACTGAAACCCTAAGAAGCTCCATTGATGAGTCAAAAATACAGGACAGATTTTTCTCCCGCTGCTCAGTCCTGTTGGTGGGGGTGGGAGGAGATGGTAAATAGCACTGCTTTGCTGGCCTGTGCTCTAGACCAGGGGTCGGCAAACTGCGGCTCGCGAGCCACATGCGGCTCTTTGGGTACGTACATGTGGCTCTGAAGTAAAATTGAAAATGAAAATAAAACTGTCGTACTTTCATTTATAAAAATTTTAAAGGATATTATTCACATAATGATGATTTCATTTATTTTATGGCTCTTGAATAATTTTTAAATTGTTGTGAGGGACAGGATTGGCTCTTCTGTCTCAAAAGTTTGCTAACCCCTGTTCTAGACCAACTGAAAATTAAGACAGAGCAAGGCAGCTGGAGAACAAAATGTCACTGCTATTACTGATCAGAGTGACATTGGAGCACGTGGGCTGGTGAATGCTGAAAGCCAAAATTAGGTGGGTTTCCCTACCTGCCCCTGTGCAGGAAGTGCCCTGGGCCCCTGCAAGGGACAGCCCCTTCTCCTTCCTGGCAGAGAGCAGGATCACACACGTGCTTCCTGCAGGCAGGCTGGCTCCTAAGAAAAGCAGAAAAGGGCCTGAGTTTTACTTGCCTGTTGCATCTCTCAGACTCACTCATAAATACGCAGTGCCATGCACAGAGCCTGGGGAGAGCAAATGAGGAGGGGGGGTGAAGCTAGAGAAGCTCCCATTACATGGAAAGAAACATGAGGAAGGAAACAGAGCAAGAAGCCCCCTGGGGTGGGGAGGTGAGCTCAAGAGAGGCAGGGAGATCTAGAGGCCTCTGATGCCTGTTGATTCTGTGTAGCAGCGGAGTATGAAAGAGAGTTCCTGACCTTTCTGACCCCTCGCACCCAGCTGATCAAGGAAAGGAACTTCCTGGCCAAGGCTTTCCATTCATTATGTCACCCAATCTTCTGGACAGCCCTGTGAGATAGGTATTAGTATGCCTATTTTATAGATAAGAAAACTGAAGCTAGAGCTATTGACTAACTTATACTAGAGTGAAACAGGGGAGACCCATATGGAGGCTATTGCTGTCATCCAGATGAGAGAGGGTGGTCTCTTGCGCCAGGGAGTGGTATCGATGGAGAGAGATGGACAGTTTGAGACTGTTTCGGAGAGGATGCATTAGGATTGATAGGTGGGTGAGGTGGTGAGACTGGGTGGGGCATTAGTGGAGGACAGTGTTAAAGCAGTGCTGTTGGTAACTTGTGGGGTTTTTGTTTTTTGTTTTGTTTTGGGATTTTTTTTTGCACTTTGGGTAGAATAGACATGACCCTCCTGAGCAACAATTATTCAGAGAATTAAGAATTCCATAGGCACCACATCTGCACATCCCAGCGGAACTGAAACTGATGACCACTCACTCTTAATTGGAAGTGCTAGTTGGAGCGTGCGTGCTTAGAGAGAATTAAAACATGCAGGGCTGAGGTGGGGGTGCTAAAGGGAAAAGATACTTGGGTCAGTAGGACGTTTTGTAAGGAAATGAGTCTGGAGACACCCCCTCCCCCATTTCCTTCTTCCCTTAGAGGTGGCAGTTGCTACAACCCACTGCTTTGCCATGTTCCCAGAGCCCAGCCCACCCCTCCTCATCCCTATCCCAGCCTGAGATTAGGCCTTGTCCTCCCTTCCCAGGACCCCTAACACAGCTTCCTGCCCCCAGGTAACCCCCTGCTGTCCCCAGGGTTGAATCTGATCATGTCACTTCCCTGCTCAAAATCCAGTGGCAGTCTCTGCAGCCATTAAGTAGAATGAAACCTGAGCTGCACCACCCGCAAAGATGCCTTGATAAATGTATCGTTAAGTGAAAAGAGGAGGTGGCAGACACTGACAGCATAAGTTGGCAGAGTGTAATGATCAAAAGAATGGGCTTTGGGGCCACACTGAGTTTGAATCCCAGCTCTGCCGCTTAGTGGCTATTTGACCAGGAGCAAGATCTTAACTTCTCTGTGTCTCCGATTCCTCATCTGAACAATGGAAATAGGGTTGTGGGGACTAAAAAGGCAGTAATATAATACATCTGAGGTGCTTAGCCCAGTGCTTGGCTCCCAGTACCACTCAATAAATGTCTGCTATCATTATTATGGCCATATCAATGGTCATAATTATATATGTTCACATACATTTACATACACCTCCCTCCCTTTTCACCTCATTCTTCAGGACTTAGATTGGAAGTCTCCTTTGCTAGGAAGCCTTCCCTGAACATACCCCACCAAAACTGGGTTAGGACCCTTGTATGGGCTCACAGCGTCCCCTGGACTTGCATCTACCACACACATATTACTCCTTAGTGTAACCGTCTGTCTCCCCATGGCAGCCTAAGTACATGGGCTGTGGCTTCCCATTATAGTCCTGGTAGCCGTCACAGTGCTAGGGGCATGGTAAGCCCTCAGGAAATTCTTGTTGAGTGAATGAATGAGTGTGATCAGGGCTTTGAAACATAAGTTTTTAATGGATAGAGATATGGAGGAAGGACATTCCGGGGGGGGGGGAACAGCAGAAGCTGAGGCACAGAGGTGAGAAGGAGCAAGCTTCAGGAAGAGTGAGTGGCCTGGTCAGGTATTGTTTTGTTAAAAGTCACAGAGTGTGGCAGATGATGTGATATCATGTATAGAAAACCCTAAAGACTCTGCCAAAAAAACTATTAGAACAAATACATGAATTCATTAAAGTTGCAGGATACAAAATTAATATACAGAAATCTATTGCATTTGTATATACTAATAATGAACTATCAGAAGGAGAAATTAAGAAATTATTCACAATTGCATCAAAAAAATACAATGCCTTGAAATAAATGTGAAAAAGGAGGTAAAAGACCTGTACTATGAAGACTGTAAGACACGGAAGAAAGAAATTGAAGAGAGCACAAATAAATGAAAGGATATACTGTGCTCATGGATTAGAAGGTTAATATGTTAAAATATCCACACTACCCAAAGAAATATACAGATTCAATGGAATCCCTATCAAAATACCAATGACATTCTCCTCAGAACTAGATCAAATAATCATAAAATTTATATGGAATCTGAAAGACCCCAAATAGCCACAGTAATCTTGAGAAAGAAGAACAAAGTTGGAGGTATCATGCTCCCTGGTTTCAAACTACACTCTAAAGCTACAACAACCAAAGCAGTGTGGCCCTGCCATAAACTAGACACATAGATCAATGGAACAGAATAGAGTGCCCAGAAATAAACCCTCGCTTATGTGGTCAATTAATCTTTGGCAAAGGAGGCAAGAACATACAATAGGGAAATGACAGTCCCTGCAACAAGTGATATTGGGAAAACTGGATGAATACATGCAAAAAAATTGAAACTGGACCACTTTCTTACACCGTATATAAAAATTAACTCAAAATAGATTAAAATGTCAGGGCTTAAATGTAAGACCTGAATCCATAAAACTCATAGAAGAAAACATAGGCAGTAAACTCTTTGACATTGCTCTTAACACTATCTTCTTGAACAGATCACCTTGGGCAAGGGGAACAAAAGAAAAAATAAACACATGGGACTACATCAAACTAAAAAGTTTCTGCACAGAGAAGGAAACCATCAACAAAATGAAAAGACAACCTACTGAATGGGAAAAGATATTTGCAAATTATGTATCCAATAAGGGGTTAATGTGTGTGTGTGTGTGTGTGTGTGTGTGTGTGTATAACTCACACAACTTGACATAAAAAAATATTCTAATTTAAAAATGGGCAGGGGGCTGGCTGAGTGGCTCAGGTGGTTAAGAGCGCGAGCTCTGAGCAACAGAGTCGCCAGTTCGATTCCCACATGGGCCAGTGAGTTGCGTCCAAGCTGAGCTACTGCTGAGCTACCAACAGGTGGCAGGATGGTTCAGCTGGTGAGAGCATGTGCTCCTAACAGCAAGGTTGCTGGTTCGACTTCCACATGGGATGGTGGGCTACACCCACCCGCAACTAAGATTGAACATGGCACCTTGAGCTGAGCGGCCGCAAGCTGCCGACGGGTGGCCAGATGGCGACTGGACTTGGAGCTGAGCTAGCTGTGCCCTCCACAACTAAGACTGAATGACAACAACTTGGTTGTTCCTCTTTCCCCATTCCCCAATAAAATCTGAAAAAAAACAAACAAAAATGGGCAGAGACTATTTCTGAATAGATATTTTCCAAAGAAGATATACAATTGGCCATCAGGTATGTGAAAAGTTGCTCAGCATCACCAATCATCAGGGAAATGCAAATTAAAACCACAATGATATCATTTCATACCTGTCAGTATGGCTATTATCAAAAAGCCAACAAATAACAAGTATTGGTGAGGATGTGGAGAAAAGGATACCTTTGTACACTTTGGATACCCAAAGGATACCAAAGTGTATCCAAGGATACCAAAGTGGATACCCAAAGGATACCTTTGGGATTGTAAATTGGTGCAGCCACTATGGAAAACAGTATGGAAGTTCCTCAAGACATTAAAAATGAAACTACCATATGATCCAGAAATTCTGCTTGTGGGTATTTATCTGAAGAAAACACTAATTTGAAAAGCTATATTCACCCCTATGTTCATTGCAGCATTCCTAGTAATAGTCAAATATGAAAGCAACCATGGTGTCCATCAACAGATGAATGGATAAAGAAGTGGTGGCACATATACACAATGGGATGTTACTCAGCAATAAAAAAGAATGAAATCTTACCATTTGTGACAACAAATGACGGACCTAGAGGGTACTATGCTAAGTGAAATAAGTCAGAGAAAGATAAATGTCATATTATCTCACTTATATGTGGAATCTAAAACAAACAAACAAATAAAACAAAACAGAAACAGACTCTTAAATACTGAGAACAAACTGATGGTTGCCAGAGGGGAGAGGGTGGGAGGATGAGTGAAAAAGAAGGGGAATAAGAGGCACAAATTTCCAGTTATAAAATATATAAGTTATGGGGATGTAGGGTACAGCACAGGGAGTAGTCAATAATATCCTAATAACTTTGCTCAGTGACAGATGGTTACTAGATTTATTGTGGTGATCACATCGTAAGGTATATAAACATTGAATCACTTGGTTGTACACCTGAAACTAATCTAATATTGTATGCCAACTATATTTCAATTTGAAAACATCACAGAGTGTGATCAGGGATGGTAACAGATAGTAATAAGGTGGGAAAATTGGGTAGGGAGCATAAACAATATTCCGTGTGAAGAAAAGTCGATATGATGAGGTGGGCATGGAGAGGACAGGGATGTTTTGAGAGGTATCACCCTCTTTTTTTCATTTATACCCTGACTGGTTTAGGTGCTTCTCTTGCACCATGTATCAAAATGTAAAATAAATACCTGCTTCCCCTGTCTCATTCTATCACTAGACTGTAAACTCTTTGAGAGATGGAAATTTTATGGTGTTTTTTTCTAAAACTCTCCTTGCCCACTATGATAAGCTTTTTCATCCTCCACACCTCTTTCCTCTGCCACACACAGCTACAGACATAGACTGTGCTGTGCATTCTGATGTCTGGATCTTTGGAGAAGTCCCCCCAGTTCTTGTGGGAGTCCAGGATTTATAGCTTCTCCCCTCAATCAAACGCATGCATGTGACTCCACTTCCTTTAAGGAGTTCTTTGAATCCAACTGGAAACAGGAACAGGTGTGCAATTTATTCCTGGGTCAGGGGCTGACATTGGCCTTTTGACCGTGGCTGGCAGAAGACAAAGTTCTCACTTACGTTCTTGGGGCTGAATGGAATCCTTGCTAAACCCAAACAGGCAGCACGTAGGCCAGCAGCAGAGGCACAGAAAGGGAAAGCTGCAGTTGGGGTCTGTTCATGGGGCTTGTGTTCCCACTGGGTTCTGGGGATGCAGCGGGGGCATAGAGACACAGCCGTGCCTTTCCAGGGTGGTGGAGAAAGCAGATGCTGGACAAGCAACAGCAGAGCAGGATGTGATATTCTCGGATGGGGAAGCACAGTGCTAGGGAGGCTCAGAGAGGCTGCAACTGGCCCACGGTCATACAGCTAGTTTAGCCAACAGGAGTTTGAGCTGAAATACTCTGATCTCTTTCCTCTGTGCTAAGAAGCCCGTTAAGGTATGATGCTAAATGCCTGAAACATTTTTGGAAATTGCTCAGCCTCATATAAGGCTCCGGATTCTTCACTTGGTGCCTCAGCTTGCATTTGTCTATTCATTCCCTCCTCCTATAAATATACAAAGTGGATGTTTCTAGGTGCTCGACTCTGTACCCTTTTTCTTGAGTTCCAGGCTCGATAGCAGGAATGAATCACAAAAGCAAGCTTTGAGTTTCGATGTTGAGTGCTTGCTGATACCCAGAGATTTTTGTTGTTTTCTCTATGTTAGAAGCAGAAAAAAAACACACTGATGAATTGGGAAGAAAACTCAGGTGAAACGTTTGGCTGTGCAGATTGAGGTGGAAAGCTTGAGTGAGTTACACGGGTTTGGACACCCCAGGTTTGGAGCTGACATGGGGACAGGTTGCCCTATCAGCACCGAGTTCTGTAATGGGGAGCATATCATACCCATTCTAGACACTGAGGACTTTCTCTGCATCCTTAGTCGCTAAGAGAAACCAAGCATTTTTCTGATGAATGCATTGTACTCCCTTTCATCTCAGACACACAGCTGTGTGTCTACTATCCGCACGCTAAATGTCACTTTGAAAATGCTGAAGTTGGGAGCCAATCCCAACTTCTTGGCTTATTGCTTTACAGGGTTGCCCTCCTGCACCTCGCTAACATCACCTAGCACAAGGCAATGGGAATGAGGGCACGTATTGAGCATCTGTTATGTATTAGACATTGCTTTCTTTTTATTATCTCACTTGTTCCTCTAAAGAGCCTTGAGAGGTCAGACTGTTGTCCTGTCTTAGAGACGAGGAGCCCAGGGTCACACACTTAAAAGTGGAGGAACCAGGATGCAAAGCCAGACCTGACTCCCAGCCGCATGCTCTTTACCACCTTTGTTTAGGGGAAGTTAGAGCTTCAAGAGACTTTGAAAGATGATGGAGGCAGGTCTCTCCTTCAGGGGAGAAACGGGCAGTGCACAGGGGCCAACAGAGGGAAGGCGACTTGCGCAGGGTCACACCTCCTGTGATGGCAGAGCTGGCTCTAGAGCCCGGCTCCTGGCCTCTGCGGACACCACTGCTGGCTTCCGGCAGACTGCTCTCTTTCTGTGGCTTCCCGCGTCAAATCTAGGCCCAGCCGGAGTGTTGTTCATAGGCTCTTCACACCCGGGCCCTGGATGCCATTCGCATGCATCCCCGTCACTCACCCCAGACTCTTCACTTGCCCCGCCCACGCTGGACAGCTCATCCTTCTCCAGACATGCCTCATGCTTCCTCACCGCCACATCTTTGCTAACAACATACCCTCTGCCCACCCAAACCCTAAGTCCCCATTGAATTGTACACTTAACAAGAGAGTTTTATTCTGGTGTGTGAGTGCGCACGCGCGCAAGCGTGTGTGTGTGTGTGTGTGTGTGTGTGTGTGTGTGTGAGAAAATATAAGTAAGAAAATGAGTGACTCATATGGTATGTAAATTGTATCTCAATATAGCTGTTTAAAAAAAGAGAGGGGTCCCAGGGATGCCTGTTTCAAGTTCCCCCTTCCGTGGTGCCTCTTCCAGGGAGGCTTCCCTGGTGGCAGGTTGTTTGGGGTTGCAGGGACTACAGACTTGCCCACGTTAGCCTTGGCTAATGGGGTTTGGTGTCTGGATAGATGGGGATGTAAGAAGATAGAAAACAGTGTCACCACCATCATGCCAGGCCCCATGGGGAACTGGACACTCATTTGAATCTGCTGGAGACCCATTAGCCTGTCTTCCCTGCAGCAGTGACTGCTGCGTCCCACTGTACTGCTGGGACAACGAGGGACCTCTGTTTTGGCTGTTCCTGCTCAGGCCAACTGACTCTTCCCTATTCTGTGCTCTACCTTTCATTCATTCAACAAACACTTATTGAGCACCTATACTATGTGGCTGGCTTCCTGTAGGCACTCGGGATACTCTTTAGAACAAGGTAGAAACCTGCCCAGGTGGAGCTTATATTCTACCTCCTGGCTTCTCCTGGTCTGTGACATCTTTTGTCTTGTGGCTTCTCCTGGCCCATGACACCTTTGTCCCATGACTTCTGTGGCCCATGATGTCTGTTGTCCCATGGCTTGTGCTGGCCCCTGACATCTGTTGTTCTATGATATCCGTGGCCTCTTGACTTCTGTGGCTATGTGGCATTTGATTTCTGCCCCTATCCCTACCAGCTTCTGCTGTTGTTTATGTTTCACCTTCAACCTATCAAGAGGGAATCTTATTATTTCAGTTATCCAGTATCCAGTTGTCCAGAAATTCTGCCCTAGGCCACCCCATAGGTAATGCATGAATGACTGTCAAGGGCTGGTCTGGGTGCTGAGATACAGGGATGAACAAGATGGATGGAAAGTCCTGCCTTTCTAGAGCTTATGCGCTAGTGGAGGGCCAGGCAAGAAATACTACATCAACAAATGAATGTAAAATGCAGTGTTAGAACAATAAGTGATAAGGGTGGGAGAATGGGAGGGTCCTTTTACATAAGATGGGGGGGGCAGCACTGGAACCAATGAGGCCTGAAGCATGATCATATATGAAAGGAAAGCGTTCTGGGTAGAGGGAACAGCAAGGCCCTGCGCTGGAAGTGGTTTGGAATGTTCTAGAAAGAGCAAGAAGGCCGGAGTGGTTGGAGCAGAGTGAGCGAGGGCAAGTATAGTGGATGGGGTCAGAGAGGTCACAGGGGCCGATGTGCAGGGTCTTGTCATCCATTGTGAGGACATGGCTTTTGTTCAGAAGACATAACCATTTAGAGGGCTTTGAGCCTCTAATGACACAATCAGTGTGTGTAGGACAGCATGGCCTTGGCTGCTGCGTGGATGATACCCTGAAGGAAGGGAGGAGCGACTCCGTGGGAGGACAGCTAATGCTGTCATTCAGGCAGGGGCCGTGGTAGCTTATACTAGGTATGACGTGGACGTGATGAGAAGTGATCAGCTTCCAGGTCTGTTTCGAAGGCAGAACTGAGAACAATGGACGCCTCTCTGATACACTTTCCCGTCACCCAGGTAGATGCAAGCACTGTCTCCTCTCAGCTCCCTAGGTACTTACCTTGGTGCCACTGATCTATAACTAGAGGAGCATAACCACGCCTCCTCCCATCCTCCCGGTACCATTGTGAGCATGCGGGGCCTTAGCTGGGCTCCTGCCACAAAGTGGATGCCTTGAAAACAAGAGCTGTGATTGTTAGGAGCACGGGGTGGGAGCAGCCTGCAAGGAGTACCTCTGGGCCAGACTTCTCTCAAGGGATCTGGGCAGCCCTTTACTGCACTCCAACCAGGAGCCTAGGGCTTTCCCCAACTTATTGCAGTCTTCACAGCCCTTGGGACAATGGGACACACCAATCCCATTCTGCAATAAGGGATTTATTGCAGAGAGGTGAAGGGATTCACCCAAGAGCCCATGGCAGGTGGCAGAGCTTGGGCCAGAACAAGTGACCCTTGGCCAAGAGACCAGGAGGCACAGTGAGTAAAGACCTGGTCTCAGGGCTCACGGAAATCAAGTTTGAAGCCTGGTTCTGCCGCTGACTGGCTGTGTGACCCTGGGAATGTCGCTACCCCTCTCTGTGCCTCAGTCTCCTTATCTTTAAAATGGGGCTATAATGGGTTGCTTGCCTGGTGGGGTGAGGAGTAACGGAGGTGATGGATGTGAAGTCTTGGACAGGACCCACAAAGACGGGCACTGAACAGATGAGAGAGCTCCCTTCCCTAAACCCAGGCCTGTGTCTCTGTGGCTCCTTCCTGGCATCTCTGCCAGCATTTTGAAGTAGATGCCTCATTGCCAGACGCTGTCATGGAAACCAAGAGATGGGGGACTAGGAGAAGTCCAGAGGAGGTATGGGGGAGGGGACATCATTCCCTTGCTCACCCTGTGGCCCACCTCAGCCAGCTCATTATAGCAGCGATGGCTCAAAGGAACAGAGTGGGGGCGGGAAACTAGGCCGAGGTGGAGGAGAAAAAGGCTGGCTGGGCGCTGCTGGAGGCTTTGTTCCTGTACGGAGTGGGGGGATACAGGGTACCACCTGTGGGGCCACTGGCAGCCACCTCCCAGGCGCCCCAAAGCTTGAGCAGGCTGGAGCCAGGATGTGACTCATTCTGGAATTGCTTGTTCATGTGCTGTTCTTTCTGTACTCTTTAAGAGGCAATACACTGAAGAGTGTAACAACCTTTGAAACACTCTTCCCACCCCATTTCTGTCAAGTCAGAGACGATGACCCTTCTGGCTGTTTCTCTGAATTGACAGCAAAATGAGTTGCTCACTGTCTTGTAAGCAAGAGCAGCTCTGTTTGGGGACCTGGTCTCCTATCCAGGTGTCCTTCAATAATTAGCTCCCTTTTGACACCCCGCCACTAGGAAAGGGCCCCACCCCCATTCTGCACACCCCAGCCCCCTGGGACTCCATCCCACTACTCTTACTGCCTCCTGTTTCCCCAACATGTGAACATCCTTAGGCCTCCCCCTCCCCCATGTAGAATACTTGGCTTCAGGCTTTGCAGCCTGGGAGGAACTCAATAGAGGCCGCTGGGCTCAGAGTTGCACAGAGCCGTGTTGGAATCCCCACTTGCTTTGCTGCTTGTACACTGTGTGACTGGTCAGTGGCCCCTGAGAGTCTCAGTTTTCTCATCTATTCAAGGCAAACCTGCTTCACAGGATTCAGGGAGTGAACCCAGATAAAGCACCTACAAGCTGCATTACTGTTATCACTTCACACCTTTCTTAAAATTCAGAAACAAAGGGAGCAGAAACACACACACACACACGCTTTGTTTATAAAATTAAATCGTTTCTGTTGAGGTAGAAAGAATCTGCTAAACTCTTTGTAGGAGATGAGGCCAGCTTTGGATCAGTTTGTCGAACATTTACCATGCACCTACTATGTACCAGGCTGTGTGCTAGGCACTGGGGAGACACAGAGGGACAAGGCAAGGCCCACGCTTTTTATCTTACAGCCTTGTGGGGGGAGGCAGACCTAGACTCAGGCAGATTTGTGTTCTGGTCTAGATGTTCCCGGGATTATGTGTGTGTGCAGAATCCGGGGTACGGGGAGCAGGGCAATTATCTCAGCCTGAGGGTGTGCCAGCAGGGTTTTGAAAAATGAGCAGGACTTCATTCAGCAAAATAATGTGAGGTGGGCTTTCCAGGCAGAATGTATAACCTGAGCAGAGCAAAATAGCATCCAAAACAGGATGGTATGTGCAGGAAAGTGTAAGGAGTTAGGTTTTACCAGAGCATAAAGTAAAGTTTAAGGGCAAGGGGTGGTGGCAGATGGACACGCCTAAGATAAGCAGCCTCCCTGTCTTGGTCTCACCTGGAATCTTTTTCTTTTCATTGCGACAATGAGTGGGAATTTCAGAGTTAGCGGAAGGGGCATGGAAGGGTCTGACTGCCCACTTATTGTCTGGAACCTGCTCTTCCTTGGGTGGTTCTAGGACCAGCAGCATGGACATCACTTGGGAGCTTGTTGGGGATGTAGAATCTCAGGCCTCACCCCAGACCTGCAGAACCAGAACTGCATTTTAACAAAGAGACACGTGTGCACAATACAGATTGAGGCACACACAATGCCAAGAAGCATTCAGACATTGCCCACTCTGCTTCCAGCCCCCTGGCAAAGGTGGGCCCTTTGCTTCTCAAGCAGTCCAGGGTCCCTGAAGAGGCATGTGTCATTGGTCTTAGAGGAGGACTAGAAGGGAATTGCTTCAACTCCGGTCTGACTCTAAAAGGGGAGACATCTGAGTCCCTTTTACTACCTCCCTGGGGCTCTTGCCTGGTCTGAAGCACATCTAAACACAACTCTCTTACTTATTCGGCAAGGGAAAAGCTCTTCTCTGTTCCTTGTTATAAACAGTCTTTACATAAAAGATACTTGGGCAAGACATTTGGCAGGTGCTGCATGGCTCCTTCTGAGAGATGGTTTAGCTTTAAGGACAGGGTACCCAGACCTTGTGTGTGTCACTTCCTCAACAGCCCCCATTTCTCATCTGTATGTTCTCTGGAGAAAGGGAACATGACTACAACTTCTCCCCCAGTTCCAAGGGCCATGAAAATCAGGCCAAGCAATTTGGACTTCTGCCAGGGGCACTTGGGAACCATTGAGGAGTTCTGAGGAGGGGAGTGGCAAATTGAATGTTGCTTGTTGAAAGGCCACTCTGCCTGCAGTGAGGAAGTGGCAAGAGGGTCTGGAGTGAGAAAGACAAGGCCTGGGTCTGGCCAGTGGCTCTGGTCGGCCCCACATCCCCAGCTTTCAGAGGGTCCATACTCAGAGGGTCCTGCTAAGCAGGCAGTGGCTTAAGGATTCTGACTTCATAGTCTGCTGGAGACTCAAGCAGCAGTTAAGTTTGAAGCAGCAACTTAAAATGGGCTGAGAATAAAATTTGGAACCCTCTTCAGGTCATATGTAGCTAATGAGACAATCTGTTTAGACCTGAACAGTGTAGGAGCTGCCAGCTGGAGTCTCAGCCTCTCCTGGGAACCCCTCCTGATTCTCACACCAGCCCCTGGGGTGAACACAGAAGCGCCTTATGTGGGACTCAGGACCTCAAGGCCCAGCTGAGAAAGGGGAAGAAGAAAGAGAAGCAGAGGCCCAGAAGTCCTTTTGTGAACCCACAAGGAACAAACTAGACCAGTATTTCCCAGAGTCGCTCTGTGGAATCCTAGATGAAAGGAAGTTCCATGGCTGAATACGTCTGGAAATGCTGTGTGTCATATTGAAAATACCTAGTAAAGTGTGGAGACTTTGAGTGGGACAGAACCTGGTTTTGAATCTCAGCTTCATTATTTACTGTGTGACCTTGGGCAATGCACTTCACTCCTTGGGTTCATTCACAGTCTCCTTGTCTACAGAGTGGGAATAATGATGACATAAAGTTATTATGAGGATTCAGGAGATAATGCATAGTGCATGTCTTGCACATTAGAAAACACTAAATAAAGGGTTGCTGTTAAATTGTTATTATATTTTTAATATTAAGTTATTAGTTATGCAAATTTATTTTAAATATGTAATTATCTTATGATTTTACCTTTAAAGACTGTGAGAAGTCCTGCAGTAAAATCTGCTTGACTTTGCCTAACCCAGTCTTTCTGAAATTTATTTGATCTAGGAGTCGCCTTTTTCACATAACATACAGGACTTTCCTAAGGAATTCATGCTCTGTGGAACTCTGAGAAATACTGATTTTTGTGTTTTGGAAATAGTATGGGGAAGCCAGTGTCTCTGAACCAGGAAGCAGTCTAAACATGGATCCTTCTGGATATAAAGAGCTGTGTTTCATCCCCATCTCCTCTTTCCTGCCAAGATCATCACGTGCCAGAATTGTAGGGCTGGAAGCAGAGGGTGAGACTTAAGAGTCTCCTCCAGGTCTTGGAAAACTCCTACTCATCCTTCAACACCTCATTCCAATGTTCACTATTCTCAGGCTTCCGTCTTGCCCAAACAGAAGAAGTTGGCCATTCCCACATGAGAAGGCCCATGTTCCTTAGTGTAAACCTGACACTCAGTGTGTATGCATTGAACCCCAGATTGAATCATAGTTATCTGTTATGTGGCTGTCTTCTCCCAGCTAGACTGTGAACTCTTTCAGGGCAGGTGTAATGTATGTGTCATCTCAACATTCTCAGATAGTACTTGATTAAGACCAGATTTCATCCATCACCTTCTAGGGATTCCTAATGACTCAGCCAAAGAGAGGAGGAGTGAAGACAGCTCTGGGCCTTCTCGGGCTGGGAGTCGCCATCTCAGCTGTGACAACTTGGCTGGTTCCATTGCCTTGGGGGAAAGAGTCAGTTCTCTCTGATTGCTAAGTGTATGATTCAAGATCTTCCTGGGGTCCCTGAGTGCAGAGGCCCAGGAAGCAGACGTTGAAAACTAGGATTCCTGTTGTAAAAGGGCAGAGAGAACCACAAAGGACTGACAACAAGAAAAGCCAGCTCCCAGGGCCCACTCCAGAGTTCATATACCATGAGCTATAAAACTGGTAGCTTATTGAGAACTAGGTGAGGACCTATAATGCTTAACCTGGGAAGGAGACAGCTGTCCCCAGCACTCCGAAGGCTGGAGGTGGGCCTAGTGCAAAGGGGCCTGGCTGGTTCTGAAGGACTCAGAGACCAGAGCTGGAGGTGGCTCCTGGCTGGTCCCCAAAGCTTAGGGACTCAGCCCAAGCATGCCAGGACCCCAGCAGTGATGGGAAAAGTAGGGAAGGTGAGCTCAAAGCTAGGGTGGAGACTGGGGGAGTTGTTGGGCACTGGACTGCCCCCCCTCCCCGCCCTGCCCCCTTTTCCCCTCCCCTGCCACCACCACCCAGGGCGACATTCAGTAGAGAATGAGTCCTGATTCAGGCCTGGATCCAACAGGGTCCCAATGCGGGAGTCTTATTTTCATGGTTCGTGTGGATCAGAACCCCTCTCCTCAGCAGTGTCTAAAGATTCAGGATATTGAGTCAGGCTAGAAGTGGGGGTTGGGGTTGGGATGTGGAGGATTCCTTGGAGAAATAACAATAATAATGATAATACCAACTTCTAGAATATTACTACTGAGTACTTGATTCGTACCTTTTACAGTCGACCTCATATAACCCTCACTCCAACCTTTGAGATGGGTATTTTATTCCCATTTTCCAGATGTGGAAGCTCAGGATCAGTAAGATGATATAAATTTCCCCAGGTCATATAGCTAATAAACAACAGAGTTATTGGTCACATTTAAATCTTTCTGGCCCCCAAAACCTGGCTTCTGTCCTTGGGCTGCACTACCTGTCATCCCAAAGGAAATGGATAGATTCCCAATTGTATGGACTAGGCCAGTGGGCCTGAATTCTTCGGACCCAATGCCCCCTTTTATAACGGATAGTTTGCGACATCCTCTCTACTATCCTGAAATGCAGTTCTTATACTCTACCCACAAATACTAAAAATGGTAATAATCATAATAATACACTAAGCATATGGTAAAGGAGAAATAAAAGACAAGCCATTTATAATAAAATAATAATCCATATTTCACTATATAAATGCTTAGGTATGCTGACACCTGAAATTTTCTGAGGCCGACCGATGCCCGCAGCCACCTGTAGAGTCAGGTAAACCCACAGCTACAAATGCAGGTAGATACACGTGTGTTGAATTGGCAACTCAAACCCCACCAAGTGGTTCAGCCTTGGTAAAGCTCCAAGCAAAACAGCGTGTAGGCACACCTCGTTTTCGTGCCCTTTGCTTTGTTGTGCTTCACAGGTGTTGCGTTTTTTACAAATTGAAGGGAAGACCCTCCCATCAGTAAAAAACAGTTACGACTCAGTTTATTGCAGTGTCCTGGAACCAAACCTGCACGATTTCCGAGGCCTGCCTGTACCACCTTCCCTCAACTTACATGATCAAAGCAATCTTAGACAATTCAGGGCAGATTAAAACTGCAGTGAGTGTTCATATTTACATGTAAGTGGAATCAGGGGTCTGGATTTAGATAACTATAAACAGGTTTTTCCACCTACAGATAGTCCAGGGGACATTTGAAAGGTGGGCAGGACAAAGGACAATGCTCCACTATGAGGAACTTCATTGGCAACTGCCCACAAAATGCCCGTTGTGTCCTCTAAATCATTGGGATAACTCACAGTGCCCCATCCATTTCCAGAGGTCCCAAAGAAGGTGGTGCCCCCGCACACCACCACTACCACAACTGCCATTGAAAACCACTCTTCGAGGCTAGCATAGTGGGTGGGGTGGGGCTTGAGGTCTCGAGAGGCACACAGGCACCCACGATTCCCATCCCTCCAGCACAGAATGGATTCTAGGCCTCTGGTTACAGTTCCAGGTGCAGCCGACTGGTAAGCCTGAAGGTGTTCACTGTCTCAGGTTGGCTCAGGGAAGGGCTGGGAGAATCAGCCTGTAGACAAGCAGGGAAGGTGGGAAAGAAAGTAGTGAATATTGAGTATTTATTCTCAGCGAGGCCCCAGGTCATACTGTTAATGGTTGGTGAAAGCAGGATTCAAACAGGACTGATTCCAAAGAAGATGGTTTCTACCACATCTTTTAAAACTAAGGTTATAATCGAGGGAATTAATTCATAGAATGGGAATCTCAAGATAGTGTTATGTAGTATCCAGAGCACAACTTGGATTCAAGTACAACCCCAGCCCTACTGCTCATCAGCTAAGTAACTTTGAAATGGCACTTCCCTCATTCTCTTCTGGGGAACTTCTACTCATCCCTCAAAACCCTACTCAAACATCACCTCTTCTATGTGTTATCCCCAGCTCCTCCAGGACAGGGAGTATTCCTTCCGCTGGGCTCTACATTCCCATTCATAACTCTCACCATGACACTTACTACTCTGTGTGTGATTCCTGTGTCTGTCTGCCCTACTTGTTTATGAGCTTCTTCTTTTTTTTAAACTTTATTGGGGAACAATGTGTTTTTTAGGAAACAATGTGTTTTTTCCAGGATCCATCAGCTCCAAATCAAGTTGTTGTCCTTCAGTTTTAGTTGTGGAGGGTGCAGCTCAGCTTCAAGTCCGGTCGCCATTTTCAGTCTAGTTGCGGATAAGCACAGCCCACCATCCCATGCAGCAGTTGAACCGGCAACCGTGTTGTTAAGAGCACACACTGTAACCAACTGAGCCACCCCGCCACCCCTTGATGATGAGCTTCTTGAGCAGAAACCTTGTCTGATTCATTTAAGACCCTCAGCCCCTTCCCCCCACCCCAGATGCCCAATCCAGTGCCAGCTAGGTGCATCACAGGCTTCAGTAAGTGCAGAATGAATGAGCGTTTGATTGAATCAATTCACTTTGCTAAGTTTCTCACAGAGCAGACCCTTCATGCTGGTTGACTGAGTGGAGGTCACAGTCACCTGGGATTTACCAGCTGTTGATGGCTTCTCTTTAAGCACAGCAGCTTCTCAGTTGACACAAATAGAGACAGGAGTCACCTTGTCCCTGCTGCAATCCAGCCTCCCTTTGAAGAGGTTTATCCCAAAGAGTTTCCTCCGTAGTGTTTCTTTCAAACACATCTGCATCCTGCAATCATGTCTGTTCTCTGTATTCTGTTATCTGGGTTCGTCCACCCCCAAACCAGAGCTTTCAGCAGCAGAGAAGACATGGTTGGGTTGCCTAAGGCTGTGGCAGGAGGGAGGGCTGCTCGCCTGACCCTGTCATCATCCTTCAGCACCCAGCCCTTCCCTTCATATGTGCTGTGTTCCCCTTCTTTCTCCCTTGGAGTCCAGGTTCATATCCCTCTCTGGCCTCTGGCTGCTGGGCACAGTCCTCCTTGTCATTCTATCCTTGTGGTCCATTCCCTAGCCCAGTCAGTGGGCGTGTCACTTGTGAAGAGCAGGAGGAGACCATGGGCTTTGGGGACAGACCTGGTTTCAAATCCCAGGTCCCTTATTTCTTAGGTAGATGCCTGGGGCAGACAGTGTTGGTGTTCTGCCTAGATCTCCTTTACAGTTTCCATGCGCTCCTCCTCCAGCCTCACTGTGCTTTTGCCTCCTACAGCATGCACTGTGACCCTTCTCTGGAGGGCTGCTGCTCGGCTATGAGCCATTTTCTCCTCCTGTGCAGAGAGCCAGAAATGCCTGAGAATTGACATGTCCCATGCCCATCTCCCTGGTCCTTGACCAAATACTGCAGGGTAGGTGCTGGAGTATGAAAGCCCATTGCCCTTGCCTTGGAAGGATGAACTTGCACTTCAGAGCTCCCCTGCTGAGATCAAAGGCGTGCTCAGCCCCTTCCCCACCCGCCCCTCTCTGCTTTCTCCACTTCCTGAATACATCTCTTGCTCGTGAATCCCTGTCTCTGGGTAGGCTTCTGGGGAACCTGAATTAGGACAGCAACTTGGGCAGGTCACTCCACATTTCTGAACCTCAGTATTCTCATCTGTAACTTGGGGTTAGTAGGCCTAGTTCCTAGGGCCGTTGGCAGGATTAAATAAAACAGTGCCTGCAAAGTGCCTGGCATGTGGCATGTAGTAGGCCCACAGTTTCTTTTAATGACCCCTCTTTTCAGAAAGTCAGTCAGAAGGGCACTGGCCTGGGAAGTGGGAATCCTGACTTCTGTTCTAAACTTACTGATTGTCCTTCAGTAAGTCTTTTTGCCTCCATAGGCTTCAGTTTCTTTCTTTTTTTTCCCCCGGCAGATTTATTAAGGTATAATTCACATACCATACAACTCACCTATTTAAAGTGTACGATTCAATGGTTTTAGTATGTTCACAGAGATGTACAACCATTAGCACAATCTAATTTTACAAGATTTTCATTACCCCAGAAAGAAAGCCCATACCCATTACAGTTACTACCCATTTCCTCCCCAATCCCAGCCCATGGCAACCACTAATCTATTCTCTATCTCTATGGATTTGCCTATTCCAGACATTTCACATATGTGGAGGCATACAGTATGTAGTCTTTGGTGGTCACTGGCTTCTTTAAGTTAGCATGTTTTCCAGGTTTATTCATGCTGTAGCATAAATCAGTACTTCGCTATTTTTTATTGGCTGAATAATATTTCATTGTATCAGTAGAGCATATTTTCTTTATCCGTTCATTAACAGCGGATGGACATTTGGATTGTTTCTACTTTTTTGGTTATTATGCATAATGCTACTATGAACAAGTTTTTTGTGTGGATGTATATTTTTATTTCTTTCAGAGAGTGGAATTTCTGTGTCATATGATAACTTTGTTTAACTTTTTGAGGAAGTGCCTGTTTTCCAAAGAGGTGGCACCATTTTACCATCTCGTCATCATGTCTAAGGGTGCCAATTTCTCCTCATCCTCGCCAATACTTGTTATTGTTTGTCTTTTTTACTTCAGCTTTGCTAGTGAGTGTGAAGCAGTATCTCATTATGATTTTGATTTGTATTTCCCTCATGGCTAATGATGTTGAGCATCTTTTCACATACTATTAACCGTATAGCCTCTTCAGAGAAATGTCCATTCACAGTCTTTGTTCATTTATTCATTGGGTTATTTGTCTTTTTATTGTTGCTTTTTAAGAATTCTTTATATTTTCTAGATGTTAGTCCCTTACTGATATATGAGGTCTCATATATTAAACACAAAGTATGTATGTAAGGTTACTGACATATACTGGGTAGCTACTAGCTATTACCATTAATAGAACATTCTTTTAATTCACAAAACTTCAGAGCCAGCATCCAATCAATCCCACAATCTACCCATTTCACAGATGAAGCAACTCAAGCCAGAGAGGTAACGTTACTTCCTGCTCTAGGCTTCAGAAATGGTTTAAAGTAGCTCTAGAATGGAACTCAGCTGTGTGACCTTGGGCAGGTCACTTCTCCTTATACTCCACTGTTTTCATCTGTGAATGGAGGTGAGGGAGGGAGCTACAGCTAGCCTGCATTGAGCAACTCACATGTGGCAAGCATTCTTTGAAATGATTTCATGGACATAATCTTATTCAGGCCTCCCAACTTCCCAAAGTCATAGATGTTCCTACCTCCCCATTTCACAGATGTGGAAACTGATACTCAGGGAGGTGAAGGCCCTTGGCCAAGGGCTCATGTCTAGGAATGACAGTATCAGGATTCAATTCCAGACTTTTCCAACCCCAATGCCCATCCTCTCCTTTGCTGCCACACCTTGTCTCCTGAGATACTCCATCTCCTGGATCACCCCAGGAAAGCACTTTTCCCTTTTACTTCCTTTTCTGATATTTATTGTGATTATATCAGAAACTTTTTAATAACCACAGAGGAAACTTGAGGGAAAAGGAAGAGGCAGTCCCATCCTTCATGTAATAATGCTTTCATCACCTTTTAGATTACAGGATTTTGAATGCAATCCAGGCCCAGCCCAGTCCCACCTTTTTGAAGTGGTGGCCTGGGGAGGCTGGAAGTTTAACCACCTCCAAGGCCAAGCCCAGCCTAAACTGTGCTGAGTTTGGGGGGCAAAGATCCCTTGGGCCTCTCCTTCTAGAAGTCAAGGAAATCTGCTTTCTCGCTGGGCATGGGGAGTGGAGGAGTCTCTTGGGCAGGGCAGCTCAAATTCTGAAGCATTGGTTCTCAGCCAGGGTGGTTTACCCCTGGGAGCGGGGTGCATTTGGCAATGTCTGGAGACATTTTTGGTTGTCACAATTTAGGGGATGAGGGAAGAAGTGCTACTGGCTTCTAGTAGGTAGAGGCCAGGGATGCTGCTAAATATCCTACAATGCACAAGATAGCCCCCCAAAGGTTTCTCCCACCCCAAAGTGTTCTACGCATTACTCAGCCTCACCCCAGACCTTCTAAATCTGAATTTGCAGTGCTAGTACCCAGGTGCTTATCCACCTTTGTACACCCAGCATCTACTCCGGTGCTGAGTATGAACTTGGTGCTTGATGAATGTTTAGTAAACAAACAAATGATTAAGCAGACAGTCCACTTCAGCCCCTTTCCCAAGTTCCTCATGGTCTGGACTTCAGACTGAAAAGACCTGAGTTCTAACTTTGCCACTTTCTATCGTCTTGACTTTTGGTCGCATATGTGCTCTGAGTCTTAGTTTGCTCATCTGGAATATGGGATAATATTAACCCTTCCCTCTTAAGGGAGCTCAGGTGGTATAGGCAAACAGTGACTTCCCCTGGGCTCACAGCACTTGGCGAGGGCACATGGACGTTCCAAATGTGAGCGTGTGATGCCTCCAGCAGACTACATCCCTGGGTTGTTTGGTGTTGAGTAGGAAGCCTCAACCTCCAACCACCTTCCCAGGGTCCCTGCTCTGCCCAGGTCTCCCTGCTCTTCCCACCCACCGTGCAGAGCCCCTAATCATTTCCTGGGCCCCTTCCAAGCAGGATGGGACCGTACTTTAAGTCCCTTTCACCACTGCTGCTCTAAGGTCAGGCTTAGTGCCCCATGGTTCCGCCCTTTCCTCTTCCAAGAAGCCTCACCTTGGGAGTCCTATACCTTTGGGGTGTGGGCTGTCAGAAACTGCACAGCTTGGTCCCTGCTAAAGCAATGAACATTATTTGCCTCAGAATAAGGGAGAACGGCTCTAGCAGTGCCCCCAGTCATTGTAACTAAGACTTTTACTATCATGCCTTTGTCTGGTATCAGATAGTTGAATCCTGGAAACATGACGTAGGTAGTATTGTTACTACCATTTTGCAGATGTAAAACTGAGCCTCAGATTTGGAATTTAGGCTCGTATTTGGGACTTGCAGCTGAGGCTCCAAGAGGTGAGCTAACTTACCAAAGTGGCAACTGCTTCACTCTTGAGAAAGCTGGGGTCTAGCTTAAAGATCTGGCTGATGCCACTCACTGCCTCTGAGTGAATGAAGGGGAAGGAAAGGCAGTGTTTTATGTCTGGTTTGTCTCCCTGTCTTGTCTCTGGACCTCTCAGATTCCCCCGCAGGGCCCAGAGACCATCGCCACTCAGTTATAGGCGATAAAGTAACACAGGCAGGGAGAGCTGGTTCTAGCCTCCCCTGAACCACAGTGTGCTTTGGATTAATGTGATCATATATGAAAGTGCCTGACTCCAGAATAGATAGACAGACACACAGAACAGAGTCCAGAAATAGACCCAGTTACATATGGAAATTTGGTATGTATTAAAGGTGGCATTGCAAATCACTAGAGGAAAAAAAAATAGATTACTCAGTAAGTGGTGTTGGAACAATTGGGAGAGCCACCTGGAAAATATTGAATTGGATGGCAAATCATTCCTTTCATCAGAACTAATTCCAGGTGAATCAAAAATGTAAATGAAAAAAAGAGATAAAATTCAACTACTTGAATAGGAAAAAAGATTTTAAAAAATAATCTCAGAGTAGAGAAGGCCTTTCTAAATATAATGTACAATAAAAAATATGTCAAAATTTTTTGATAAATTCTAATGCCTAAAAATCAAGGCTTCATCACAATACTATAAGCAAAGTCAAAAGACAAATCAGGCCTTTGAGCCATTCTCTATTGCTTGGGCCCGCTTCTGTTCCTTTGAAGTGTACTATCTCTTCTAATAAACTACTGTTTCACCACTTAAAAAAAAAAAAAAGACAAATCAGTCACCTGGAAAAAATAGTCACAAACATATATTCCAGAAATGAACTAACTGTTTTAATATATGAAGAGTCCCACACAATCAGTAATGGAAAGATCAACCCTATGGGGGGGGAAATGGTAAAAAAAAATATGAACAGAAAAGGAAATACAAATGACATTTAAACATATGAAATGATGCTCAACCTCCCTTATTGTAAGACGTGTAAATTAAACTCTAGAGAGATACCATTATAACCTATTAGGCAAGACATCCTGTTGTCGAGGCTGGGCAGAAGCAAACACCCTCACAAATTGCCAATGCCACATAAAGAGTACAGCCTCTACGGAGAGCACTTTGGATCTTACAGAATTTTAAAGGCACAAACCTTTGACTCAGCAGTTCCACTTCTAGAAGTCCATCCTTCCACAGAGAGACTGGCGCATGTGTGAAGCAGTGATTGCATGAGGAGAGTCTGAAGTGGCAAAAGCTTGGCAACAACCATAAATATCCACCTATAGGGTACTTATCATGTATCCATATGTGACTTCCTGCACAACTGTGAAAAAGAATGAAGCCAGCCCATAGAACTGACAGAGAATGCTTTTCAAGGACCCTTTGGTTAAAGAAAGAAAGGGAGGAAGGCAGAAGGGAGGGAAAGAGAAATCAAGGGAAGAAGGAGGGACCAAAGGAAGGAGGAAGGAAGACGAGGAGGGAGGGAGAGAAACAGGAAGGGCGGGAAGGAGGAGCAAAGATCTTACCTGGACGCCTGCTTCTATGCGCGTGGCCTGACCCTGGAAGGATACACAGGACACTGGTAACAGTGCTTTTGGAGAGTAAGATCTCAGTGGCTGGGGGATAGGACTTGGCTTTTCACTCTTTCTTTAGTATCATTTTTCCCCCCTAACTCTATGCATAAGTGTATTTATCATATATTCAAATTCATAAATAAAAGAACAAACCAACCCCCAAATTCCTGGCACATAGGAGGTGCTTAATATGCCAGTTCCCTTTCCCCTTCTGCTAAAGTGGAATGCTGAATTCCAGCCCTGCCACCCTCTCTGACCTATTGTGAGGATCAAGTGCAACAGTCAAAAGAGAAGACCCTTTGCAGGGTGTCTGATGCTCTACTAAAGCAATAACAATACTGCTGTCATTGTTATTGAAGGGTTTTATGGGCACCCCACAGGCTTACCCTGCTTGTCCAAGTGACTGAAATTCTCTGTCTCTGGACCTCAATTTTGTCATCTGTGAAATGGGCCCGTCCTGTTCTAACGTTGGGTGATTCTGAGCCTGCAGGTGTTGGAAGGCTTCCTGCTTGTTCTAACAAGAGCTTCCCCATCTCCTCCCCTCCCCAGCTGACTGGAGGCGCCTCAGGATTAGGTAGTGTTCCTTCCATTCGCCCTCAGAGTTATGCAATTCCTGATCTGCCTTCTTCCCAACCTCAGGATAGGGTGGGGATAAAGGGAACCCAAAGGCCTGGAATAACCCGACCTCAGGGCCTTTACTGTGAACCTTGCTTACCACAGATGACAAAGATACCTTTTTCTCTGCTGATTACTTAAGTAAATACAAAGTTTTTAATCTCTTGTGACACAAACACAGATGTTTTAGAAAGGATATAAGGGGATCCTAAGAAACGGGAATTACTGATTTGGAAAGTCAACTGAAAATGTGTCTTCAAATTATTTTTCTTTTAAGTATAAATGTTATGACAACAGAATTACAAAACAGTTGAAAAATAGAAGGAAAAAAATATCTTCAGAAATTCCAACCCTCAAATGCAACTCCCACTGTAATTCATATTTTTGTGTAGTTGTAAACATGTAAGCATAGTATACTTTCAGTTTTATAGCTGTTCTTTTTCATTTAACATGTGTTTAGTGCTTTTCCATGTTGTTAAAGCCTCTGCATTCTCATATTGTAATGACTCTTCCATCAGTTGCTTGTGCCTTAATTCGCTTAGTATCTCCCCATTGTTGGACATTTAGATTTCATCTCATTTTTTCTATTATAAAAAATGTGATGCAAAGCTTTACTGTATATAATATAGAAAATGTTTCTTTAGAGGAGTGTTGTTTAAGACAAATCAAGAAAGAGATACAAATGGCTAGAAAACAGTTGAGGGGAAAATATTAAACTTCACTAATAAACAAATTAAAATTAAGATAACCATGATATATCATTTGTTTAACTTTATCAAATTAATATTCATTTTTTGTTTGTTTTGTTTTCAAATGGATTTTTTTAAAGATTTTTTTATTGGAAAATTGGGGGAGGGAACAGCATTGGGGAATCAGGGAAGGGGAACAGACAAGTTGCTGTCCTTCTGTTCTTCAGTCTAGTTGTGAAGGAAGTCGTTTCACTGACCCATGTTGGTATTGTGATCATTGCGCTCTTCCCGGGTGAGGCAGCCAGGAATATTCCGTTTTTTAAAATGACATTATCTAGTGTTGTTAAGAATGCAGTGAAAGCATAAAATAATATGGCTTCTATGAAGGGCAATTAGTTACATATATCAATAGCTTTAAAAATATTTATGCCTTTTGACCCTTTAATTCTACCTGTAGAAATTTATCCTAAAGAAATAATCAGATATCTGCACAAAGATTTATGTATAAGGATGTACGTTGCAATTCTATTTATACATTAAAAAATTAGAAATCCCTCAAATGTTCAACAATAAGTTAAAGGTTAAATAAATTATGATAAATCTGTATGGTGGAATTTTTATGTAGCAATTAAAAATCATGTTTTTGAAGAATATATAATGACATGGGAAAAAAGCTCACAATACCATGTCAAGTGAAAAGTAGAAGATACAAAAATCAAACTCAAAACAGTGTCATCCTAATTTTATTTTATTTTATTTATTTATTTATTTATTTATTTATTAGCTGAGCCATCCTGCCACCTGTTGGCAGCTCAGCAGCAGCTCAGCTCGGGCCAGGAATCAAACTAGTGACCCTATTGCTCAGAGCTTGCACTCTTGAGTGAGCTCTTAACCAACTGAGCCACGCGGCCAGCCCAGTGTCATCCTAATTTTTGAAGAGATTTATGTTATATATATTATGTATATAATGTTACATATACATATGGGTCATCAGGAAAGTCATGACATATTTTTCCATGTTTTTCAATACAAAAATGCATCATGACTTTCCCGAAGACCCAATATATACATGTGTGTATACACACACACACACACACACACACACACACACACACATATAGATAGATAGATATAGTGTGTGATTTATATAATTTATACATAGATAAAAGACTGGAAGGAAATAAACCAAAATATACATCAAAATGTTAACTTTGGGGGATAGGATTAGGAAGAATTAAGAATATTTTAATTTTCTTTTTATACTTTTTTCTATTTCTGTAACAGTACTTTTCTTATTAGAGTAAAACAATACATGTTTTTTGAAAAAGCCTGATTATATGAAAAATAATCTGATTATCAGATCAAAGAGGATTGTATAGAGTTTCAAAGTTTTATCACGGATATCCATTAGGAGTTGCAAATAGGTGGACCATGGGCATAAGCCATAGAACAGATGAATTTGATTTTGTTGGCCTGCTCAAATTTCACATAAAATTTTGTATTCTCTGCTTCTCTCGAAAATAATCAAGAGATTTGCCAATCCTGGGCCCATGTTCCCACTTGGCAAACTTGGTCAGGGCTGAGAGGCAGCTGGTCTGTTTGGTTGCAGCATGCACCTGCCAAGTCTCCACGGTCCTTCTTGCTTGACCTAGTCCTCTGCTTGGAAATCAGGTCGTTGGCTTAGTCATCTGCACATCCCCAGCTCTTCTCTCAGGCTGTACCACATGCTTGTTGAATGAATTTTGGGGGAGTAAAGGGATACCCAGAAAAGAGTGGTGTGTTGCCCAGGGTTACCCAGTGACACGGTGGCAGAACCAGGACGAGAACACATCTGTGAGCCCAGAGAGGAGTGTGGTGACAGGCGATTCCTTCCTGTGGGAAAGGACTTTTCCTGAGCTCCCTTTTCTCCACCCAGGGTAAGGCAGAAATCAGCTCTTAAGAATTCTTTTGGTAGATGTATTGGACACATCATGACCCAAAATAGTTTCTATCAATGTTGGGCAAGAAGGAGGACTTTGCAGAGTGCCAGGGTTTGGAAAGAAAGTAAAAGTGTAGAAAGAACAGTGGTCTACTTTTGACTTATTCTGGGTCCATGGGGTAACCATACTGCCTCCCTGTGTCAATTTCATAGCCATGAACCACCTGCCAATCCCAGGTGACTTAAGGGTCTGGTGGGAAGGGCTCAGGAAGGGCTGGGAATGGGCTGAGAAGTACTATAAGAGACAAACATCCTGTCGTCTTGTCTTTGGCAGCCCCGTTTTTTCTCTTTCTTCCCTCTTCCAAGTGTGAACTCATGGCCTAGACATGACCTGGGGTTTTCCCTTAAGTCAAAGGGCATTTACAAACTTCCTCAAAGCAAATGTTGTCTACAAAATTTTTGAACTATTTGTTTTGATGATAAACTGCAGGATGAGAATAACGAACATCTGATTAAAGTGGGGAAAAAAGTGAGAGAACCATTTTGGCTAGACAATTATTACATCATCAGGGAAGCCTTCTTTTTGACTTGTGTCTTAATTTCTCTAATAAGCTAAGCACTGTGGGGGCATCAAAGTGAACAAAATTTGACTTCATATCGTAAAGAGTATGGACATCAAATATTCCATGTGCTTCCCTACATTTCCCAGCCCTTTGCAGGTCATCAGAGCTAGTAACTAGTTCAAACTAGTCAAGTCCAATGCACTTAGTTGGCCATTTGAGACTCTCCAGCACTCTCTTTCCCTGTAATGTTAATCAACAATGATTCAGATGATAAAGCCTTTTCATCCTGGTTCCCTGAGTGACTACATGGAGCAGAATCCCCTGCTGATGTGTACTGGCCATTTAGCACAAGAGAGAAACTAAACTTTGTTATACCTCTGAGATTTGGAGGTTAATTTGTTTCTGCCGCGTAACCTAGCCTGTGCTGACTAATAAAGTCCCTAACCTCAGTAATAACAGCTGCCATTTATTGAACGCTTACTATATGCCCGCACACTTTACTTGCTTTATCCTGTTTAATCCTATGAAGCAGCCCTGTGAGAAAGCTATTATCTCCATTTCCCAGACAAGAAGCAGAAGTTCAGAGAGTCTTGCCTAGTATCACACAGCTAGTAAGTTGCAGAGTTAGGATTTATCCTCAGGTCTGATGACTTCAAGGCTGGTGTTTTCCTCCGAAACGAGTTCAAGGGAGCTTAGATCCCAAATTAAAATGCTGGTATTACAGACAATAAAGCTTTGGTTACGGCCACTCTTTGACTTTGCATGTGTAGACACAGCACTACTCTTTGCTCCCACTAGCAAAAAAAAATCCCTAATATGAGCTGTTTGCCATTTCACAAATATTTTAGCCCAGAAACGACATCAAATTAAAAAAGCTAGAATGGGAAGGGACCTTTTCTGAGATGTTAGGGTTGAGGAGGGTGAAGCCCAGAGAGAGACAGGAAGTCCTCTGTTTCAGATCACTCATTGCATTCCTGGCAGTCCTCTCAGCTATCCCTCAAACACTTTTTCCAAGTATTTGCAGAAGTTCATAGAGAAGACAAGTGTTTGGTTTGCCTTTCTTCTGCAAGACCCTAAATGCTTCCTAAAGGCAGGAGTAGCATCAGACTTATACACTTGTCACTGTCCCTTTGTGCATACATTTGCCAAAAACTAAGTATTTTCAATCAGTCATCTCTTCTGACTTTTGCAGAAACCCTCCGGGTGAGCAAAGCAGGTCTTCTCCCCTAGTAAAGACGCCAGAAAGGTTTCAGTGAGGTGGAGTGTATTGTCCAAGGTCACACGGCTCATGTGTAGCTGCACCCCAGATCTCCTTACTCTCAGACAAACATGTCATCCTTCCAAATCCAGGAGACACCCTCAAGCTTATATTGTTGTACACCAAACTCAGTGGCTCAGGGCATGACTCTGCATTCATAATCCAACTATTCAACCCCTCTGTAACTCAATTTCTTCATCTGAACAATGAGGAGGATAGCAATACCTGGTTCAAGAAAAATTGAATGAGCTAATATACACAAAGCTTTTAGAATAGTGCTTGGGACATAGTTAGTGCTCAGTTGATATCAACCAGTATTCTAAGGCGACCCTTGGCATTAGTGGACATAATAGTTTGGCAATTCTCAAGGGACCCCATTGGTCCATGATGGTAACACTTTGTTGTTGCAGAGACTGAAGTTAGCTACCCACATGGAATGGTCTCATAATGATAATTTTAAAATACACATGCACGCTTCCTTGTGAAAATTGGCCACTAAGGAAGTGAGAATAGTGGAAATTCACGTAATTGGAGGAAAGATGGGCAGGAAGTATGTGCCTCGAGAATGACTGTGTAATAGAGAGAAAGCCATGAGTCTTTCTGGCACGGTATGGGAGGCCTTTGGACACCATTATGGATGTTAGTAGAAGGGTGTCATCCAGACGGCGTTTAGCCAGGAGCTCAGGAACACCCAGTCCTGCCTTGCGGGTCCCACAAAGGAATGTAAATGCCCAGATGACACTGAACAGACTGTCACTCTGCAACTGTGGTTCCAGAAACCCACCTGGACCCCGTGGTGGTCATGACCAGACAGACCTGAGGGCCCCTTCCCTGGTCCACACTCGGGCCTCAATTCTCACCACCCCAATAGTGAGAAGAGACCAGGCCATCACACGCTGCCTTGAAGCCATGCTACCCAGGCTGCTGACTCCAGGCCTCCTGAAGACAGGGCAGTGGGCCAACCACATGGAAGAAGGCGTGGGCCTTGAAGTTGGTTGGTTTGGTTCTCGGTTGTTGTCCCAGCACAGATGCAAATAGACGTGCAGCATATGTGTGTGCATTGGGCTAAAATGGGCCCTACCTCAGTCTGGGGTCTTTATGAGGCCTTTGGATGAAGGACACTTGTTTTTTCTAGATGTAAAAAAAGAATGATTTATTGTTAAGGGTGGTATGGTGCAGTTAGAGAATCTGGGAACTGAGGGCAAACAGATCTACATGCAAGTCCCAACTTCGGCACTTTCTAGTTGTAAGCATGTGGACAAGCATTCTCATTGCTCCAAGCCTCAGGTTTTTCAACTGTTAGACAAGAACAAGGATCCCTACCCTGCTCGTTGTAATGATTAAAGGTGACACAGGCACTTGGTAAATAGTGGCCATCATATTGGGGCTCCTACCCTGTGCCAAGCCCTACGCCATAAGCTCATCCACTTTTCACTCATGTTCTGCAAATCCCACAGCTTTTGTCTTACTCATATAATAACTGCATTATTATTTACTTGATAACTTTGTAAGTTATTTTAAGCCACATCCTGAGCAATAGTAGCTGTAAAATTATGGGTTTGATGTGCTTTTTTTCCCCCTAATAAATATATGCATAACCATTAAAACAACAAGTTTTCTTTGTTGAGACAAAAAACAAGAAAATCACTGAGCTTACCAACATTTACATGCACACCACACTTTGGGAGGCTCCAAATGTCCATATTTAATCCTCAAACATCCTGCCAAGAGGAGAGCCACCCCCACACCCGCCTTTTAGAGCCAAAGAAATGGATTTCCTGATCAACGATACATATGCAGCCAGAGCCTTTGAGAGATCAGTTTGACATTCCTTCAAGACATTTTCTTTGTAAGAGAAATCTTTCAGATCCTGACTCTTCTTCTTGCCTGTAACCAAAAAGAGCAAAACACAGGAGCAAATGGTTCCTTGGAACATGCAGCTTTCTGTAAGGTTGTTTTCTTTTTAAGAAGATTCATATTCTCCTCAGTCCTTGTAAATCAAACCCAAGCCTCCAACGTGAGGGGAACTATAAACAGCTTTGATTGGACTGGCTGGACAGTGCTGGCCTTCAAAGCCAATTCATGTTTCCAGCTGGGACCATATTTAGGCATTTCTGTCATGTGGTCCCCTTGACACCACTCCTCACCCCTCACCCTGAAACCTTCTCACTCCTGAGTTGGCTAGAAATCTCCACCTCAGCATAGCAAGTGGAAGAGACCTAGTGTGGCCCTGCTAGAGCCCAGGAATCTCTGTGTATTCTTCAGAACTAAGCAGTTTGCAACATCGCTGGATTAAATCATGGGGAACCTGGAGACTCTTATCTTAGGGCACTTGCCTTTCAGCGCTCTCGCACTTTTGAAACCCTCTGTTCAGGTGCACGGCTGAATTCTCTAGGACTCTCTGGGTTGCCAGGGACAGAAACCACCACAACCAAGCAACTCCTCATAAGGATACAGAAGCATTCCGAGGAAATCAAGGTGGGACTGCAGATGAGCCTCAGGGAGGACTGGAATCAGGGACCCAAGTGCAGCAAAAGCCCCCTCCCCCAATTCTCTTCTCTCCTCCCCTTCCCCTGCAAGCCCTCTCCCTCCCAGTTACCTACCGCCTGTGTGTCTGATTCACTCTCTGTTCTTAGCAGAACATCTCACTCTGCTTCCAGCATCTTTGAGACAGGAAGTGGCCATCCACAGCTTTAGAATTTTATGCCACCCAGAGAGAGACTGAAATGCTATCTCTATCAGGCCCGATCCCACACCCCCAGGGAAGAGACTGTACACTCTGGCCCCTCCGGTCCATTCTCCTCCCTGCAGCCAGAATGGCCTTTTCAAAATGCAAATTTGATTACATGCTTCCTCCCGCTTAACACTCAGCAGCCCCTCACACTCTTAGGATGAAGGCAGAACTCTTCCTGGGGTTCTTTGTGGTGTGGCTGTGGCCTCACTCTCCAGCCTCCTCACTCTTTCCCCAGCCTCACTGAAGCTCCCTGGCCCCTCAGCCAGGCCTTTGCCCTGCCATTCTCTCCTCCTGGAGCATTTCCCCCCCTCCCCCACCCATTAGGTCACAACTCCCTATTAGACACTCATAACATTTGTCACAGGTGCAAGTTTATGTTTGCCTGTATTATGATGCTTCGGTGTTCACTCATTGCTAACCTAAAAATAAAAGGCCTTTCAAAGTGGGAGGCAACAAGCATTTATTTGAGATCAATAAGAACAGCTGTTTGGGACGCACTGATTCAGGCAGAAGCCCAAGTAGTGTTCCAACTAGGAGACAAAGGCAGTGGGCAGTTATGTGAAAGGGAAGGGGAACAATTACATCAGTAGAAGGAAGGCATTTCTATGGGTGCGGATAATATAACATAGTGTTGTTAATTCTAAACGATGTTTTGTTTTGTTTGGTTTGGTTTTGTTTTAAGCTGAGCCATCCTGCCACCTGTTGGCAGCTCAGCTGCAGCTCAGCTCGGACCAGGAAATGAACCGCTATTGCTCAGAACTCAAATTCTTGAGCAAGCTCTTAAACCAACTGAGCCACTCAGTTGGCCCTTAAACGATGTTTTTAATTTTCAAACTGGGCGTCTTCAATCTAGTAGTTATCGTGTCTGCTTTCTTGTTGTCTTTGCAAACATTTCTTTGGGGCACAGTGTTGCTTTAGGCCCAGTCCAAAGGTTATTTTGCCCTGTTTTAACATTCCAAGGTTTGAGGCATAAGACATGCAAGGCATTCCCCTGGAATGGCAGCTCTGGCTCCATTTTTACTTACTTACTTATTTATTTATTTATTGACATCGTGTACCTCACTCCATCAGGATGGGGAAATGTCTGTTTCCTCTCCTAGCGTGTAGCAGGTTCTCCTCAATAACAGCAACGTTAATGTGTGAGCCTTTCATTGAGTCATCTCTCAGAGCTTTCAGAGCGCCTGTTGCTTCAAACACATGTAATACGTCTGAGACGCTGCCCTTTTGGAAACTACGATGCTGTCGTGTGTATGATGTTGTCATAGGGAATTGTACCCCAAATCATAAGTAGCTATTCAACTACGCAGAGTGTGGTCCACGGACCCACAGCATCAGCATCACCTGGGAGCTTGTTAAAACTGTAGCATCGCAGACCCAACCCCAGCCCTACTCATGTGGAATCGGTGTTTTAACAAGTGTGCATGTTGAAGTTTGAGGAGCACTGGGTTGGGACACCCTTTGATGTGTTCCTATAACCTCCCTGGGTGTCTCTCCATTTATAACTGCTTCTTTAGTGTTGGACTTTTCTCCTAGACTGTTTGCTTCCTGAAGGCTGGGATCAGGCTGTTTTGTTCACTCATTATCCTCGTGCCTGGTACCTGGCCTGGCATTGACAGGCCAGGATATTTTTTTTCCCCTTAAAATTATTCCCCAGAAGAGTGTCCAAGCAATATCTTTCATATTATAGGAAGCTCTGTAAATTACTTTGTTTTGAATAAAAAGTATTGTTGCGGAAAGGTACGTTAGTGTGAAGATAACCTCAATGCCAATTTGGATGTTTATAGTGGTCACTCAACGGATTTAATGAAAAATAAACAAAACCCAATTTAGTTATCATTCCTGGAAAGCATGACTTTCATGATTTGTAATCGCTGAATGTCCCTATGCGCGTGCCCTTTGAAGATCATTTTTTAAAGTATTACAGTATGTGATTATGTTGTGGGGTCATGACATACATCCACAGAATTAATTTCAAAAGCAAACAGCTCATCAAAGGCTTTTCTCCTGTCTACACACTGTTTCTATCACTACAGCATTAGCTCTTAAAACCTGAGGAGGGAAGACCACATTTGCAGGTCAGGACTGGAACATACCCACACTACCTTTTACTAGCGGGTGATTGATTGGGAGTCTTTCAATTCCAGTCTTATTTCTTCGCCTGGAAAGTGGGATGCTGGTCTTTGACTCTGCCTGTCTTTTAGCATCAGTTATCCCGCCGTCTAGCTAAAGCCTTGGTTACCCAGCTTTCCGCTGAACACTCACCCCGCAGTGTGTGTGCTCAGTCATCTATCCCTTTTCACTACCTATAGCCTCTGCCCTCTGTAGCACAGGGAGACATGGAGACCCTGGACCCAGCCTTCTGGAAAGCTGTGGGGTCCTAAGAGCTGCACTTGGTCCTCTGCATCCGCACACTTCTTGCACACCCACCATGCTTGTTCATCGCCCCTCCCCACAAAGTCCCACTCAAACCAGCTTCCATTCCCCACCCTCACTTTCCAATTCCTCATGTTCCACACATTCTCTTCTTCTCATCTGTCTAATTCCCATTTTGTCAGGGCCCTGTTGTCAGAATTTTATTTAATGAAGGAACTAGATGACAAGAGCGTTTGAATGACTGAGAGACCCATCTCTTATTATAATTGCTGCTCTGTATTGGGCATTTGGTTTTGCCTGGCTTCTGGTTGTATATGCAGATGGATGGTGGTGCCATTCTCTGGGATGGAGAAGAGGAGAGTGGGGACTTCTTGTCAAAATAGCTGACTGAGCTGATGAGGGCAACCCCCATCCCCGGGCCCACCCCTAGCAATTGTGGGACCCAAGGCAAGAGAGTGTACAAATTTTGTGGGGGTGGCTGCAGCATGGGTTTTGGGGGGTAAGGTGGAAATTGAGGTTGTTTGGAGCCAAATTGTAAGAGGTCTTTAATGTCAATAACGGAATCATCCTATAGGACATGGAGAGCCAGTGAAGAGCTAAGCAGGATGGTGGCATGATCTGATTGGAATCTTAGGAAAATCCTTCTAATAACAACATAGAGAAAGGATCCGATTGGGCAAGACTGGAGGCAGGCAGACCATTTAGGAGAGAGTCACAGTATTCCTGCCAAGAGACATTGGCACCTGAATGAAGGGAGAGGTGACATGGAAACCGAAAGGAGAGGGTTGATGTGTAAGAAATTTCCAAAGCAAAAACAGGATGGTGAGGAAAGAGAATTACTGAGGATGACTTTCTGCTTTACAGGTGTGCAGCTCATAAGGTGGGGGACCCAGTTAAGGACATAGATGCTTCAGGAGAAGGCTTAGAAATGCCAAGTTTGAGGTGTACCTCCAAGAAGAGTTGTCTGGGAGATGTTTGGATATGTGGGCATAGGCTTGGTAGATCTGGGCAGATTTTGGAGTCAATAGAATAAAAAATTGAGGCAGAGGCAGAAGGTCAGAGCTGCTGTCTACACCAAAGACAATGGTAGCCTGGCCCAGAAATGGTGCCAAAATGATCTAGAAACGTGGTTGGTATCAAGAAGCATGTAGGAGGTAGAATGGGCAGCACTTAGAGATGGTTGGAATGTGGGAGGTTGAGATAGAGGTAAAAATCAAAGTTGACTCCCAATTTTCTAGATGCCACGGCATCTGAGAGGAGGACAAGGCAACCCATGGGACAAGAAGTTGTTTTTGGGGAAAGATGATTACTTCATTTGCATTCTCACCAAAGCAGACTTTGAGTCAAGGATTTAGGTGTGATGAGTTTATTAGGGAGGTGATCCCAGTTGAGTGTGGGAAGTGAGCCAGGGAAAGGAGTAAAGCTGATGAAAGGTGAGTTAATGCACAGATTATGGCTGCAGGCAACAGCTCCTCAGCCCTCCTGGGGACCCACTGAGATACTGTGGGCCATGCCTGAGAATAATCTCGTGAAACTGGTTGAGCGTGGCTCCTAGAGTCTTAACTCTCCAGTACTTCCAGCCTGTCCTGCATGGTGGGTGGAGAGAGAATGTCCCCAGGTGGAGAGACCACACTGGAGCATACAACAGTCTCAGAGTAGACCAAGGAGGCATGGACCCAACACCAAAGGTGATGACACAGCTCGGATGGCTGAGTCCTAGGCATCTGCGACTTCCAGCTGGAGATAGCCCCAGACAGACAGCGGTGACACTATGGCAGCCATCAAGGAGCCCTGGATGCTGTGCCCTGAAGGGTGGGTGCCTTCATGTTTTTTTTAGGGCCCTCAAGTATCCGTGGTCTGGCTGGACCTGGCAGATGGACTCATCTCCTACTTCTGGGACTAAGCTGCAGAGCCGATATTTTAGGGCTCAGTTTGCTTCCCACAGAATAGTTATCCACTGTCTCTACACCGCTGCCCTTCCTCCTTCTGTATCAATAGTGCCCCTTGTCACCAGTTCCAAGAAATGGGGCTCACTAAGCAAGGAGGAAGCTGGGGGCCTGGGAGAAAAGAGGCCCATCCCAAATATTTAAGGACAAATTTAAGATTGAAAAACAAGAGAGCTGGGTGGGTGGGTGGGGGGGAGCATCACGGCCATCGTATCACCGATGCTGAGTGAGTTCCAGGCAGTCGGAGGCTTGTGAGTGAGGAGCGTGAGTGGGATGAGCGATGGACGAGGAGTTGGTGCCTGTCCCTGGTCCCCAGGGCAGCATTAAATGGGTCTGCGTTTCCATTTCTTTCCATTTACAGTGGGATAATGAGTGCCTAGCCCAGCACTCTCCAACAGAAATATGTGCGAGCCACAAATGTAATTGTAAATATCCTAGTAGCCACATTTTAAAAAGTAAAAAGAGATGGGTGTAATTAATTTCAGTAAAATACTTTATCTAACTCAGTATATCCAAAATACTATCATTTCAACATGTAGTCAACATAAAAAAATATGAATTAGGTATTTTACATTGGGGGAAGGGGGCTAAGTCTTTAAACCCCCATGTGTATTTTACACTTGCAGCATATCTGAGTTCGGACCCGTCACATTCAAGAACTCTCCATCACATGTGGCTGGTGGCCACGTATTGGGTGGTGCTCTCTGCCTTAGAGAACTACGGGGAGGAACCAATTCAGCCCCCACCCATCTCTCTTGGTACATGTCTTCAATGTAGGGTCCAATCTTCATAATAAGATCGTTGCAATAATTGAGCATTTACACTGTGGTGAGAACTTTATAGACATGATCTTATTTGAGCCTCACACCCACCCTGTGAGATATATATTACTGTTCACTTCCTGCCTTCCAGCCCTGTCTGAGCTGAAGCTAGGGGACACAGAAGAATATACCATCTTTCTCAGAGGAGCCCTCAGTGCCGAAGGGGAGGCAGATGTACAAATATACCAATCGCCTCGGCTTGAGAGACGCTGACAGAGGCAAGCTGTGGTGACACTAGGAGGGGACTTGAGTAGCTTGGGAGTGCAGGGGAAGGCACTGCTGCTTATGTAGGAGTTTGCCAGGTGCTCAGACAGAGGAGGGCGTCGTGTAGACAAAGGGGATGGCACATGCACATGCCCTGCAGTGTGACAGGGCACCGGCTAGTATGGAATGGGGGGTAATTATGCAACTGGAACAACAGGAGAGATGAAACCAGGGAGGTGGGCTGGGGAGGTGGTGGAGGGCGGAGGGAGGGAGGGGCAGAGAACAGCATGTAGAGAAGAACCGAGAGGAGGGGGCCCAGTAGAGCATACTTTGGGGTGTGCCATAAAAGTGGGGATCAGGGCCAGAGACCTCTACAGAGGTGCATAAGGACCTAATATCAGACATGGGCTGACACATGCTAATGTCATAAACAGGCTGCAAAATCACACAACCCCTAGTCTGTTGGAAAAGGGCCGTCTGTAAATTCAAGATGTCACCAAGCAGTCACTGCACCCTGAGGAGGAACCCCCCCGTGGCAGGCAGAAAGCTCCCCTATCGGGCCTTGTCCTGTACCTACTGAGCTGCCCACGGGAAGCATGAAGAGCTTAGAAAAAGAAAGCAGAGACCTTTCCTCTTTGTGTGGTCCCACGGTGGCTCTTAACTCAGGCCCTTGTACCCTGCCCTCAGAGGCTGTTGTTAACATTTCAGTAAGTTAAAGGAAATCGTTTACCTGCTGCCCAGGCCCAGTGGGCCTCCCTTTTTGCTAGTGTTGCCCCAGCACGGTGTCTCCACATGGCTCCCCTCACACTGGACAGGCACTGCCTGATAGAACAGCATACCTTTGAGTAATTCAAAGCTGGAAAGTGCTTTCTTCCCTAATGCATGTCGTTTTGTGGTGAGTGAAGTTATATCATGGCAGGAAAGATAAAAGGAAGACTTTGGGAACCCTTTAACTAGATAATTTCTAAGGTTCCTTCCAGCTTTTAGCATCCTGACCCTTTGTGGAGTCAGCTTCCAGGTTCCCACCCCATTACCCCACACCTTTATCCCCACGACAAGCTGCTTTTTGCGCTCGCTATACCTTTGCTTCTGACTCTTCCATAATCAAAAGGAGTGGGGGAATGGGGATACGATCTATCGAGGACTTACTGTGTGCCAAAAATCATTTCATCATTTCACAACACCACAGGGTGGGATTGTGATTTTCATTTGACAGATGCATTCACAGAGGGTCGGCGAGATTCCTGTTGATCCATTAAACAAACATAAATTAAAGCGCTACTTTGTGATACATCCTGAGCCAGGAGCTAGAGATGCAACAGAAAACACACTGGAAGTGTTTTCTACACTCATGGAGTTGATTGTCTAGTAGGGGAGAGAGGGACCTTAATTAAATAATCCCACAAAATAAATGGTGTTAGGAGAGTTGAGCCTGGGCGAGGGAAGGCTTCCTGGAGGAGGTGACATTTTAGCTGAGATTAGAAGCACGAGTAGGTGTTAACCAGGCAGAGACATGGGCCAAGTGCTCCATGCAGAGGAGATGGCACTTGCAAAGCCCTTGAGACAGGAAGGAGCTTAGAACTTTCCAAGGACTCAGAGGTATGTGTAGCTAGAGCATGGAGTGAGGGGACGATTTAAGGAGACACTTACTGAGTCACTGAAGGGATATGGGGGATCAGCTTCACATCACCTCCTGGGCCTTGAGTTTATAAAGGGAGGGCATAGAGAAAAAGAACGAACTGCACTGTGCCAGGCACTGTGCCAGGTGGTGTCATACCTGTGACTCATTGGATCCCTGCAGCCACCCAACAGTAAATGTTTTCACCATCCCATTTTGCACATGACAAAACTGAGGCTCAGAGAGGGCAGGTAACTTTGGGTCACACCACTAGCCAGAGGTAGAGCGAGGCTTTTCACCCATGCCTGATCCCAAAGCCCAGGCCCCCTCATCTCCTCATCTCAAGGACCTGGCCTCTTTGGCCACCATCCTGCTGCCCAGTGCCTCAACCTTCCTTTTCAGGAGCAAGATTTCCTGCAGGGAGAGCCCCGCCAGGCTCTCCTCAGCCCCACGTGTTTGGCTTCTGTCCTGCTTCTGGCATCCTTGCTTGGAATCTGACTGAGAGAAACTTGGGGCCTGGTGATTGTATTCCATTAAGCCTAATTAAGATGCAAATTTGTACAGTTAATGAAGAAGGCAATTTGGAGGCAGTTTCACCAGTGTCACGGGACTCTCATCAGTGTCTTTCTTCTTGGCAGGTAGGCCTGAGGATATGGGAAATATATGTGATGCTACCGCTGTCCTAGCTACATCGGGCTGATCTCCAGGGATCAATTCTTCCCACCCCTGGTAGAACACTTTGTGCAGAGCCTGCTCAGATTACATGGTCCCTGATGTGGGGATCACCCAGCCCTGGGCCCCTGCCACCTTCCTTTCCTCCAGGCCCCACCTGCAGACTCTGCGCTGCCCTGGTCCCTTGGTGTGGGCCAAGAAGGCCTGAAGCAGTTCTCTGGAACCAGACTGGCTGAGTTCAAATTCTGGCCTCACCCCTCACCAGCTGTGTATCTTTGGGCAAATTTCTTAACCTCCCTGGGCCTCAGTTTCCTTCTCTATGAAATGGGATCCTAATAGCATCACCTGATGAGGTTGCTGTGAGGATGAAATGAGCTCATGTATGGAAAGCACTTGAAAAGCACCTAGCACATGAATGTTGGAGATTTTCCTTAGCTCTGCCAGTCTCCCCATGTGCTGCCTGGGCAGGAGTTCTGCCCACAAACCCCAGGCTCACAGATTTCTTTTTGCTGCTGTCAGAGGTCTACTGTCTTGGAGTTGGACTTTCCTCAGGTCCTGATGTTCTGTCCCTGTGGTCGGTCTGGACCTTTGCATGGATTGCCACCTGTTGGCTGGCTCTTTTCCCACATTTGGATTCCAAAATTGGCCTGCTGGCCTGGGCTTCCTTCCAGCACCTGGCCCCACTTCCTCTCGCCCTCACTCCTCCACTGGTGGCCGGATTCATTGATAAATAAATTACTCAACTGACATCATCATCATTATTATTGTAGCTAATATTTGTGGTATAGTCACAGTTTCAAGCTTTTCACCTATAACTATGTTATTTCATCCTCACAATTTACAAAGATGCAGAAACTGAGACTCAGAGAGGTAGTATGACTTTCCCAGGGTCACACAGCTGGTACGGGGTGGAAATGGAATCCAAACCGTGTCTATATGACTCCTAACCTCATTTGTAATCTCTCTAGTCAAACTGCTCTACAATTCCTAAGTGCCTGCTGTGTACCAGGCCCTGTGCCCAGCTCCTGGGGCAGAGACCATTGTCTATACACCTGAGGGGCACACAGTCTTGTAGGAAGGAACAGCTAGGGGGACAGATGATGACAGAGCAGGGTGGAAGTGCTCCAGTGAAGGGAACCCCAGGGAGTTGGGTATGTGGGACCATGGGGAGGACCTTTGTCTTCTAAGGAGGAGTCAGGAAAGGAGGGGATCCCAGAGCAGGAACACTTGGCCTGAGAGTTGAAGTATGGATGGAAGCCTTTGGAGGTTCGCAGTGGAAAGTGCATTCCTGGAGGAAGGAACAGCTGGTACCGTGTCATGGAGGTGTGAGATACCTGGCTGTATTAAAGTTTAGAGGCCAGGGCTTAGGAAGGTAGCAGCAGTGGGAAGGGGAGGCAGGAAAGGTAGACAGAGGCCAGATCATGGTGAACCTCAAACGTCAGACTAAATCAAAATTTGCTAGAGGTTTAAAGTAGTGGGTTCAAAACTCAAACAAACCTGAGGGCCGGCCGAGTGGCTCAGTTGGTTAAGAGCTCGCTCAAGAGTTTGAGCTCTGAGCAACAGCAGTTCGAGTCCAGCCTGAGCTGAGCAGCCGCTGAGCTGCCAACAGGTAGCAGGATGGCTCAGCTAAAAAACAACAACAACAAAAAAAAAAACTGGAATCCAAGGTTCTCCACTTACTTGCTGTGTGACCTTGGACAAGACCCTTTGCCTCTCTGAGCCTTGGTTTCTTCATCTATAAAATGGAGGAAGGATAATCAAAAGGCCTTTCTCCTGGGGTGGTTATGAGACGATGCGCAAGAAATATAGCCCAACCTCTACAGAGTGAACCCTTAATGAGGACCATCAGCGCCCCCTCACTCAGAGGGCATAGGAAGCCACTGCAAGACCCAAGGGAGAGGAGTGGCCATCCCTACATGCCCACTGGGTCTGTCAGACCCATTCCCTGACAGCTGTCAGGAAGGGTAGGTGTTGCAGACCACCAAAACTGGGTCAGTAGATTTTAGAACAGGGGGAAGTTTTCTCATTCAGAAGTTTATCGCTTAAAGGTGAGAGCAGACAGTCTTTCTACAATACAGAGAACAGGATGAAGAAGATTTTAAAACTTTGTTTCTCAAACTTTCACACTCCCATCACAATTTTGTCATACCTCTTTACTGAATCTCTTCTCATTCCTTTAACACTTTTGTTGAAATCAGTTTTAAAGGGACCCGCTTTTTGTTGTTCAGCTTTATCTTAACACAATACTATCTAGTAAATCAAAACTTTGAAAAAAAACCAAACAAAACCCACTTGAATTCCTTCTACTAAAATAAAACCAAGTGTGAACATTTCAGGGAACTTTTCTCCAAGCATACACACCCATACAATTTCACATAATCTGATTACATACTGTTTGTAACCTTCTTAACTTGACATCATGTACATCTTCCCACATCAATAAAGTCACATTATATTAATAGCTGCATATTATTTCAGTGTTCTTATATGCCAACATTTAACCAGTTCCATAATGACTGGTGTTTATATTTCCAGTTTTCCAAATAGTATGAACAACACTATGGTGAACATCTTTTTGTGCTCGGTGGGATGAAGCGTTCTCAGAAGTAGAATTGCTGAGCCAAAGGATATGTACACTTTAAAGACTTTGAATACAAATCACTAAACTTCCCTCCTGGAAGAGATTCCCAGTTGATATCACCATAACTATGAGGTGCTAGTTTCTCCACCCTCATCTGTCTTGTATTGCTCTCGGAGATACTAAAATAAAAAGAACCAACTAGGAAATACTGATTGTGAACAAAGAGATCTGGAAATAATTGTCTTGTGATTGTAATTTTTAATTGCCTATAGATCTTTGACTCTTCCCTTGGCAATCTGGTCTGATAATCAAATTGCTTCTGGTTCCTATGATGGAATGAAATGTATCAGTAGTGCACAGTATTTGTGCACTACTAATAGTCCTATGACTTATCGCATCTTTACTGTCTTAGTCAGCTCGGGCTGCTACCACAAAACATCATAGACTGGGCGGCTTAAACAGCAGACATTTATTTCTCACTGTTCTGGAGGCTGGAATGCCTGAGATCAGGGTGTCAGCGTGGTCAGGTTCTTGGTGAGGGCTCTCTTCATGACTTGCAGGTGCCCACCTTTTCATCGTATCTTCACAGGGTGGAGAAAGGAAGCTCTGGTGTCCTTCCTCTTGTTATAAAGGCACCAATCCCATCACGGGTACTTCACCCTCATGACCTCATCTAAACCTAATGACCTCCCAAAAGCCTCATCTCTAAATACTATCCTATTGTGGGTTAGGGCTTCAACAAATGAATTAGGGGACACAAACAGTTAGTCTGTAGCATCTACCATGAGGACAAGTCTGGGAACCAGTGGGCTGGATCATTGCTTTGGATGTGGGCCTTGTCTCTCCAGTGATAGCCAATACACCCAGTTGTTAATTGTGTGTATACTCCTTGACGGATTCTGTGTTAGGTGAGCCCCCCTTATGTACTCTATCACTGAATCATTCCCACATCCCTACAAGGTAAGAGTTATTAACTCCATTTTACAGAGGAGGAAACTGAGGCTCAGCTAATAAGGGATGGAGCTCAGATTAGGAGCCTAATGCCAGCTCACCATCACTCTGCTACATGCCCAGGGAGACCATGTACTTCTGGAGGGCAGGACCTGGTCTTGCTCACCTCTGGATCCTATTCCAGTGTCAACACAAAGCAGATAGCATCCATTCCAGCAGCTAAGGGGTAGAGTGAAGGCCTTACATTAGAAAATTTGGGTTTGAGTCCCACCTGTGCCCCTTACTGGCTGTGTGGCTTTGGCTTTGGTTTTCCCATCTCTTCAATGGGGTTGATAATCCCTACTTTGCAAAACTACCTTGAGGATAAAATGAGATAGTGTACACAGTAAGCACTAAATAAAAGCAGCTGTTGTTATTTTTAGTATACTCATGTACTCCCCTTAGACCAGTGGATCCAATGAGTCTGGCACCTTCTCCAGTTACAGCTGCACTCAGGGCAGCTACTTTTACAAGTGTCTCACCCAACCCTCATTTGACACTTGTTTAATGAATCTTCCTCAAGCATTCAACTTTGTTCTCCTAGAAACATTCTCTTTGCACATATATTACTCCGTCTTGTGTAGTATGTAATTCATTAATTGATATATAATAAATACAACTGGAATACACAAGTTTGAAAACAGAGCTGACTCTTAGTCATTGTACAACTCAATCACTGGGAACAGAAGGCGTAAAAACTGGAGGTGTTGGCTCACTGTGTTTTACAAGGGAAGGGGATGATCTGGGTTAATCCAGTGAATCAGTTGAAGTAAGTTAGGAGAGCTTCTCCTACAAATATGTAGTTGTCTTTAAAAAAAAATTCACTCTCCATATTCTGTTTTATAGCCTCCTTTTTTTTCTTAACCTAAGCAAAATTTGAGGCACCTTTTCATGCCATCAAATACTCTCTCACAATAATAAGTATTATAAATGGCTACATGGGATTCAGTGATATGTATCTACCATTTAATTGATCCCTTGTTGCTGGACTTTTATGTAGTTTCCAGTTTGGGTCTATTTTAGGGAACATTGTCTTTCAGTTCCCAACATGGGTCGCTGAGAACCCTGAACACCCTCACAGTGGTGAGGAGTAGAGAAGGACATTAAAAGGAAACAGAAGATGGAAATATTCAATGGTGCAGTCACTGTAGAAAACTAGGGCGGTTCCTCAAAAAGTTAAACATAGAATTACCATATGATCCAGCAATTCCACTTCTGGGTATATACATGAAAGAATTGAAAGCAGGGTCTTGAAGGAATACTTGTACTAAGTATTCATAGTAGCATTGGTCACAATAGCCAAAAGGCAAAAACAACCCAGGTGTCCATCGACAGATGAATGATAAACAAAATGTGGTCTACACATTTCTCCAAAGAGGGCATACAGATGGCCAATAGACATATGAAAAGATGCTCAACATCACTAATACTCAAGGAAATGAAAATTAAAACCACAATGAGGTATCACCTCATACCTGTCAGAATGGCCATCATCAATAAATCAAAAAACAACAAGTGTTGGTGAGGATGTGGAGAAAAGGGAGCCCTCGGCATTGGTGGTGGTATTACAAATTGGTGCAGCCACGGTGGAAAATATTGGGTTGTCGGAGAAGTCATGACGTATTTTTGTATGTTTTTCGTTGCAAAAATTCATCATGATTTTTCCGACAACCCAATAGTATGGAGGTTCCTCAAAAAATTAAAAATAGAACTACCTTATGACCCAGCAATTCCACTTCTGGGTATTTATCCAAAGAGACCCAAAACACTAATTCGAAAAGATATATGCATCCCTATGTTCATTGCAACATTATTTACAATAGCCAAGATATGGAAACAACTTAAGTACCCATCAATACTTGATTGGATAAAGAAGAGGTGGTACATATATACAATAGAATATTACTCAGTCATAAAAAAGAATCAAATCTTATTATGTGCTACAACATGGATGGACCTAGAGGGTATTATGCTAAGTGAAATAAGTCAGATGGAGAAAGACAAATATCATATTATCTCAGTTATATGTGGAATCTAAAGAACAAGACAAATGAACAAACAAAACAGAAACACATTCTTAGACACAGAGAATAAACTGATGGCTGCTAGATGGTGGGGGGTTGGGGGTATGGGTGAAAAAGGTGAAGGGATTAAGAAGTACAACTTGGTAGTTACAAAATAGTCATGGGATGTAAAGTAGAGCATAGGGAATATAGTCAATAATATTGTAATAATTATGTACAGTGTCAAGTGGGTACTAGACTTACTGGGTGATAACTTTGCAAATTATATCAATATTTATCAGTATACTCTACAGCCAAACTAATATAAAATAATGTTGAATGCCAACTGTAATGAAAAAGTTTTAAAAATAAATTTTAAAATGTGTTCTATAAATACAATAGAATATTACTCCACCTTAACAAGGAAGGAAATCCTGTTACATGCTTCAACATGAATGAACCATGAAGACATTATATGAAGTGAAATAAACCAGTCACAAAAGGACAACTATTGTATGCTTCCACTTATATGAGGGGCCTACAGTAGTCAAATTCGTAGAAACAGAAAATAGAATGGAGGTTGTGAGGGGCTGGAGGAGGGGAAATGGAGAGTTACTTAATGGATATAGAGTTTCAGTTTTGCAAGATGAAAAAAGTTCTGGAGATCGGTTGTGCAATATGAATATACTTAACACCACTGAACTATACACTTAAAAATGGTTAAGGTGGGGGCCGGCCGAGTGGCGCATTGGTTAGGAGTTGGCTTGGGAGTGCCAGCTCTGAGCAGCAGGGCCCCGGTTCAGATCCCACATGAGGGCCAGTGATGCTGTGCCCTCTACAGCTAAGATGGTGAACAACAGCTCGACCTGGAGCTGGGCTGCCATGAGTCTCCGGCGTCGGCATAGGCTGCAGTGGGGCTGGCCAGCAGCGGGCATGAGCTGCCGTGAGCCGCCGTGAGCAGCCATTTAATAGCCAGAGAGCAACTGCCTCACCTGGGAAGAGCGCAATGATAATACCAACATGGGCCAGTGAAGCGATGTCCTCCACAACTAGAGTGAGGAACAAAAGGACAGCAACTTGTCTGTTCCCTTCCCCAATTCCCCAATGCTGTTCCTCTCCCCCAATTCCCCAATAAAATCTTTTAAAAAACAAATGGTTAAGGTCGGGGGCAGGCAATTAGCTCAGTTGATTAGACCATAGTGCTCATAACACCAAGGTTGCTGGTTCGATCCTCACATGGGCTGCTGAAGTGCGCCCTCCACAACTAGATTGAAACAACTACTTGACTTGGAGCTGATGGGTTCTGGAAAAACACACTGTTCCCCAATTTAAAAAAAAAAGGTTAAGATGGCAAATTCTATGTTATGTGTATTTTACCACAATTAAAAAAATTTTTTTAAAAGAAAACTTAGGAGTAGATATAGGCATTAAGTATCAACAGCTACTAAGATGATCAGTAAAATGAGACAACCACACATTCTGTACCTCCTAACGAAGCCAAACCCCACCTGTGGTCTCACCAAAGGGATTGAATCTGAGTCTGAACAGTTTCTGGAACAAGCTGCAGTTTGCAGGACAGACAGAGGACAGAGGAGCCTGTGAACCTGAACCGTGAGTGTACAGTTGGCAACGTCAGACTGTGGGAAATGCTACAGCCAAACTCCCAGCTCTTCCAATAAACAAACGTAAGGAAATAAAAGGGATGGATGGGGAATCTGTAAATTAAAGGAGATTTAAAAGACATACCAAATTTTTCAAATGGGCCAGAATATAGTGTCTAGGAATGCACAGCTGGGTAATAAAACAAGTTTAAAAGACACAGGAAACGATTCCTTAAAAGCCAGGATAGTGATGACTTGTGGGGGCTGCAAGTGGGATGGGATACCTGCCCGGGGCTTCTGGGTTGGGGGCAAAGTTCTTTTTCTTGACCTGGGTGCCATTTGCTTTATAATAATCCATTCATTCATTCACTAGATTTGCACAGTTTTCTGTGTTTGTGCTTTATTTTACCAAAAAAAAAATTTTTTTTTTAAATGAAGGGAGTAGGTGTTGGGTATGGCGAGTCAGACAGACCTAGATAAAAATCCAAGTTCTGCCTCCTGTTAGCTCTGGGACCCTTGGCAAGTTACTTAAACCTCTCTAAGCCTGTTTCCTCATCTGGAAAAGAAATGATAATAGTACTTAGCTCATAGCATTGTGGCGGCAATTTAATGAGATAATGCATATAGTGCCTTAGCACCACACCTGGTCCCAAGTAAGTGTTATAAATGTTTGTTGTTGTTGACCCTGGAAAGAAGTGGACCTGGACATAAGAAGCCCTGAGTGCCATTTTCGCCTCTGACCCTGACTTGCCATGTGATCTTGGTAAAGTCGCTTCTCTGTAGTCAGATGCCTCCTCGTTTTCCGGATAATCCCTGTGCCTTGTAAGAACACTAATTGAGATGGGTAGGCTATGTGGTGGGACCTGGGGTGCTCAGGGTTGAGCCTCCCCACGTGGTGTTTCCTCCAACAACATGCAGAGACTGGTGGCTCCAGGAAGCCCCAGACGAAAAGGGGCGTGGCATTGTCCAGCTTCTCACGCATGCTGACAGGTGACAATGTGCCCAGACACTCAACGGAGACAGTAACTGCTTTCTGTCATCCTGTGCAAGGAAATTCATGCTCTGTTTACCCTTCTAGTCTTGGGCTGTCTCCTGTAAGCCTTGTTTGCCCTTTATGACCTTTGGTAAGCTTTGTGAATTTAAAGGCAGGACAAGCTCAGCGACCCCAGGGAAGGCGGGGTTACCTGCCTGTGAAAGATTCACTTTTCAGAGTGGGGTTTCATTCAGAATCCTGCTTCCCCAGGAATGTGAAAAAGAGCTGGCCAATCCCTGATTCCTTAATGGAGCTGACAAAGGAGAAATAAGTCAGACTCCAGAGTGCCTGGAGGCCCTGCTCCCTGAAATATCTGAACATAGGAATAGGAGTTCGTAGGGAAATTTAACGTCATGTATTTGTGTAACAGTTAACTGGTGCACTGGCACCTACTAGAAGACACTTCCAGTCAATCTACCCTGAATTCCAGGAAGATTCCCTCTAAAGATCCCTTTCCATTGGCAAATCCTTTCATGTTAGACCCGCTCGGAATGCTGGGAGTAGCTGCTCGGTTCTTCTTTATTTATTTATTTCTAACTGTGGTAAAATATACATAACATAAAAATTTACTACTTTTGCCATTTTTCAAGTGTAAAGTTCAGTAGTTCAGTGTCATTAAGTACATTCACACTTATACAACCGTCACCACTGTCTTTCTCTGGAAATCTTTTCATCTTCCCCAACTGAAACTCTGTTAAACATTAACTCCCCCTGGCAACAACCACCATTCTAATACTTTCCATCTCTATAAATCTGGTTACTTTAGGAACCTCATATAGGTGGAATCATACAGTATTTGTCCTTTTGTGACTGGCTTATTTCACTTAGCAAAATGTCCTCAAGTTTCATCAATGTCGAAGCGTGTGACAGGGTTTTCTTCCTTTTTATGGCTGAAGAATATTCCATTGGATAGATACCACATTTTGTTTGTCCATTCATCTGTTGAAGGACACTTTGGTTGTTTCCATCTTTGGTTGGCTCTGGTGAATAATGCTGCTATGCACATGGGTATATTATTAGCATATCGTTAGAATTGTCCAGCAATCCTTTATTCCAATTATTGTGAAGTGGTTCTGATGATACAGGGCACGAATGGGCACTAGTAGTCAGCTAATACCTCTAGCACCTACACCCTAGGCTCAGGAACTAGAGAAATAGCAAAATAGCAGGAGGCGGGGGACAGAGTGGGGTGACGGGCAGCCAGGGCGGGGCCAGGACAAGGAACCACAAAATGCATACTGTATGTTCACAGCTGTAATTTCCCCAGATTGGGAAGGTTTTCTTGGCAACCATTTATGAAAATTCTGATTATTTTCCATTTCCTAGTCTCTGTGCTTGTTTTTATAAGAAGCGAAGTGGTTCCCATGTGATTATAAATCCCAGGTGGTGTGTGGAATTTTAACTAAAATACCGAAATCTAAGGCTATTTGCCTATTACATTCATCTGTTTTGTTCAACTTCCTCCGAGTTCACTGCACTGTTTAAATTGCTTATAACAAGTGCATGTTTTAGTGAATTCTAGAAAACAGGAAGAGAAAAAATTGATGAAGAAAAGTAGGACTGAAGCAGATGTCCATCTAGGGAAAAGATGGCTGGCTGACAGGAAGGTACAGGGGTCCAAGCTGCTGACCGTTGGCATGCTGTGTGGCCAGGGCCGACTTGCACACGTGTCAAGGCAGAGCATGGAGTCCCCTCTATCCAGTGTGGTTTCAAGTGCTGGGAAGCATCCACCCTCCACCCTGACACAACTGTACCTCCCCTTCCAATGAAGGTGCCTCACATCGCACCACTGAAACACATTAGCCACTCAAGAATAGTTGTCCAAATGTGTCAGAAAGGATTGTCCCTTTTCTCCTTTTCTGAAGCACTCTCTTAAAATGAAGATGTTCCCTAAAGAGCAATCTGAATTTTCGAGCTATGAGGACTTTTAGGATTCATCAACTTGATTGTTATCAGACTGTTCTCTGAGGAGCTTTGGGGGAGTCTGGGGCAAAGAGGGAGGGGAAGCGCCAAGCAGATGGCACTCTGAATCCCCTGCTCCTCGATTCTGACCAGAGCAATCTGCTCTTACCTGTTTGATAACATTTGTCCATGAATCAGTAGTAAGTGGCACTACCATGAAAAGGGGTGGGCGGAGTTTGAAAGCCTCTGATCTAGTGCAACCCCTTTGTTTGACAGAGGAGGCCCAGAGAAGTTGAGAGAAGTGTTCAAAGTCACACAGCAAATTCATTCAACAGATATTTACTGAGCACCTACTATGGGCCAGAGACACAGTAAACAGAGTGCTGTAATGCCCTGCCATGAAGAGTGGGGCTCTTCTCTCTAGGATAGCTCTTGCAGCCTTGGGGGAACACCTGGGGAACCTCAGTGAAGAAGGAGACAGCCTTCCCCCAACCCACAATATGTTTCAGCCAGATGATCCTCAGCCACACCTGTGGGTGATACCTTCTCTCCTGTGCATGCAAAGGGGAATAGACATGTGTTTTCTTTAGTATATTCCCCCCCTTCGCCATCTCATTTCATCCTTGCTGAAGCCCTACAACGTGTGTACTGTTAAAAAATATTCAGTGACACTTGTTAAAGATGGTAAGGCAGACTTTATTGAGGACCATCGTGATGGGTATCGGGACCACTGCAATGGGATTGTACAGTCGGGGAGAGAGATGGGGCTCAACTCTGAATGCGGCACGGGCGAGTGGGAGCTTAGAGCCAAGGAGCAGCATGCGGGTCTGCGGGTGGAAAAGTAATGGGAGGAAATGTCAGGGGTGAGGGGGATTCTGGCTAAACTGACCTAACAGGATTGGTGCTAAAGACAGGCCAAGGTGATCAGACATCAGCTGGGGGATGGTGGAGGATGGGGAACCTGATCAGATATCAAGAGTGATCAGATAGCAAGGGTGGGAGGCTCTGGTTAGATGGACTTAGCAAGGTTTTTGCTAAAACCAGATTTTATAAGGAAGCACACCAATGGGCCTAGGAGAAGTTTCGGGAGCCTGACTAAAGAATGGTCAAGCAGAAAACCTTTGTCATTACCTGCTGTGTGCCAAGCAGTGCTGGCATATGGGACTACGAAACCGATTAAGCATGGGTCCTGTTCCCAAGGACCTTCCAGTCTAACGGGGGAGAGAAAAGCTCTACACAAATAACCACAATACAGAGCCAATGCTAAATGCTAAACGTCACAAGGAGGGACTGATAACTTTACCTGCTTTGGTGTTAGGGTTCAGGAGAGAAGAGACACATCTAGCTAAGACAGGCGACATTGGAACTGGGCCTCTCTTAGCTCCCCAACTTTTAGGTTAGGAATTTGGGTGTTGGAGTCGGGCAGCCCTTGTTTCAAACCCCAGCTGGGCCATATAACTGTGTGAGCTTGGGCGAGGGATGGGGACAATCACATCTGAAAAATGTGGGTGATGAAAATTTCTGCTCAGGGGGTTGCTGTGAGGATTAACTGAGATGATGCGTGTCCAACTCTTAGCCTCAATAAATGTAGCTCTTCTTTCTCGACTTAGAGACAAGGCGCTGGTAGGAAAACAGCATTTCGGACCAAGGCCCTGCCCAGCACAGTGCAGAAAGGGCAGAGCGGGCAGAGTCGAACAGGATGTTTAACCTGCTGGTGCTTAGAGCAGAGGAGAGGAAGGCATGCTGGGAAATGCCACCGGAAAAGTGGTTCCAGGTGACAGAGGGCCCCCTCCAATGCCAAGCTGAAGACCTCGGCCCTCTGAACTCATGTATTAGCTCAACCCATTTTCTTGTAGATCCCTTAGGATTTTCTATGTACAAGATCATGTTATCTGCAAGTAGAGATGGTTTTACTTTTGCTTTCAAGTCTGGACTCTTAATTGCTGGGCTGCTTTTATCTCCTTTTCATTTTGGCTAGGTGAGAGCCAGCCCTGGCCAAATAAAGGAGGGTATGCAGCCATTGCCAGGTGAGTACCAGGGCAGATCTCTTGAGCTCCAATGTGACACACACTCCCAGGCATCCCCACCTGGTGAGCAGAGAGCAAGTAAATGCTCTTCTGCAGTACTCATAGCTGGAGCATGTTTCTGGAGCACTCAGTAACTGTTTACGGAGCCCCTTGCTGGCTCTTGGAGCTCAGGACACAGAAATGACTCAGACATAAATTTGGTACCCACAGTCTAATGAAATAGTCTAAACAGTAAGGAATTACAACCCAGCCTGACAAAGGATTACAACAGAAGTCTGTACAAAGTTCAGGAAAACCCTGGAGAAGGAAGCAAATTCACCCTGTCTGGTGGAATTGAGAGAAGCCTTCAAGGAAGTGACATATGAGCTAGATTGTAAAGGATTGTTTGAATGTGTATCAGGCTGAGAGGAAGGGAACAGGCATCCCAGCAGAAAGAAGAGCATTTGCAAAGAAAGGTATGAGGTGCGAAACAGCAGGACTATTGAGGAAAAGTGGTTTAGCAGAAGGTGGGGTTACAGGGTAAGTTGGGACGAGATGGAAAAGCCTCTTTTGCGATAGGGTCAAAGGTAACAACACATAACTAGTCACTGCCTGGCCCTCTGCCTCCATTTCCAGAGCAGAACCTGTGTTTGAATGCTGTCTCTTGGGCTTTTGTTGTGCTGATTGGAGAAATGAATCAAGAGAAGGCACTGGGAAAGCGAAGCGGATTTAAATTAGAAATGCATGACACCCTCCAATAGCTCAGGAAGACTGGAAAGTGGAGGAGAGAAAGAAAGAGGGAAAAAAGCAGGAACTGATGTAAACTAAAGTTTTTGAAAGGGGGAAGGGGGATTTGAGGGGGACCAGCTGACACAGGAAGTGGCACTATGGGGTGAAAGTGGGGAAAGAGGTTCTTTAGGATATTTTTGGCCTCTTTATGAGTCTTTAGCAAATGTTGATTTTCCGTTTTTTTTCCTCCTGGGTGTTGGACTTGAATTTTATTTGCCTGGAATTCCATGGGTAGACTAGACTGTACACGAGACCACACAGTTTTATTTGTGCTCCACTCGTATTATACATTGGGGGCTTATCCTGTGTATCCTAGTATCATGACAGCAGTGGCAAGAACATTGAAGAGTTCTGAATAGGGGACAGAGGCGACTGGATGTGTGGCTTGGGAAGGATTGTCTGGCTTCTGTGTGTAGGATGGGTTGAAGGGATCAAGATCAGGCTCAGGATGACCAATTAGGAAGCTGTTAGGACAGTTCAGAGGAGGTGTTACCAAAGTCTGAACCAGAGCCCTGGTAGCACAAATGATGATGGTTATCTCTGCTCCTCAGTAATCTGTAGTGCAAAACTTTAAAGCGGGTGTGAGTATGAGTCAGCAGCGAGGAAGGAAACTGTTTACCTGTAGGGTGATTAAGATAATAATATCCGAGGCCGTTGGTTTGCTTGGTGTAAGTCACACCTAGAAGGAAGCTCCTGTGAGCAGCCCAGGAGTTTGGTCTGCTACCTGAGAGACTCACATCTCTCACTCACTTCTGTAGCACTTGAAGAGATGGAGACAGGACCACTTTCACTGCGGTCTCTTAGACTCACATGTACCCTCCAGGAACATTCCTTCTCTGGGAGTAGAGTCTGTCCTTACATTTGCCGAAGGAAGCAGCCCACTAGGGAGATGATTGCTGTTGGGACTGGCCAATTAACCCGCAGGACGGAAAGCTCTGGATAAACTAGGACACAGCCTCAGCTCTGCCTGATGCACAGGGAACAAGGGGGAGAAGTGAGAGTCTTAACTCATGTTTTCATCTCCAGCAGGTTGGCCTAGCATAACATCTGGTACCGAATTATTGCTTAATTAATAGTTCCTGAATGTATTAATGAATTAGCATAAACATGAAACCCTGAAAATGGCCTTGTTGGGGCAGGACTGGGATGTGTTAAAGGCAGGATTTATCTATTCACTCATTCATCATTTATTGAGCTCCTCCTATCACTGAGCTTTGGGTTAGGACTGTGGTTCACAGTCTTGGCTGCACCTGGAGAGTTTTTAAATATCCTGAGACCCTGGCCACATTCCAGATCAATTAAATCAGAATCATGTCTGAGGGTAGAACCCAGGAATTAGTATTTTTTTAAAGCTCCCCATGTGATTCCAATGGGCAGACAAGGTTAAGAATCTCCAGGGTATCTGTTAGAATTATGGGTGAATTATAGGTGAATATTGCCCCTGTGTTTGTAAAGATCAAAGTCTAAGTGAAGGATACCTGAATTCATTCAGTAGAATACAAAACATTAAATGCCTTCATAGAGATATGGAAATAATACTTTGGGAACCCACAGGAAGGAATGCTTAGGTGTGGCTAAAGGATACAGGAAAGCTTCAAAGAGAAAGGGACTTTTAAGATGGGTTTTAGAGGATGAATAGAAGTTTATCAATATCTTCCTTCTTTCTTTCCTCCATCTTTCCCTTCCTTCGTCTTCCTCTCTCTTTTAGTCCTATCTTCTTTATCAACCCTTCCATACCCCTTTTCTCTCTCTCTTTTTTTTAAGATGTTATTGGAGAAGGGGAACAGTGTTGGGGAATTGGGGGAGGGGAACAGCCAAGTTGTTGTCCTTCAATCTTAGTTGTGGAGGGCGCAGCTAGCTAGCTCAGTCGCCACCCGACCGCCTGTGGGCAGCTCGCCGCCACTCAGCTCAATGTGCTGTGTTCAATTTTAGTTGCCGGTGGGCATAGCCCACCATCACATGCAGGAGTCCAACTGGCAACCTTGTTGTTAGGAGCACATGTTCTCACCAGCTGAGCCACCCTGCCACCTGATGGAAATTCAGCTTGGGCACAGCTCACTGGCCCATGTGAGAATCAAACCGGCGACCCTGTTGCTCAGAGCTTGCACTCTTAACCAACTGAGCCACTCGGCTGCTCCCGACTCCTCCTTTCTCTTTTCATCCTTCTCACCTACTTTGTTCCAGGCAGGCTCTGAAATAGGCCCCAGGAAGATACAATAGTAAACCAAAATGAGGTCCCAACCCTCAAGGCATATCCATCTTCCAGAAAGAGGGAATAGCATTGTGCAGAGCTACAAAGGCTGAAAGAACCTGGGGTGTTTGGGGATAACAACTTCATTTTTACTAGCGTAAAGGAGTCAGACATGAAGGAAATGTCATGCCAGCAGCCTGAGGAGTGTGTAATTTTCCTTAAAGGCTTTTAGGAGCAAAATAATTGTTTGCTGCGATTCAAAACAGTGTTTACCACATTTTGGGTGGTACCTGAAGTGGTTCTAAATGGTACACAGACATGGCATTAGTTAATATTGACTCACACTGGTTTCAGTCTTTCTGATGACCTCCAGGAGAGGCTGGTAGGTCATTAACACCTATCTTTCACTTGCTCATCTTTCTTTTTAACAAAGCAGAGCCCCCCTCAAAATGTCTGGTTAGAACTTAATCACATTGTTTTGTGTCACCCTGTTTATTTTCATGGAAAGCTTCTAGATGACAAAAAAATTGATGACTAGTTTTTCATATGTCACAGTGAAATAAACTTAAGCTTAAAAAGTGGGTCCATTGGGCC
>NW_017731502.1:371657-405244 GCF_001890085.2 Hipposideros armiger | reverse complement strand
CACAAGAAGCCATAATTTTATTAATGATAGAAACAGTACAAATTTCAAACCAAGCTGCAGTTACTCTTTTGAAACACCAAAAAAAGGTCCTTGTCTTTTATAGATGGTTACATCATTAATTCCATAATAGCATTTACAATATCATTACTGTTGTTCTTTAGGGCTCAAACTGCCTTTGCTCTCTACACATTTGCTTGTGACATGACCAATTCTATGTCCTTACTTCCACACCTGTTTCATCAACTTCTCCCTCTTCACTTTCTTCTTGTACAGTTGGAGTCTGTGTGTTTTCTTGAATGTTTGAAACAGCTTCACCTTGAACTTTGAATTTCTCAGCAGCTGCTAGCTGTGCTTGCTGAGATAAATCCTGAATCTTTGCTTCCCCAAAAACTATGTATGTATCTGAATCTGGGCTCTTGGAGACATCTGGTTTTGTGATGACAAATAGGATATTCTTAGGTTTCCGGATAATGACCCTAGTAACCCCTGTAACCTGTCAAAGACCCAGTTTGGACATAGCCTTCTATGCTTTCTTTTCACTCCAGCTCTGTTTTGATTTACTGACAGGCTCTTCATCCATTTCAGCTGCTGCTGCCAGCTGGGCTTGTTGTGTGCTAGCCTGTGTGGAATCTTGTTCCTCAAGCTCTGGTACTGATTCATCACTGTCAGATTCTGTTCCAGAACCTGTCTCAGCCTGCGGCTGTGGGAACTCCTGCTCTGTAGCAGGGACGGTTTCTGTGGCTTTACGGGGCATTTTGTGTGGGAAATGCAGAACCAAAATGGCGGCAGAAAGAGTTGGGTTTATTTCTTGATTCTCTGTTCTGTTCCATTGGTCTGTGTCTACCTCTCCACCAATACCACAGTCTCGAGTCCTGTAGCTATATAAGTCTTGAAATTGGGTAGACCTATTTCTCCCATTTTATTCTTATTTTTCAAAATGATTTTAGCTATTCTAGTTTCTTTGCCTTTTCATATAAATTTTAGAATAATCTTGTCCATATCTATAAGACATCTTGCTGAGATTTGAATAGGAATTGCATTAAATCTGTACATCCATTTGGGGAGAATTGATGTATTTTCTATGCTGAGTTTCCCAATCCGTGAACACCATGTATCCCATTTATTTAGACCTTTTATTTCTTTCATCAGCGTTTTGTAGTTTTCAGCATGCCAGGCCTGTACAAGTTATTCATCTGAGGATGTATTGATTTCCCTTCATTCCTTAAGGGTATTTTCAGTGAGTATAAGATTCTGGGTTGACAGTTCTTTTCTTTGAGCATCTGAAAAATATTGTGTCACTTCCTTCTTGTCTCAATGTTTTCTGATGAGAAATATACTGTCGTTCTCATTATGGGAAGATAATTTTTTTTCTCTGGCTGCTTTCAAGATTTTTTTCTTTGTCTTTAGTTTATTATATGTCTTGGTGTGGATTTGGGGGCTGTTTGAGGTTCATCAGCTTCTTGACTCTGTAGGTTTATATCTCTTCTAAATTATTTAGGAAGTTTTCAGCCCTTATTTCATCCCCACCCTCTTTCTCATCTCCTTTCAGGACTATGATTACATGAAAGTGAGATCTTTTGTTATAGTCTCCCAGCGACTCTGTTTGCTTTGTTTTTTTTTCTGGTCTATTTTCCCTCTGATTTCAGATTGGATAATTTCTATTGTTCTGTCTTTCAGTTCACTGATTCTTTCCCCTGTTCCTTCCATCTTGCTGTCATGTCTATCCATATGGTTTTTATTTCAGTTATTAGATTGTTCTGTTCTAAATTTTTCATCTGGTCCTTCTTTTCATCTTCTGTTTCCTCTGCTGAGTCTTACTCTTTTATCATTTGTTTCAAGTGGGTTCTCATTTGCACATTGAAGTATTTTTATGATGATTACTTTAAAATATTTGTCAGATAATCCTAACATCTGTGTCATCTTAGCATTGGTATCTATCTATTGATGGCTTTTTTAAAAATTCCATATGAAATTTCCCCATTTTTTGATACCACAACTAATTTTCTATTGAAATACAGACATTTTAGGTATTATGTTATAAGACTCAGGATCATATTTAAGTCTTCTGTTTTATCTGGCTTTATGTGACAGAGCTATGGCAGGGGAGGCAGAAGGCAGTGGGGAGAGGGTCACTGCCTCATTACTTCAAGTTGAGAGTAGAAGTCCAGGTTCCCTGTTCAGCTTCTGTGATGCCTGAAAGGGGAGGGGTCTTCATTACTGATGTGTTGGGGGAGGGGCTGTTCTTGCTCCCCACTGGACCTTTAGGAGTAACTCCCTGGCTGGGAGGAGGCTCCTCACTGCCCCCATGTGGCCTCCACTGACACTGTGGGGTTGGGAGGCAGGTGTTGTCTCCACCTGATGTGGATGAAAATCCTGGCTCCTTACTAGGGACAGTAGGGACACCGTCTCAGCAGGGGGCTTGGGTTGCCTTTTGCAGCCTGACAAGGGTAGACTTTGGCTCCCTCCTCGACCTTTGCTGGCTCGCATAGGAACGGGGCTCCAGTGTTTCCTGTGATGTATGACTGCAGTAGAGCAGTTATTGCCTACAAGTTTTCTATTTTGCTAGGCTGCCCCTTTCCTGGTCCTTTGGGTAAACACAGCAGGCTTTTGGAAGGGGTGAGTTGGGTTTTTTTTGTCTGTGCCCATGAGCACAGAGTTTCTGAGTACCCAACTTCTCCAGCTCAGAGTCTCAGATGCATGTGGACACACAAAAACCCAGGGAGCTCATCACTGTGTCATTCTTTGGATCCCACGGTTCCTGGCTGGGCTGCCTTTGCCTCTCCACCTTTCAGAGTCATCTTATGTTTGTTTTCAATATAATGTTCAGGGTTTTTATTTGTACTTAGCAGAATGTCAGGGAAAAGCACTTTTATTCCATCTTCTCTGAAGCATATGTCTCACTATGTTTTTTTGTTGTTGTTGTTTGTTTAAAGATTTTATTAGGGAATTGGGGAAGGGGAACAGACAGATTGCTGTCCTTTTGTTCTTCAGTCTAGTTGTGGAAGACATCACTTCACCAGCCCATGTTAGTATTATCATTGTGCTCTTCCCAGGTGAGGCATATCGGTCGCCAGCCACTGGATGGCCGCTCACAGTGGCTCTTGGCAGTTCACGCCGGCTGCCAGCCACTCACGGTAGCTTTATGGCAGCCCACTGCAGCTTCACTGCAGCCTACGCCATCGCCGACCACTCACGGCTGCCCAGCTCCAGGTTGACCTGTTGTTTACCATGTTAGCTGTAGAGGGCAGTGTCACTGGCCCTAATGTGGAATCCAAACCGGGGCCCTGCTGCTCAGAGCTGGCATCCCATGCCAGCTCTTAACCAACATGCCACTCGGCCAGCCCATGTCTCACTATGTTTTAAAAGCTCTCTAGGCAGCCAAGGTTGGTAACCAATAGTATAGGCTGTAAGCTCCATGAGGGCAGGGATTGTGTCTATCCTTTATTATGACAACATCTGTACTTGATCTCTTAATAAAGATCTTTTGGATGTTTTGGATGGATGGATGGATGGACGCATGGAAGGAAGGAAGGGAGGAAGGAAGGAAGGAAGGAAGAAAAGAAGGAAGAAAGGATGGATGAACATCAGAATGGAACTGGCCACCAGACTGAGTCACACTCATCTATGCCCCTGCACATACTTAAACCCCTCTAGATAAAAGTCTGGCCCCAGAACCAGTGAGAGATCTTGACCAGCAGGTGGCGGTAAGGAGCCCCAGGTGTGCGGCTCCAGTGGCCGCTCCCTAAGGCACAGGTCACTTGAGTGAAGGAGACAGAGACATGAAAGAAACTCCAAATTACCTAGGAGCTCTCTCTTGTAAACATCACATCTGCCTCTCCTTTCTCTTCTGCCAGCTCTTTTATTTACTTTAATAGCATAAATAATTTTTTCTCTTTCAAGAAGAAAACAGCCTGGATAACTTGGGTCTTTGAAAGTGCCTTCCTGAAGGCTTACTCTCCAGGGATTTGGAACAAAAAGAAAACCTTCTTCATTGTGTCCTGAAATGATATGTGTGTGTGCTGAGCCTGGTGGTGTGTTCACTGTGTCCTTGTCTAATGGTAGCGCGGATATTCCTATTAACAATTGCATGAAATCTTTATTTAAAGCCTTCATTCCCTCTCTTTCTTAGCATAGTAAAAAGGAGGGTGAGTGAGGGCAGGGGTTGAGGGTCTGAAGCTCATTCAGGCATCTTAGAAGGTGGGCTTCGCTTGGGCCCTTAAATGGAACTTGTTCTTCAGTCCCTCTTGGATCTTAGTGCTGGGCACCAAGGCCTGTAAACTCCAGAAGCCCCTGTTTCCACATCTTTAAAATGAGGGCAAAAATGACTTCTTTATTGTGATGTCACTGGCACTGTGAGAATTAAATGAGTCAACACAGAAAACTTCCCAGCCTAATGCTGCTCTATAGAAAGTCTTTGAAATGTTACTTTTCTTTTTCTTCATGCTTTTTAAGGACACAGGGTAAGAGTTAACAGAGCTGAGCTTTCTACGCTTGTTTTGTTTGCCGTTTAGTGATAATTATCCTTAGGCTTCCTTTTCCTGTGCCTAATTTTAAAAATCCCAGCTTGTCACACCAGGGCTGGGGAATGGGAAGAGCAGATAAACAATGCAACAAGTCTAACCTCCCAAACGCTTAAGCCAAATTATAAAATGAGAGAAGATTGTAGAGGCTCCGGAGAAAGGGGCTGATGAAGCTGAGCCATTTCCACACTTCCGCTTCTGACGATGAAGTCAGAAGTTATGTGGAACATCTCCCTGTGTTCCCTTCAAAAGAAACCATGAAATACATATACTCGAAAACAGTACCGGCTAAAGTTGTCCTTCTACTAAGCCACGAGTTGGCTTTCATTTAAATGACACTAGAATCTTGTAATTAATCCTATTTCCCTCTTTGCTGGGCCTTTTGGGAAACTCAGAGTCAAATTTGTGGCCCAACTCTCGTTCTTTAGGACCCATCCTTAATTTCATCCATATTTGCCTAGCACTTTCTTTATTAAAAACAAAAAACAGCTAGTGCCTGGTAGGTGTTTGGGGGAGCAACTGGTATACCTAATTAGATTTTTTTTTTTTTTAACACAGAGAACTATGGAAACCCAGGCAGCCTCTTTCTTGGACCACTGAATTTTTTTTCAAAGCAACTTTATTAAGATATAATTCACATACCATGAAATTCACCCATTTTAAGTGAATCATACAATTCAATTATTGTTAGTAAATTTACAGAGTTGTACAGTGATTATCAGAATCCAGTTTTAGAACATTGCCATCAGTCCCAGGAGACCCTTTCCCATTCCCACCCCCAATCCCAGGCAACCACTAATCTACTTGCTGTCTGTATTTGCCTGTGCTGGGCATTTCTTATAAATGGAATCATACAATGTGCTGCCTTTTGTGTCTAGCTTCTTTCACTTATCATGATGGTTTTGCAGTTCATCCATGTTATAGCATGTATCCCTATTTTGTTCCTTTTTATTGACAAATAATTTTTCATTGCATGGACGTACCATATTTTGATTATCCACTTACCAACTGATGAGAATTTGGGTTTCCACTTTTGGGCTTAGTTTGAATAATGCTATGAACATTTACGTACAAATTTTTTTTTTAAAGATTTTATTGGGGAATTTGGAGAGGGGAACAGCGTTGGGGAATCAGGGAAGGGGAACAAACAAGTTGCTGTCCTTTTTTTGTTCTTCATTCTAGTTGTGGAGGACGTTGCTTCACCGGCCCATGTTGGTATTATCATTGCGCTCTTCCTGGGTGGGGTAATCGGTCTCTGGCCACTGGATGGCCGCTCACGGCGGTTCACCGCAGCTCATGCCAGCTACCAGCCGCTCACACTGGCTGCCAGCCACTCACGGTAGCTCATGGTAGCCCACTACAGGCCTGCTGCAGCCTACACCATTGCCGGCGACTCACAGCAGCCTCGCTACAGGTTGAGCTTAGCTGTAGAGGGCACAGTGTCACTGCCCTCATGTGGGATCCAAACCACGTGGCCCTGCTGCTCAGAGCTGGCGTCCCAAGCCAATTCAATCAACGCACCACATGGCCGGCTCCTACATACAAATTTTTGTGTGAACATATGTTTTCAGTCCTCTTGGGTATATATGTAGGTATGGAATCTCTGGGTCATATGGCAACTATATTTAACTATTGGGTCATTGGGAAAGTCATGATGTATTTTTCTGTGTTTTTCAATGAAAAAATGCGTCATGACTTTCCAGACAACCCAATATTTAAGGAAACGTCAGACATTTCTACAGTGGCTGCACCATTTTACATTCCCACCAGCAGCATATGAAGGTTCTAATTTCTCCACATTCCTCTTCAACACTTACTGTTTGTCTTTTTAATTATAGCTATTCTAGTGGGTATGAAGTGGTATCTCATTGTGGTTTTAATTTGCATTTCACTGATGAGTAATGATGTTGAGCATCTTTTCATGAGCTTATGAGCCATTCCTGTATCTTCTTTGGTGAAATATCTATTCAAATCCTTTGTACATTTTTAAATTGGGTTATTTTCTACTTATTACTGAATTGGAAGAGTTCTTTATATGCTCTGGATATATCAGATATATGTCAGATATATGGTAAACAAATGTTTTCTCTCATTCTGTAACTTTTTCCTTTCTTGGTGCCTTTTGAAGCACAAAAGTTTTTAATTTGGATGAAGTACAGTTTAGCAATTTTTTTCTTTATTGGCTGCGCTTTTGGTGTCGTAGCTAAGAAATCTTTGCCTAACTGAAGGTTTTCTCCTATGATTTCTTCTAAGAGTTTTAAGAGGTTTAGCTCTTTTATTTATTTATTTATTTATTTATTTATTTATTTATTTATTTATTTATTTATTTGAGATTTTATTGGGGAATGGGGGAGGGGAACAGAGTTGGGGAATTGGGGAAGGGGAACATTGTGTTTTTCCAGACCCCGTCAGCTCCAAGTCAAGTTGTTGTCCTTCAGCCTTAGTTTGGAGGGTGCAAGCTCAGCTCTAAGTCCAGTCACCACTTTCAGTCGAGTTGTGTGGGGGGATATAGTCCACCATGCCATGCACGCAGCTGCTCAGCTCATGGTGCCATGTTCAATCTTAGTTGTGGGGTGGGGAGGGCGCAGCCTATCATTCCATTCGGGAGTCGAACCGGCAACCTTGTTGTTAAGAGCATATGCTCTCACCAGTTTAGTGGCAGCTTAGTTCGGGCTCAGCTCACTGGCCAATGTGGGAATCGAACCGGCAACCCTGTTGCTCAGAGCTTGCACTCTAACCTACTGAGCCACTTGGCCGGCCCCTAGCTCTTCCATTTATGACTATCATCAATTTTGAGTTAACTTTTGTGTATGGGGTGAGGTAAAGGTCTAAATTCATCTTTGTGCATATAGATATCCATTATTCCAGCATGTGGATCATTGCATTTGTCTGCTGCCTTCCTTCATCCCTCCCTCCACTTCATTATGGCCGGAGATGGGCAACGCCTCCCCTTGGTGGAAGCCACAAGACCAACAGACTGTCATGACTGCACCACCCCAATTCTAGTTTTCCAGAAGAGAGAATTGAGCTGATTGGCCCATTTGGAGTCAGATGACAACCTCTGGTCCAATCATGCATGCCCAGGGTCGTATGGTATAACTATGGCTGCCAGAGCCCACCCCTGGGTAGGATGATAGTTCTCAGAGAAGAAAGCTGCTTGTGAGCTGAGCAGATACCCCAAAAGGCATCTACTCTAGAGTCATTATATCACATTCAGCATTCTGGATCCCCTATAAACTATTTTTTCAGCTCGGGGCTCACAGATCATGTCCCCAAAATTTGTTCTTTGTTCATCTGTGTTCAAGTGTTCATGAAAACAAATGAAGCAATTGAATAATTGACAACATTTAAAACTAAATGATTTCATGTAAAAATCCAGCTTTTATGCTTCATTTTGAAAATAGGCAGATCTGGGCCTGCAACAGTTGGTGACATCTGAATGGCAGCTGTACTCTTCTGACAGAGATTATACTCCCCACATTGCCCCAGTCCCCACCACTCCCTCTTGCTCCACATACAGGCCCCTGTATTAACTTTTGCTTCCTGACATGGTAGATATTTGAATGTGTACCTCCACCCCCAAAAAAGCCCATTGGGGCCACTGTCTGCCCACCAGGTCACATACCTCTTGTATCTTACCCAGAGGCTAACTCTTACCCCAGCACTGTCCTAGATTCTAAGTACAGTTCCTGCAGAACTGGGCTCATAATGGGATTTGCTATTTGCAGTCTGCTGTCTGCACCACAGCCAGTGGCATTAATAAGGCTGGGCTTTTTATGGAGATTATGCTCTGACTGGACTCAATGAGAATATGCAGTATTGAGGGCACCCTCTTGCGTGATGCCTTTTTCTCAGAATTAGAGCAAAGAAATTAATGTTCTGACTTACTTGACCAGAAAAAACTAACAATGCAAATATGGCAAAGGGGAGCTGTTTGGAATGGGGAGTGGTGGGTGAGTGTAGAGTGTTTCAAGAAAGGAATCCCAAACTCTCACTTTTTACTAAAGAAAATAAAAGATGTGCTAAGAATGTGTAAGACATTTCTTTTTTAAAATATTTTTTTCCAATGAAATAAATCTATTTTATTTTGTTTTTTCAAATGAGTGCAATTAGTTCTCATTTTCCCTATTATAAAACTAAGATGTTGTTATTGTTGCAATCTTGGGAAATACCAAAGATAATAAACATCTTCCACTACCCAGAGGAAACCAGTGTTAACATAATATAATCGGGATTCACCCTTGCTCTAAGCCTGTTAGTTAATAGAATTGACATCATCCTGTATAAACAATGTCTGTTGTAAATTTAATTTCATCATAAGCATTTTCCCGTATCATTACTGGTGCTCTATAAATGTGATTATCAATGACTGCATGACATTCTATTTTGTAGCTATCCCATAGTATGTTTACTTCCCAAATGTTAGATTATTTCCTATCATATATACTGTTGCAGTGAGCATTGTTGTGCATAAATTTTTATCCATGTTTTGGATTACCATGAAACAAATTTCTAAAAATAAAGTTTCCAGAAAAAAGTAGGCAAGTTAGCTGAAAGGTATCAATATTCATCAATAGGATAAATCTTGTCTCAAATTTTTGTTGACTTAAATACCTTGTGAAAAATATGCCCACATCATCTGCACTTAGGTCCTTCTCCCGGTGCCTTCTGCTGCTCTTTATCCATTTGTGTCTCAGTTCTTCAGAACTCATCTGGGAAACCTCTCTTGAGTATCTATCATGTGCCAGCACAGAAGAATGTCAGTGAGTGAAAAAGTGTTGTCCCTGCTACCAAGGAGAGAGTGTCCCCTTGATGGTCATGGGTATTGCACTTCAGAAACAGAAATAGTGGACACACTCCCTGCCCTAGAGGTGCTCCCTATTTACATGGGGTGAATTAGCTAAAGAAAGACTGATAAAATGGGTGATATAAAGGGGAGTGTTAGGAGTGCTGTGGGTACACAGAAAGAGGGGGATCTAAGAGCTTCAAGGCGAAAGGGTGCACCAGGCCAGGACGACAGCACAGGCAAAGGCACAGAGGTAGAAAAGAGCATCCTTACACCTTGGCCCCAACATGTCTTCCCAGGCTCATCATTCTGCGCTCCAGTCACTTACAACAATTCCCTCCCAGTTCCTCCAACTTGGCTCTGTACTTTTATTCTTGCTTTTACTCATCCTTAAATCCCTCTTCTTTCCTCCCAGTGAACGTCTACTCATCCGCCAAAGCCCAGCTCACACATCATCTCTTCTCTGATGTCCCTCCTGACATCCACACTCTACCTTGGGAGAGGCTGTTCCTTCCTCCTCTAACTGCCACCTGCTTTGATCTTACCTCAGTCATCACACTTCTCCCAGCTGAAATCTAAAATTCTTAATTTAATTTTTGATGCTGTTTGTATTTTGTCTTTCTTCTCATGCTAATTGATAAACTCCATGAAGTCAGGGGCAGTGTATCGGTTAGGATTCTGTTTGGCTGCGTGTGATGGAAATTGCTAGCTAAACCAGAGGAGAAGAGTCCTGGCTGATCGGACAGTTCCATGATCATCAGAGACCTCAACTTTTTTTCCAAATTGCAACTTCACCTTGCTCATTTTGTGGCTCTTCCTCATGGTCCCAAGATGACTGCTTAAGCTCCATCCATCCTGTCAACGTTCCAGCCAACTGGAAGAATGAAGGGCCAAAGAAAAGAACACATCCTCCCTTTAGGGCTGCTTTCAGAAAGTTGTAAACCGTATTTTCATTTCCATTTCTTTGGAACTTAATCACTTGGTCATACCCAGCTACAAAGGAGGCTGGGAAATGTGGTCTCTCATCCAGGCAGCCATGTACTCAGCTAAAAGCAGAAGCCTATTCCTAAATAGAGGAGAACTGATATTGGAAGATTACTGTCAGTTTCTGCCACAGTGGGAAACAGAGGTCAAGGATGATCTCGCTGAGTCAGACTGGGCTGGCTGTGGGATCCTTGTGTCACTTACCAACAATGGAAGAAAACACAACAGCTATAATTAATTGAGCATTTCCTGTATTTCAGGCACTGTATAATGGGCTTTATCCCCATTTTAGAGGGGAGGAAAACAGCCTTGGTGAAGTAAAATATCTTGCCCAGCTAATTAGGGGCAGAAAGAGGATTAGAGCAAAAGTTGACTCGTTCACAAAGCACCTGGTTTCTTAACTGCTGCCCTAGTCTACCACCCAAATGAGCATCAAGCCTTCTGAGAACCAGAACTGCTGAAATGGGAGGGAAAATGGAGGGTGTGAAGCCAGTGGAAGCATCTCTTAAAACTCTCCAATTCCTCTTGCCTTCCCATCCTGGCTATCAGCAGAGATCCCTGCCTATCTGTCTCTTTTATCTAAAACCAACGTCTGCAGGTTTTACTTAGGTAAATAATTACCACTGAGAAAGCAGAAGTGTTTCTAATTTGTAATCAGACCGAGGCTGCCTCTTCTTGCATATCTCTCATGATGGGGAGCTCACGCTCTCTCAAGGCAATTCATTGCACTGTTAGAAAGCATCTGTTTTTACAAAGTCCTTCCTTAGCTTGAGCTGAAAGCCATATTCTTTGGCAGATCAGGGTCCATATTCTTCAGTTAGATCAGTAGTTCTCAACTAAGGATCATTTTGACTCCCAGTGGATATCTGGCAATGTCTAGAGATATTTTGGGTTCATGACTGGAAATGAGGAAGAGGTGCTACTGGCATCTAGTGAGTAGAGGTCAGGATGCTGCCAAACATGCAACCAATGCAAGCAACAGCTCTTCACAACAAAGAATTACCCAGCTCAAAATGTGAATGGAGTGAAGGTTGAGAAACTCTGAGTTAGAACTAGGTTTCAAGTCTTGGCTTCACCAGCTACTTCCTAGAGGTGTGTGTGACCTTGAATAAATTGCTTGCCCTCTCTGAGCCTGAGTTGACCATTTCCTCCTCTGTACCTTGGGAATCATCAGAAGACCTCCCTATGGGCTTGTGGTGGGCATTTAATAACCAATACATAAAAAGCCCAGAGCTTGGCTCCTTACTGTCAAAGCTGCCCCAGTCAGTGTTCCCAGGATGTGGAAGGAACGCTGACTACTTTGTTTATCTGCTCGCACATGGACCTGGCTGGATTAGACTGTAACCACTGCAGCCTATGACTTTGGAATGGAACCATTGCCTTGCTTAGACACAGGAGACTGAGAGAAAAAGGCTCTATTTCTGCTTGTCACCAAGTCAGCATCACCTGGGGGCTCACAGAGCTTTACCAACCCACTGTCTCAACTAATCCTCCCAACAGTCCAGGGAGGGAGGTCTGAATATTTTCCCTATTTTGCTGGTGAGGAAATTGGAAAACTGACTATCTACTCGGGCTCCACACAGCCCATCAAGTGGCAGAGCCCAGGTGAGAGGGTGAGAGCTCTCTTCTTCCATTACCTGCTGCTCTAGAAACACAGTGCTATAAAAACCTCCAAGTTGTCACCTTTCTTCTTGAAATGCCCTGACTGAAGTGCCTCCTCTAGTTTCTGTTCTCCTTCTCCAGAGCATACCCTCTTGCCGCACTATCTCTGTAGGCTTGGCCTTGACCCCAGCGAAATGCACCTCAGAACCCGATGAGGTCTGGACAGCCTGAGGGGAGCATGGCCTCCTGTGTGGCATGAAGTGAAATGAGGACCTGTGTCCCCACCTACCTCCCACACTCTGCCAGAGTACCAGATGTCCCTTTGGCATTTGTAGAGGGAAAACCATTCAGGGATCTGTTTTTCAAAATTCAGATCCCTGGAAGAGGGGAAAGTGCCTCACGTTAGCTAACTCACTGAATAGGGCCTGTTCAGAGATGGTGTGAGAGGAAGAGAAACTAAGAACGACTTAATGGACCTGTGACCTGGGCAGTCAAACAGGCTCTAAGCTCAAGATCCCCCAACTTGGTTTAATGTTCTGCTATTGCCGTCTTGAAATTCTTAATAATATTTTAATTTTTCATATTGCACTGGGCCCCATAAATTATTTAGCTGGTCTGCAGTGGGACATGAAGATGCTGATGGGGCCACTCCTGCTGTCCTCTTAGCTGTGGGGGACGCATGTTCCCTCAGGCTTTCTCCTCTTCCCCTGCCACCCCCCTCAGCGTTCCTCAGGAGAGGCAGCCTATTTGTATGCAGGAGGCCGCTGGGGCTGCCTTTCCAGGAATTCTCCTTCTGCATCCCGTGGTTTAAGAGAACAAATGTGGACTTTCTTGCTCCCAAAACAGATCACTGAGCTGAAAGGAATCTTCCACTAGTAAATATCAGTTTAATGAATATGTTCTGAGCTCAGATAATTCAGACCATCCTGTCTCTCGCTGAGTTATTCATTCACTTAACAAATATTTATTGATCTTTTGCTTTTATCTTTATGCAAAACCACATGTCCAAACTGTGAAGGAGAAAACTTGATAAAGAGTCATGCTTACAGTGATAGGTGAGGAAGATAAACTTATGCTGCATTAATTTTCTTCAACATTGTATTATGAAAGTTATTGATGAAATAGAAAAGTTAGAAGCATTATACAGTGAACACGCATATACCCACTGCCCAGGTTATAAATTAACATTTTGCACTTTTTTCTTAACATATATCTGTTTATCTATCCATTATCAATTCTTCTAACCAGTCATCCATCCAGCTTATTTTTTTATTCATTTCAAAGTAAGTTGCACACATCAGATTTCACCCCAAAGCAAACACTGAATATGTGACACTAATTTTTAGTTCAGTGATCTCAATTCAACCATAACACCTTTTCTTTTTAATCAAAAAGGAAAAATATATAGATTTTGGTATAAAAACAAATCCTTCTCTGTCGAATATAATTGTTGCATGATAAATAGTATATGCATGATGGAAAAAAAAATTAGAGTTCCCCCTCTGTGTGCAATGAGCCAAAGAGAGAAATAAGAGAGAAATGGCAGTGTTTTAGGGAACTGCTTCCTGCTTCCTTCCAGTCAAAACAATAGAAAATAAATTCCCTGAGATGACACTACCTTGCCTCTTTCCTCCTTCCTGAGGTGGCTGTGGACAATTCCAGGGGGTTTTGGCTTGGTGGGGGCTGAAGGTGAGGCTGTAAGGTATTGATTGGGGTATTGCATGTAGGAGTGGAGAAAGATACAGGTTGAAGCTGTAGATTGGGGGTGGTCCTCACAGAGGTGATGGCTGGGGTGGACGGGGGTGAGTGGATAAGGCCTCTGAGACTGACAGCAAAGAATGACAGGAGCAGAGGGCAAGACTGGGTCACAGGAGGAGAAGGTGATGCTGTTGAAGACGTCAGGGGAAGCACATTCAGAAGTCGAAGCATTGCTCCGACTGGCCTCAGAGCTGGAGGAGAACATGGAAAAATACCTAAAGCAAGATCTAAAAAGGAGATGCCTTTAGAGATCACCTAGCCCACCTTTCACATTTGATCCATGAGAAAACACGGGCTGAGAGACCACTCAGAAAATTAGTGGCAGAGCTAGGGCAAAGTCACTGTCACCCAAATGGTGCTTTCCCAACAAAGTAACCTAACAGGTTCCTTCCACAAGGACCAAATGCCTTGGGGTCTTGATTTTTATCTTTACGAAAACATATGGATTTGGCCTTAGGAATACTCGGGAATTTATCTGACCTTGCCTTCTGCTAAATTATTGAGAGAGATTTATACTCTCTGTTAGTGTTTCTCAGGTTTCTTTAACTCATACCTGTTTTTGATGAATATAAAAATCTAACAACCCCTTCTGGAAATTTTAATTCCTGCTTCTCCTCACCTCAACTGAGTGGAGGATCATCATTAACAGGATAGAACCTGTTTTCAGTGTAGCCTCACTAGCAAAGAAGGTTTTGTTACATATGACTGCATAGTTTATGTGATAAAAAAATTTTTTTCAAATATGGAAGTAAAATAATAAATAATAAATGTGCTTTCTCTAATAACACAACTCACTTCTCATTTGAGAACCATTTATCTGAGGAGATGGGCTCGATTCACTTCATGCATTTTGTACCCTTGTAATCTCTCCCCTATCAGTTATGGGTGCTTTTAGCTACAAGTAAAAACTCTCACAATGTGACTTAAGCAATGAATATAACTTAATTATTTCCCATAATAACTAGTCTAGAGGAAGAAGATTGCAGGTTCTGTTCAGTAACTCAGTGATAAGAGGATTCTGGGTTGGTGTCTCGGTGGCTTTCTTGGCATTTCCCCAATGGCCCCCAAATGACCTCCGTACCTCAAGTATCACTTCCTGTCAGGGAGAAAGCAGCAAGTGGGAACAACGCTTCTCCTTGTTTTGCTCATTTGTCAGAGAGGAAGCACTTTCCAGAATGCCACCTTTGCCATGAGACTTTCCCCGTCTACCTCCTTGGCCACAGCTGTATCTCAGGCCCACTCCTAGATCAGCCATTGGCAAAGAGGAACTAGAGCGCTGTATTCAGCTTAGACCAATCAGCTTCCCATAACACGCGCAACGTGGGGCTTGTGCAAACCTCACCTTGTTTTTGTCCAACTCCCTCACTAGAATGCAAGCTCCTTGAGGGCAGAGACTTTTGTTTTATGCCCTGCTGTATTTCCAACACCTGGAACAATGCCAGGAAGTCAATAAATAGTCATTAAATGAAGGAATGACTAAGGAAGAAGGGGATCTAGGCTGTGGGTAACTCTCAGTGTCTACCGCCCTTGACAGCACATAACCCCAGTTTGATCAACGTGATGGTGCTAAATGACTATGGATCACCAAGACTCTGACCTTAAACTTTGTGTCTTTCCTTCTAGGGAGTGAGCCATAGCTGGAGGCTGCTCTTGTGCCAATGACCCTTCTCAATTCCTCCAACGTCACAGGAGATAGCATGTGTGAAGGGAACAATACCACCATGGCCAGCCCCCAACTGCTGCCCCTGGTGTTGGTCCTGAGCACCATCTCCTTGGTCACAGTGGTGCTCAACCTGCTGGTCCTGTATGCTGTGCGGAGTGAGCGGAAGCTGCACACTGTGGGGAACCTCTATATCATCAGCCTCTCAGTGGCAGACCTGATTGTGGGAGCTGTTGTCATGCCCATGAACATCCTCTACCTCCGCATGTCCAAGTGGTCCCTGGGCTGGCCGCTGTGCCTCTTTTGGCTTTCCATGGACTATGTGGCCAGCACAGCATCCATTTTCAGTGTCTTCATCTTATGCATTGATCGCTACCGCTCTGTCCAGCAGCCCCTCAGATACCTGAAGTATCGCACCAAGGCCCGAGCATCAGTCACCATCTTTGGGGCCTGGTTTCTCTCGTTCCTGTGGGTTATTCCCATTGTGGGCTGGAAGTACTTCATGCCTCATACCCTAGGGCGCCGGAAGGACAAGTGTGAGACAGACTTCTACAGTGTCACCTGGTTCAAGATCATGACCGCCCTCATCAACTTCTACCTGCCCACCTTGCTCATGCTCTGGTTCTATGCCAAGATCTACAAGGCTGTACGGCAGCACTGTCAGCATCGGGAACTCATCAACGGATCCCTCCCTTCTTTCTCTGAAATTAAGCTGAAGCTAGAGAAGCCCAAGAAACCAGGGAAGGGGTCTCCATGGGAGTTTCTGAAAAGGAAACCAAAAGATACTGGTGGTGGACCTGTCCTGAAACTACCACCCCAAGACCCAAAGGAGATGAAGTCCCCAAGTGTCTGCAGCCAAGAGGAGGGTGAAGAAGTGGACAAACCCCACTGCTTCCCACTTAACATTGTGCAAACAAAGACAGAGGCAGAGGAGAGTGGCAGAGGCTACATCACCATCAACCAGAGCCAGAGCCAGAGCCAGCTCGAGATCGAGGAGCAGGACCTGAACATGCATGGGGCCAGCGAGATGTCAGAGGATCAGATCCTAGGTGATAGCCAGTCCTTCTCCCCGACAGACTCAGACACCCCCACAGAGCCAGCATCGGGGAAAGGCAAACCAAGAAGTGAGTCTAGCACAGGCCTGGATTACATCAAGTTCACTTGGAAGAGGCTCCGTTCACATTCCAGACAGTATGTGTCTGGGTTGCACATGAACCGAGAACGGAAGGCCGCCAAGCAATTGGGTTTTATCATGGCAGCCTTCATCCTTTGCTGGTTTCCATACTTCGTCTTCTTCCTGGTCGTTGCTTTCTGCAAGAGCTGTTGCAATGAACATGTACACATGTTCACCATCTGGCTGGGCTACATCAACTCCACGCTGAACCCCCTCATCTACCCTTTGTGCAATGAGAACTTCAAGAAGACATTCAAGAAAATTCTGCACATTCGCACCTAAGGGAGGCTAGAGGGGATGCAACGAAGGGATGCTTAGGATGTTGCTGAAGGAAATGGAAGGTGAAGGCCTGTGAGTTGCCAGGTACCTGGGCTTTCTGGAGTCAGAAGAATAGTTTTAGAGGCTGGGGCACCACTGGAAGAACAGCTGATGGCAGTGGTCTGCAGAGATTGTACTCTTGAGTCGAAAGCTGGCTATTTCCAAGAGAATTGTAACTGGATGAGCGCTCCTGCAACTCAGGAAATGTGGGAACCTCAGGCTCCCATTGTAATTCGAGCTTCCAGACTAAATTAATTGGCAGTTGAGGGGACGCATGGGTAGAGTTCCACTGGAGAATTAGACAGAACTCTTGAGCCTTTCTGGAGTAAAGCTCTATTACTGTGCAGAGACCTGACACATGCAGACAGATGCCATCTCCTTCCAGGGGTCACCTTGAGAGGCATAACAGCTATTTCACTGTGACTGCCTCTTCTCAGAACACCTCTCTTCTGATCCTCTTTTACAGCTTTCTCCAGAACCAATATCTGAACCACCCTAGAAATTCTGCCTTATTATTTCCCACTCACGCATGTCTCAGAGTTGATAGGAAATTATGCAGCTTGCACACCCATTGTTTTTAACCCCAAATTCCTTTTAGCTATTAACAAGTGATGATAAAAGCTGCCCTCAAAAGAAATAGAAAAAGAATTTTTTTAATTGTTGTCCATTAAAAAGAAAACGAGGAGAAGAAAGCCATGTTTCTTGAGGGTTGTGCCAGGATTATCTTATTTGAGCCCCACAACACCCCACAAGAGGAGGATGGTGTTGCTAAAGAAGCAAATTGGGTACAGCAAGATGAAATAAGGTGTCTAAGATCACATAGCTGTTTATGTGAGAGAGCTAGAATGAAAACCCTGTGGGGTTCCAGCTCATTATATCTCATTTTCTCCAAAAGGCAAAAATTTGTCCTGTTAAGTACACACACACACACACACACACAGAGAGAGAGAGAGAGAGAGAGAGAGAGAGAGAGAGAGAGAGAGAGAGAGAGAGTTCCTGAGAGTGGTAGCAATTCTCAAAAGAATATGTTGAGAGGAGAAACAGCTGACAGAATATGTCTGCAGCCATGGAAGGTGACACTTTGAAGGNACACACACACACACACACACACACACACACACACACACACAGAGAGAGAGAGAGAGAGAGAGAGAGGGAGAGAATTCCTGAGAGTGGTAGCAATTCTCAAAAGAATATGTTGAGAGGAGAAACAGCTGACAGAATATGTCTGCAGCCATGGAAGGTGACACTTTGAAGGGACAGTATGCTATTTTTCTGTGAATTGTGCTGTTTGTCTAAAAGTGGTCATGTTCTTTTATAGTCATACCTCTTAAGTGAAAACTAGCAAAGGCATGGGAACGTACAGTGTTACTTGGTATTTATGTTGCCCTCTGATTGTGATTTCTTTTTAAAAACTTGATGGTAAACTGTAATATATGTAGCAAATAGAGTGCCTGTACAAGCCTGGTATTTTGTGTCTTGTGTTCTGTTTGCATGATCTGTTAAAATGAGAGATTTTTTTTTACCTAAAATATGATATTTGAAACTATACTGTTACGAGTTTGATTTATTTGATTCTCTGTTCTGAGTCTTTTGGACTGAGAAAATGTATTGAAATGTACTGTCAAATGTTACAAGATGTTGTATAGGGTTTCTCTTTGGTTTCTGATTGCATTTGTAAATATCTTTAGAAAAGGACTGACTTTTTATAACTAGCTTCACTCTCACTCTGCTTTGCATCCCCCAAAGCTCTTCTTGCTGAAAACTGTGGGAGATAAGCAGACTTTTTCCTGGTTTTAGAAGCTGTGGCTGATCTGTCTTTAGGTCAGAAGGCCTGTGAAAGCTTTGCTCCCTGCGATCCCTCAGGACCAAGGAACACCCAAAAAGACCACTCCAGCAGACAAACGGCTAAGTGCCCATTATTTATGTTGATGAACAGTTGAGGCACATAGTGAAGGGAAGTGGTTATGAGCTGTGACTTCGGGTCAAAGAGACCTGGATTTGAGTCGGACAAGAACAAGAAACGATCAACATAAATTGTCAAAGCATAAAGAACAAAGTCCATGTATTACTGCATGCAGTATTTATGGTGCTCGCAGCATGTCTAGCACACAGTAGGACTCGTGTAGTTTTCAAACATACTGAGCATATACCACATACCAAGCTTTGTGCTTTACTGCCATTATTATCTCTTATAACCTTTACAGCAATCTCATAAGGATGATTTACGTGTTTTCACAATTAGGCCAGCTGACGCACAGAGAGGGTAAGGCCCAGATCTAAGATCTGATTCTGGAATGTGCTTCCTTTCCACGGTATCAACCCTCTCTTCCTACTCCTGTCTGAATGATTGAATTCATTTTTGAATTTGTGAAAGGCAATGGAATATGGTGCAGAGATAACTCGGCCCCAGCCCATTTAGCAAAGAATCAGTGGCTGATGGTTTGCACAAAGTCCAGATGAAGCCAGTCTTTCTGCCCTAAATATTAAAATACATACCTTCTAGGAGAAGGCCGTCAGAGAGACTTTGATTGTAGATGAGAACTTGCAACTCAGAAGCTTTTATGGGCTTAAAGCTGATCAGCTTAAACCCAATTCCTTGAATGACCAATTTGCCACATTTACTAAATGTTGGCTTCATTTCAACTATTTACAAAGTTTACAACAATGCATATTGGATGAGGCTTTTAAGAACACTTTTCTACAATTGTTGTGAAGTTATAGTAACCGATTCTCATTTTCCCTCATAGTTACATATTGAAGGAGGCTCAGCATGCTTTGTCCCCAGCTTGCTGCTACTGCAGGGAGGGGAGAAATAAAGGTAAGGAAACTGAGGGTGAGAGAAGGGAAAAATGGGTAGAAATAACAGAAAACTAGGGGAGGCGGGGAGACAGAGGGTCAGAGAGAACAGACCAAGGTGAAGAGATGGGGAACACCTTGGACAGAAGAGGAAGAGGGGTAGATGGATGTGCAGAGGGACAGAAATGGGGACAGATTAAGGAGCAGATGGAAGACATTAAGAGGCAGACAGATGGAGGTGTTTGGGGAGAGACAAAGGGAGAAACTGAGGAATGGGAAGGGAGACAGAAAAGGAAAAGTGGAGTGGCATAATATTAAACACTCGAGAAAAATCTACACTCAACAACATATTCTTAATTTATTCATAAGTTAAATTTATTCAAATGAAGAATAAACCATCCTTAGCTTTTGATAAATAGAAAATCCCTTCACATGCTTCTCTGAAGACAACATGAAAACCAGTCAACGACTACATTACATGAATCTTTAAAAGCTTGTGAAGTCATTTCATCCAATAGAAATTGTGATAAATCTTAGAGGTTGGTAATGATAACCAAGTATTCATTCAGAAAATCCACGAGTTTACAGGTTGTCTATTTGATATATTGGTCATTTGGCTACTTGGTTTACAGAAAATTGCTCGTTACTCTTTTGAAGATGGGCCTTCCAGGAGGCAGATTTAAGTCTTAACACAGGGCAAAAAGATCCAGGAGCTCTCCTGGCTGCAGCGCACTCTAAGTGCTATAAAGAAACAATGATGTTAAGATCTAACATGCCATCATGTCATTTCACAATTTCTTGGAGATTCAAAGCCTAGGCTGTGTTACATATGTTTCCCATTGTGGGGAGTGTACACTCCGCTCAACTGAGCTACAAGACAAGGGATGAAGGTAATAGACCTGAATGACTGTGTCTTGAATAAGTGTCATGGTCTTGTTGCCCTGCTGTGTCTGAGAACATTCTCTTCCTTTTTATGGCTCCTGGTCTGGCATTGTTCTTGATGTTCCACCATCTTGTTGCCCCAAAGGTCTGTCTCCCTCATCCTAGGCAGCAGGGCGGGTCTTCTGCTCTGAGCCTCACCCTAATTCTCTGATAACAAGGAGGCCACATTTGTGACCTGAATTACCATCTATTTGGGATGTCCAGACCTCATCTGTCTATTTAACAAAAAGGTTATGAACACTTCTTAGGCCAGTCCTTGAGCCAGGCATTAGGAGATAATGGAGAACAAGGTAGACATGCTTTCCACTCTACAGAGCTACTTCAGGGTTGCAAATGACAGAAACCAGTTTTGGGAATGGCTACTTGGGTGTTTTGTGGAATCCAGTTACATTTTGGATGACCTCACCTCAGGAAGGGCTTGAGCCAAGTTGGCCACAAGAACTTCAACAGTCAGAATTTGAGGAAGTTCCCTCTGGGACCATTGACCTATGTAACTTATTCCTACTCTCTACGAGCATCGGTTCAAAAGTCCAAAGCTCAGAGTAAAGAATTGTCCTGTGTCCACCTCATCTGCAATCAACTCTGAAAGGAGGTGGGAGGGGCAGGTGGTACATGTGGTACAAACATGGCCAGAGGTCCAGCAGTTCCCAGAGAAGCAGGAAATATTGTGAGCTGGGCAGAGACTCCAAAAGGTGTTAATTACAAGGACCTTGAAGTCCAGCAGGAGAAACAAGCTTATAAAGAACTAACTTCAACTTAGTCTCATATATGCTAAATAGAGTGAAGCCTAGAGGTGGTGGGTGTCAGGTATGTCTTCACATAGGAGGTGACATCCCATCCTGTTTTTTTAATCACATGTATTATATTCAATATATACAGAAAAATGCACCCATTTTAAATGTAGAATTCAATGAGTTTTGACAAATGTGTACACCCATGTTGTCCCCGTCTCAATCAAGATAAACAGAACATTTCCATCACCTCAGAAAGCTCCTCGTGCCTCTCTGCAATGCCTCCCTTTATGCCCCAGACAACCACTGATCTAGCTGGCTTCTATCACTATAGATTAGTTTTGCTGATTCTAGAACTTTCCATAAGTGGAATCATATAATATGTACTCTTTCCATCAACATTTTGTCTAAGATTCACCCACATTCCAACTGGATTTTGAAGACGGAGAAAGGGTTAGACAAGCAGAGGAAGTGCTAGGGTATTACAGATGGAGAGATAAATAAGCAGTGTGCTTAACACCAGAAGTAGTTTAGTGTGGCCCAAGCATGCAGTCTGAGGGTGCAGGGGCAGAGGAGGAGCCTGAAATAGTGGAAAGAGTTGACATTGTTGAATTATACTTGAGCCCTGTGCTCTTGAAAAACAGCAATGATTGAGAAATCCATCCCAATGCCAACACACACACTCTTGTTCTTCAGAAATGGTTTACTGTGGGCCGGCCGAGTGGCGCGTTGGTTAAGAGTTGGCTTGGGACACCAGCTCTGAGCAGCAGGGCTTCGGTTGGGATCCCACATGAGGGCCAGTGACGTTGCGCCCTCTACAGCTAAGATGGTGAACAATGGCTCAGCCTGAAGCTGAGCTGCTGTGAGTCGTGGTGACGGCATGGGCTGCAGTGGAGCTGCAGTGGGCTGCTGTAAAAAGCTACTGTGAGTGGCTGGCAGCCGGCGTGAGCTGCCAAGAGCCGCTGTCCAGACGGCCAGCGACCGATCTGCCTCACCCGGGAAGAGCGCAATGATCACAATACCAACATGGGCCAGTGAAGCCACGTCCTCCACAACTAGACTGAAGAACAAAAAGGACAGCAACTTGTCTGTTCCCCTTTCCTGATTCCCCAATGCTGTTCCCCTCCCCTAATTCGCCAATAAAATCTTTAAAGAAAAAAGAAAAAGAAATGGTTTACTGCAAAGAAACATGAATTCTCATACAACTTATTGTAGATAAGACTCATGTATTTACCTGTGGCAAGGCAAATTCCTATTCTTTGAAAGTCCTGAATTCCTATTCTTTGCCTTATAAATGATTTGCTAAACTACTTGTCTCCACTGATCAAACAAAATACTGTTAACCTTCATTAGTTAAGATTCTCTCATTCCTCAGGCTCCTTAATTTTGGCCCATATTCTGGCTGAGCCAGCATACAACCCCTCCTCAGAACAGGGTGGCCTCAAAGTAAAACATTCTTTGTTTTTTACTGTCTGGTCAAACTACCCCACCCCACCCCCTACTTTATCACACCCAGTTCCTTCTAGTCTTCTTTACTCTCCCCTGAGGAAGACAGAAGCTCTTTTTGCGTAAGCCTTGAGACATATGCAGATTTTTTGGTCAGAATGGTCTCCCTATTGCAATACCCTCCTCCCCAATTGCAACAGTCTCTCTCCTCTCCTCTACCCTTATTAAGAATCCTTTCAAATTCAGTATCTCCTTACTAAGTCAAAGAGTCTTCTATCAGAATCCTGGCCCAAAATTTCTTTATCTTTCAGCAAGCTCCTTCAATTTTCCTAGCCTCCGTTCTTTCATATGTAACATGGGGATAATATAACACCTACTTTGCAGGACCTTTGTGGCAATTAGAGATGTGAAACCCTGAAAACATGGTAGATAATAAATAGTAGTCATTACTCTTTTTATTATGAGTCTATAGAGTTACATCAGGGTTACTTTGTGAATGGCCTTATATATTAGATTAAGTTTATGCTCACTTAATATTGTGTCAACACCTGTCCAATGCTTGGCACACAGTATATGCTCAATAAATAATTTAGATGAATAACTTTATCCCATTGACAGCGGGGACCTATGAGAATAATGCCCGGTTTAGAAAGAGCAGGCTGGTCATTGTCGACTTTCATCAACCTTTATCTATCAAAACTCTCATCTGTCTCTCCACACCTGCCTCCCTAATGGTCTCTCGGATATATTCTATGTTGCCTCTCATGGGAAATGGAAATAATTCCTGTCATCCTCTGAAATCAAAGGAGAGAATGTGAAGCACTTTTTAAAAAGCCTGACGGGCATATACACATTCCCACAACTAATAAGAGAAAATCTCCCTAGACCAGGTCTCACCAGGGGGCCTCGCCTAGTTCCTGAGGCCCCGCCTTCCCCAAGACTCCAATTCCTCCCACTCAGACCGGTGCTAGGGGCTCATTTACCAGGCTAGCCCGCAGCTCCGCGTGCTCATGCGCACCACTAACCCCAAGCAGGCGGGGGCGGGGGCTCGTTGCGTCATCGAGGCGCGCTCTGCGGAGGACGCCGTGGTTGCCGGAAGTTGAGCGGCGGTAAGTCAGCCGCCCTGGCGAGGGAGTAGTGGGGTCCTACGGGTTTGGTTTTGGAGGTCTGGCGGGGAGGAGCGAGCTCGGCGGTGAGGGCGAGGGTCACGGAGGGTCTCAGGATCCTCTGTTCCCCATGGAGTCACTGACTCCGGCTCGCGTCCTCCTTCTCCAACCGCGTCTCCAGACTGGTTCAGCCCCGGGTTTTCTGACTAGAAGCGCCTTCTCATTTCTTCAGTCAGTCCATCCTGTCCTCTGGCAGGGAGTGCTCGGATCGCTGGTGTTGGAACACCGGAGAGAGAACGTCAAGGTGCTCATCCTGGCTTTGCCTGGCTGTGCTGTGTGACTCTGGCACGTCACTCCCCTTTCTGAGCCTCTTTCCACATCTGTAAAATGGGAATGATGATAACGTCATGTGTGAAGCGAGGACGTTAAATTAGGCCAATTCTAAGGGCTTTTCTGAGTTAAGGGTCTTGTTTCCTCGGTTTGGTCCAAGGGTTACAAACTTTAGTGCTTGATTAGGTATGGTAATGCTTATTTAGTTAGGTAAGGTAAATGTAGGTGTAAGAACATTTCTATTTCAGAAGTAGAGTCACTTTTATTTTTCCTGAATTGAGTTTTATGAGCGCAATACTAACATGATATAGGAGAAATGAAACCAAAATTCCAGTTGGTTGTGCGTGCAATATCTTGATTTTTAAACCCTGGCAACTAAGTTTTTTAATTGGCTTTAAAAATTAGTTTAATTTTTAAACTAATAGTTTTTTAAGTTAAAAAAAATTTTTTTAACTCTGTGCAGCTGAAATCAGGCATACCTGTGGTTGCAAGTTTGGGTCCCCTAGATCTCACGTTCCCTTTCCCATTGAATACTTGGATTTCTTCAGTGACACCCCTGCCCACTGGTTGTTTCTTAAGCGACAGACTGTTCACGACTTCTGGTTACTCCTGTTTGGTCTTCTCCTAACTCTGACTCTTAAAAAGTCATATGTTGACCTGAACGCAGTCCCAGTAATTTCACCTCATTGTCCATTCTTTAGGTTCTTAAGGATCTCTCTTCCACTTTATTGCCCACGCATCTTTGAGAGCTGCACGTTTTTTTTTGTTTGTTTTTTTTTTGGGTTTTTTTTAAAGATTTTTATTGGGGAATTGGGGGGATTGGAACAGTGCTGGGGAATTGGGGGAAGGGGAACAGACAAGTTGCTGTCGTTTTGTTCTTCGGTCTAGTTGTGGAAGGCGTCGTTTCACTGGCCCAAGTTGGTACCATCATTGCACTCTTCCCAGGCAAGGCAGATCAGTCGCCGGCTTCTGGACGGCCGCTCACGCTGGCTGCTGGCCGCTCACGCTGGCTGCTGGCTACATACGGTAGCCCATGGCAACCCCCTGCCACAGGGGCTGCAGCCTATAGCCGTCGCCGGCAACTCACGGCAGCCCAGCTCCAGGTTGAGCTGTTATTCAGCATCTTGGCTGTGGAGGGCAGTGTCACTGGCCCTCATATGTGGGATCCGAACCGGGGGCCTCTGGCGTCCCAAGCCAGTTCTTAACCATCGCGCCACTCGGCCGGCCCTCCACCTTTTCTTCAGGCTAAGCACATTGAATTTATTTACCCGTAGTAAACGCAACAATAGAGAATTTTATGTGCCAGGCATTATTGTAAGCTCTCGTGATGTAGTGGTAAAATAAGACAAAAAAACCCCCAAAATACGTTGTTTAATGGAGCCTACTTTTGGATCATGGTGGCAGCAGTTGCGTTTGTCAATAATACAGTACTTTGAATGGGTGGTAGGTGTTTCAGATCCTGATAGATGCTACAAAAAAAAAAAAGAAACAGTAATGGGATAGGGAATAATGGGGGGAAGCAGAGGGAGCTATTTTCAAAGCTAGCTGCTAAAGGGTGACTTCACTGAGAAGGTGACATTTTAGCTAATGCCTGAAACCTGATTAAAGAAGAAGCCACATTTGTGAAGGCTCGTCTTGCCTACTTGTGTCTACATCCCCCAATTCTGTGCTCTAGTCTTGTTAAATGGCTATGGGTTGTGTCTCACCTGTACCCCTTTGCTTGTGCTGCCTTGAACATCTCTTCTACCTTGAACATCTCTTCTACCTCCTTCATTTTTCTTGACCAACTCCTCCCTGCCCCTCAGGTGACATGATTTTTAAACCCTTTAAGAAGTTGAGTACAGGGCTCTCGTTCAACCACAGAGTCCCTTTTCTGCTCCCAGACAGCCTCTCATAATAGAGAATAAGCATAAACATTTATTGAGTGTCTGTGTGCCTGGCACTGCTCTGCAAGCTGGAAATACCAAAATAAGTGAGATACATGTCCCTGTCCTCAAGGAAGTAATTTTTTTTAAGTCACAGAGATAGACAACAGCACTATGGTATGAAGCTATTGTAGACGTTTGCTCGAGGAGGACTTAGGGTGCTCATAAGTCAGGCTGAGGCATCAGAGAAGGCTTCTGTGAGGAGGTGTTCTTTATCCACGTCCTAAAGGATGAGCAGGATTAGTCAGGGAAGAGGGGTGGGAGGTGGGGTGATGTTGCAGACAGTGGGAGTGGCATGAGCCAAGGGCTGTGGACAACGATGCATGACCTACAAGTAGTTCACCCAAGTTAGAGTGTGGAGTTGTAGGGGAAGAGGTGACTGGAAAGGTAAGCAGGAGGCAGATCATGAAGGCCCACAATTGTGGACAATAGCATGTTAAGAACACAGACTTTGGAATCTAAAATGCTTGTGGACCGATAGTGGCTTTGCCACTGAAGTAGTTTTGTAACTACTTGGGTAGGTCACTCTCTTTCCAAGTTTCAGTTTCTTTGTCTATAAGAAAGGAAGATATAAGCCTGCCTCCCAGGGTTGCTGTGAGGATTGAATGAGATGATATGTTACCCAGTGGGCACTGGTAGATGGTAAACAATAAATTACAGCAGTTAATATTGCCATGCTAAGAAATTTGGACTTTATTTTGGAAGGGTGGTGGTGGAGAGTGGGGCAACAAAGGATTTTAAGCAGGATGTGACATGTTCTCACCTGTTTTAAATTACCTAGGCAGCATTGTGGTGGTTATACTGGACAGGGCAGGACCAGCAGGGAGACCAGTCAGGGCACTGCTGCCACGGTCTAGGTCAGCGGTTCTCAACCTGTGGGTCGCAACCCCTTTGGGGGTCGAATGACCCTTTCACAGGGGTCGCCTAAGACCATCAGAAAACAAAAAGATATTTACGATTCATAACAGTAGCAAAATTACAGTTATAGAGTAGCAATGAAAATAATTTTATGGTTGGGGGTCACCACATCATGAGAAACTGTATTAAGGGGTCACGGCATTAGGAAGGTTGAGAACCGCTGGTCTAGGTGATAGAGGAGGGAGGCCTGAACCAAGGCAGTGGCTGAGGGGAGAGAATGGTGGTGGCTGGATTTGCGCAATAAAGGAAGTGGGGTTTGCTGACTGGTAACTTACACAGGGAGAGGAGAGAGACAGGAATCATGATATGGGGGGTGGGGTGGGGAAATGAATCCTCGGTGGAAATAATGAGAAAGTTCTTTGATTAGTGGTCCCTGATTGGTTATCCCTGACCTTCGCTGAGATTTTATTTGGAAGTCCAAACGGGCTCTGTCCTTCAGTTCCATTTACATGAAATGAAGTGCATGAATGCCTTCCTTCTTTCGTCTGCCTCCCAATCCTCCCGCCTTTCTCCAGTGTAAGTGAGGCCAGATTGTGTATTCAAAGGAGAATACATAGGCGCCGCTTTGTGACCAGGTAGACAATATGCATCTCCATGGTCTTGGCAGACTGGGTACCAACCTATTCACTCGGTGTCAGTCCAGCCCCAGAATAATCACCTTTGGGTGATTTACCTTCCTTTGACCTTGTTCCTATTTGACAGTCTCTGAGTGTGCGGTGTAGAAAGAAGCACTCTTTCCTCCAGAGGAGTCTGACCATGCAGAGCAGGACTGTTCTTTTCTTGAGGTAACCTAAAGCCCCACCTTGCTTCGTTACAAACACGTGCTCTTGACACTTGCACAATCGGCTCTCAGCACCACTCGGCGCTTCTTATGTGTACATGGGCAGCTCTTTTGCCCATCTTCTTGTCTTTCACATATTCATCCCTCTCCTGGCTTCCTAACCTTGCCTTTGACTCTTCCCAGTCATCAGACCTTGACGTTGCCAGAGCTCTTGAATACTTTTCCTTCCTTATCTTTTGAATTCTCTGCATAGCTGATAATGCTGATACTCCTGCACATAAGAAAACATTCCTGCTTTGTACTATTTGGCCATTTCCCCCTTGGTTTCTATTGTGGGCTCTTTTCCTCCTTTTGTCTCTTAAATGCTAGTTTTCTCCAAGACTCTGCTTTCTGCTCGGCTCTTCTCACCCACAGTTTCAACTCCCATTTATGTGCCAGTGACCACTGATTTGTATCTTGAACCTGGATTTCTCCTGAGGGCCAGCCCTCCAACTCAGCAAGTTCAAAACTAAGCTCAGCATCTTCCCTCCAAACCTGTGATTCTTTCTCCATTCTGTAGTCGCACTCATTTCTCCTTCTTCCATTTGGTCATTCAAAACAGAACCCTGAGAGCCATCCTGGACTTTTCCCTCTCATACCATCTCTCCCTCTCTTCCTCCCAGCCCAAGCAGTCATCAGAGCTCTACAGATTCTACTTCCTTCATATCTCCTGACACGTCTTCTCCATTTTCTCTCCCACTGCCTTACTTCACACTCTTCTCACTTCCAGTCTATATTCCTGCAGTGCCTCCAAGCTGGTTGCCCTGCCTCAGCAGTCTGGCTCTTACTGGTGCTGGAGTGCCCTTTCTATAATACAGATCTTTGCTAAAATACAAATTCCTGCTTCAGTCTATTTTAGATGCCTCTCCATCCTCCTCCCATAACACCCTGTACAAATACCCCACTGTACTGTACTGGTGTTACCCACAAAGTGTTATACTGTCACTCCTAACCTGTAACCCTCAAAACTGTTAGATCTTTAAAGGCAGGGACCATAGTTTTTGCCATTGAATCCTGAAATATAGCATGGGGATTAGTACATAATATGAATATTTATGGAAGGAATAACTAAATGGAAACCCCAATGTCTTGGCACATGTTTTGTTGATAATATTAGTTCGAGTTTTTAGTACCTCCTGTGTCAGGTACATGCATTTTCTAATTGAATTCTCACAATAATTCTGTATGGTACATGGTGTCCTATCTTACAGGTAGGGAAACAGGCTCAGAGAAGTTAAATAACTCGCCCAAGGTTGTATGGCTAGAAGTAGCAGAGGTGGGATTTGAACTTTGGTCTCTCTGACTCATGAAGCTATGCCCCTCTGTCTGTTGTACTGCCTCCAGTGTATCAGACTGCTTTATTGTCCAGTGTATTATTTTTTGGACTCAGATTTATAACCCTATATTTACCTATGAAATGTTTAATCTTTTAAAAATAGGCCTGTCATTCCAGGTGATCACGATCTTTTTTATTCTGATTTTTTGTTATCCATCATAGTGCCTATTCCTTCCTGCTTCATGTCATGTGTAGAGTTGATAAGCAAACATTATTATCCAAGTCACTGATAAAATATAATAAGAATACCTTGTTGAATAGATTTGTTTGGTCTGTTTTCCTGCTATAAGCCCCTGATGCAAGGTTCAGCACACATGAAATACATAGTAAATATTGATGAACATTCATTAATGTAAATAAATAAAATACCGTAGTCCTCCCTATCCATGGGGGATACGTTCCTAGATCCCCAGTTGATGCCTAAAACTGAGGGAAGTACCCATTCCTATATATATTATGTTTTTTCCTATACATATGTACATACCTATGCTAAAGTTTAATTTATAAATGAAGCACAGCAAGAGATTAAAAATAACTAATAATAAAGTAGAACAATTATAACAATATACTGTGTAAGTTACGTGAATGTGGTCTCTCTCTGTCAAAATATCTTATTGTACTGTACTCTTCTTCTTGTGATGATGTGAGATGGTAAAATGCCTACCTGGTGAGGTGAATGATGTAGGGATTGGGATGTAGCTACTATTATGCTACTACTGACATTCTGACTACCCATCAGAAGGATGGTCAATCCTGGATCACTGAGCCATGATGGTTGGATGTCAGGAGCGATGATGTAAATGGTTGAGGATCCTTGATAATTAAAGGGTTTTTTTTGGAATAACAGGCGGGGAGCATATACGGTGTAGAATACGCTGGACAAAGCAATGGTTCATGACCAGGGCAGGACAGAGGTGGACAGTGCAAGATTTCATCACGCTGCTCAGACAGTGTACACTTGAAAACTTATGAAATGTCCTGGAATTTTTCAATTGATATTTTCAGACCGTGACTGCAAATAACTGAACTTCGAAAGAGAAACTGGATTAGGGGGGGACTACTGTAAAAATAAACTGGACAGGACCAAACACTTACCACTATTAACACCAGTTCGTTCCTTAACCAACATTCTTTGAAGAAGATTATTTTGCCACCTCTTAATCCCTATAATTATGTTAGTACTTAATTCCTATATCTTCCATCTAATCTACTAGAATATCTGGAGCAGCCTTGTCAGACACTGCTGAGATCCAAATATCCTACATCCTATGTTTGTGGTTCTTCTGTGCTCAAGGCAGAAATGCAGTTACTCTGTCATGACTTGTTCTTAAAGAAACCATAGTGGCCTCTTGTTATTACTCAGGACTGCTGCATATAGTTGTGCAGGTTTTATACTGCACAGGAGGCCACATCTGAGGGGGTTCTGTTTGGATCATAGGTATTGTGGCTGTATTTTTGTAATGACAGTTTTTAAGCAGACAAGGGTAAAATGGCTTGAGCTAACCTAATCTCAATGTATTGCAACAATATTCTAAGAAAAGGAAGTAAAATGTCTTGAAGGGGGACAATTTTCTAATTGTACATAGGTACCATGTGAACTGGAATTGCCCACAGGACACCTTTCCTGGGAGCAAAATCTCTGGTCAGTGGGCTACGGAAACCATCCTTATTCTCATCTTTGGAAGACAAATATTTTGAAAATGTGAAATCAAATGTTGGCTTGTCATAATTTTTCAACACCTCTCCCATTTTTCAGGACTCCTTAGCAGTCACCAGAAATGAAAACCAGAGAGACTCTGTTATTCAGAAGCAAGCCTTCATAATTTAACCAGCTTTTAGGAAACAGTCACAGGTTTTAGTTGTTGGTTGATATAAGGGCTCCCTAGCAATTCCGTGGCTGTCCCTCATGTACAGAATGGACCAATGTGACACTGTTGATTGATGGAGGTAACAAGAAAGACTCAAAAGCAGTCATACTGAGGGGGGTGGGGTTGGGAGAGAAAGGGAAGGGGTTAGACAGCATAAATTGGTAACTACAATATTGCCACAGGGATATGAAGGACAGTTCGGGGAATATAATCAATAATGTAAATATTTTGTAGAGTGTCAGATGGTCACATGTCTTGTTAGGGAGACCACTTCATGGACGGTGTAGAGACTTGACCACCGCACTGTACACCTGAAGCTGATGTTGTATAATATTGTATGTCAACTATAATTGAATACATATAGTCATAGGACGTGGAGTATAGTGTGGGAGTGGAGTCAATGGAATTGTAATAGCTATGTATGATATCAGGAGTGGGACAGCGGATTGGGGGAGGGGGCTTGTCACTTTGTGAGGGGTGAAAAGTATAACTATAGCATTGTTTTGTACACCTGAAACTAATTTAAAAAAAGTTTATGAAAGTCAACACCTGAACATATACAAAAAATTACAAATCCTAACTTAAAAAAAAAGTAGTCATACTGTTCTCCATCATCCTTGTGTTTTCTCTCTCTTCCAGATTTTCTCAGCTTTTACTCTCACTCCCTTGTAGGCTTGCCACACCTCATAACACTGGTATCTGTCCAGTGCGTCAATTCTCAAAAACAGGCTGGAGGTTGTATGGGAAGGTTAAGGTTATTACAGGAGAAGGAAAACAAAATACAACAAAAGAAAAACAACTCCTGTGAGAACACAGGTTACAGTTTGAAGACTGTGGAGGTGACTGCTGGTTTTTTGATTGGCCTCCTGAAGAAGCAAATAATAGGGGTAGACGTAGCAGACATGGAGATGAGGGGACAGCTCGTCCATAATAGCAGTTATTCTGCCTGCTTATGTGACCAGCTGTTACCACCTAACAGCACAGTCACAAATAAGCCATTTTGGGTAACTTGGTATCTTGTGGAGACATCAGTTTGGCTCAGGGGCATCTTGACTCTAATGCAGTTTTTAAAAGGAATTGACGCTTCTGTACCCTGTAGGGTACAGCTGGTGCCCTGCAGGGGTCCTGAGTTTTCATCTTCCAGTAAAGCCTAATCTGTCTTCTAAGTTTGGAACTCCATCCACCCTCACCCCCACACCCCACCCACTTTTGGAAGGGAAGGTTTTTAAAATCTCCCTCTTTAGCAGCCTTGCAAATTGTTTCCCAAACTCATGAAGTTGCAGAAGCATCATTATCCGACAGAACGTGCATTGGCTCCATATGCCAAAGGGGCCCTCTCCCCATCCCGGCCATCTCTACCTCTTAACCCATCAGCAGCTAAAAACATATTCTCTTTGTCAGTGGGACTTGGTTATGTGGTTTGGTGCTTATTTTAATGACTGCCAGAGCTCACAGCCCCGCAGCTGGGAAAATGAGAACAGAAGCCTGCTCTGTACGCTCCATTTTGGCCCAGAGAAGGTGCTTTAAGGGCCAAATTGTGGTTATTCTGGCACTTCTGCTAAGTGAATGTTCCCATGAGGCCTCAGAGAAATTGAACACAGAGTGCTCCTAACCCCTTAGAACTTGTTCCTCTGGACTCCCCCTTGATGACCTATAGCAGGAGACCATCCATTTCATTTTAATTAAACCTCTGCTGTGACTACAATGAAGGGAGATGTGACGTAAATCAAGTGTGTTTGTAGCAGAGAAAGTTTTCATAGTGAGCACGGGGAAGGACAGTCACATCAGGCACTGGTGTGTGTGTGTGGGGGGGGCGGTGACAAGAAAAACTAATAGCAACTACCATTTCTTGACTGCTGACTGTATATGCCAGGCACTGTAACAGGCACACCACACATTCTCACTTAGCCCTCCCAACAACCTCCTGTGGGTGTAATTATCCTTCCTTATTTTACAGACAAGGAAAGTGAGGCACAAGATATGAAGTTACCTGCCCCAGGTGACTCAGCCAGTGAGAGGTAGAGCCAGAACTCAAACTTGGCTTTATCTGACTGAAAACCAGGCTCCCAACTTCCTTAGCTTTTAGCATCCTTTCTCTGAACTATTAAAAACTCCCCAGCCCTCCCAAAGCAAGCAAACAAAAACTCAACAACACCCATGGAAAAATTATAGTGAGAGATTTTTTTAGTAGTCCTTCTGGTCTGTTTTTCTGCCCTCCCTCCAAGGGTCTAGTTTCCCTAAAGACAAATTTTTTGTTATAAATTTTTTTAAAATCTATGATATTTATGTTCTACCAATTTTACTTCTTTATTTGTAAAAATCCTACACTGGGTTAATATTTGCTGTGTCCAATCCTATCGGTCCCCCATGGAGGGAGAACAGTTGGGCAGACTCACTCCAGGAAGCACTTCTGCCCCAATTAAATTTTTTTTTTAAAGATTTTTTTATTGGGGAACTGGGGGGATGGGAACAGACAAGTTGCTGTCGTTTTGTTCTTCAGTCTAGTTGTGGAGGACATTGCTTCACTGGCCCAAGCTGGCACCATCATTGCGCTCTTCCTGGGC
>NW_017731502.1:355065-371477 GCF_001890085.2 Hipposideros armiger | reverse complement strand
TCATATGTGGGATTCGAACCGAGGCCCTCTGGCGTCCCAAGCCAGTTCTTAACCACCGCGCCACTCGGCTGGCCCCAATTAATTTTATTAGCAGCAGAGCCAAAATACTTCCACCTTAGAATCTTTAATAAAATGCTAGAAAAAAAGTATGGAAATGATATTTCATATAAACCCCTTATTTAGAGCAACGAATGTCTTTTCACTAGGTTTAAATAGGTCGTCTGTTAACTGTTGGGTGAATATAGGAAGGTTCTTTGTAGGATTGGTATAGCTTGAATATAGGGTTTTCTGTTCTACTCTTTTGTTCAGGTGTAACATATAGTAAAGTACACTCATCATAAATATATAGCTCATGAATTTTTACATATGCACGTGCCTTGTAGCCATCATCCAGCTCAGGGTATGTAGAATATTTCCAGCTCCCCAGGAGGCTTCCTCATGCCCCTTCCCAGTCAATAGCCCCACCCCACCCTGTAATTATTCTAATTTCTGTCACATTGATTGGTTTTTGCCCGGTGAACATAGCATAGGTTCAGTGTGTGCAAGCGCTAAAATTGTGTTAATATTTTACATTGGAACAATTTTAAACTTGCAGAAACCTTACAAGAATTAGGACAAAGACCTTCCATATACCCCTCTCCCAGAGCTTCCATTTAGATTTTGCCCCGATAACATTCTTCATAGCAGAGCATCAACCTAGGATCATGTGTTGCCTCAGTCATCATGTCTTTCTAATCTCTTTCACTCTGGAACAGTTCCTTAGTCTTCCCTTGACTTTTAAGTCCTTGACACTTTTAAAGATTATATACCAATGCCAGTCATTTTGTCGAATGTTTTTCAGTTTGGGTTTATCTGATGTTTCCCCCGAATTTGCCCCAGCTCATGTATTTCCAGCTGAATACTATAGACATGTTCTTTTCAGTGTATTCTGTTGGATGGCACACAATGTCTATTTGTCCCATTACTGCTGGTGTTAACTTTGATCCCTTCATTAAGACGGTATCTGCCAGAGTTTGTCACTGTAGAGTCACTTTTTCTTTCCCTTGTAATTACTAAATTTTTTTGTGGAGAGATAGTTTGAGACTGTGAATGTAGGCTTTTATATAACCATGGAAACACTTTCACGAAGAGAGATTTATTCTTTACTACTTTTGCATTTGGTTGAGTACGGTTTTATTTACATTGATTTGTACATGCATGTTTCCTGTCCTCTAAGACCTTACTTAGTCTTTGGAAAATAATAATAGGTTTAGAGACCTTCTAAGTCATACAGCATATCTCCATATATTCTTCCTGACTTTCTACTTCATTCTCCATATTCCCTGGTAACAAGTGTAGAGTTTATCCTCCCAATCACAGAAGCCTGGGTTATTTCTTTCTCTTGGGTTTCTAGAATTTATCTTAAAAGGTGTCTAGAATCCATCTTAGTAACATTTGAGTCACTCTGCAAGGGACTATGGTATCCCGAGAGGAATATGAGCCAGGGCCTGCATTTGTAGAATTTACAGTCAGGCTGGTGGAATGGAGGCAGACATAAAAGCAAAGAACTGAACAATACTAAATGTAGAGGTACGTTAAAGACAGAAGTGATTAACTGTAGCTGACGAGAGGAACAGAGAGTGAGAAGCAGCCCTGGGAAGGCTTTCTAGAGAAGAAAACCTCTGAGCTGGATTTTGAAAAGAGCCAGGCAGTCACAGAAGCTGGTGTGCCTTTTAGACAGGGAGCTGTTGGTTCGGAGTTATGGAGGTAGGACAGCAAGTGTATTAGAGGAGCATCAAGCAGCTCGATGCTATTCTGCATCAAGTCAGAGGTGGGGTGTGGCAGAGCCACCAGGGTGGCACTAGAGAAATTGGGGGGTACTTACATGGGGTCCAGGAGAAAGTAACGAAGCAAACTGTCAGAGTTGTGGTAGCATGCCTATTTACAATGTGGAATGCCGTGGATGCGGTCTTTCCTGCATGTTATGAGCCTCAATAAATACCAATGAGCTTCACTTTGTCTTAATGATGCTGACATATGTGTGAGAGTATTCTGCGTAGACTGCATTTACCAGTTCATGAAGATGTATTTGCAGCATTACAAGGTGCATATTGTGGATCAGCAAGAGTGGCCTTGGAATCTATCTGGTGCTGCAATCTATAATACTTCATTCACCCTCTGCAATCCTTGCATATTTCTGCTACCCTCCATACCCTCCAATGGAAGGTCATCTAGTCCAGGGGTCAGCAAACTACAGCCTGCCGGTCAGATCTTGCCGGGATCTGTGCATTGTATGAGCTAAAAATGTTTTTTACATTTTTCAAGAGTTGTGAAAAAGAAGAAGAAAATATGACAGAAACTGTTTCAGCTTGCAATGCTTAAAATACTGACTATCTGGCCCTTTTCAGGAAAAGCCTGCCAACCCCTGGTCTCGCCTGACTGCCTGATACAGTAATCCTTTGTGCAATATTATTTGGCAAATAATCATCTAATATATGCTTGAACACTTCCACTAATGGAAAATTCATTATCTCTCTGGTCAATCTATTTCCTATTTGGACAATTTAGGTTATTAATAATTTTTAAACTCCGCTGAAATTTCCTCACTATAGCATCCATCCGTTGGCCCTTTGGGGGCAAGAGAGCTATTATTTTATGTCAACATTTACTGAGCTCGTAACGTATTCTAGGCACTGTGCTAAGTGCTGAAAAAAGATGAGTAAGACGTGGTTCTCGCATCAAGGCTCTCCCAGGTGTTCTCTCTTGGCACTAAAGCAGTCCGGCTGGCAACCTTCTCTCTCTCATTCCCCCATCTTTGTGCCATCGAGTTAGGACTTTTTTCTTTAATTATTTTACTTATTTGTGATCCCACATATACAAAGTTCATTGACTTTTGAATACAAAATCCAAAGGGCCAAAGGGTCATACCGTGAAACTTAAGTGCCTCCACACCGCTGTCTCCTGACCCCATAGCTTCTTTCTTGAGAAGCAACCACTAACACTCATTTTCCGGTGTGGTTTTGACTTGAAAGAACAGCACGAACACAAGGTTTAGGTCCATTTGGAAAGAAACTTTGATAAATACTCATACAATGGCTATTTTTTTTAATCTCCTACTTGTTGCTGAGCATGACTTATATTTTCATAAAAGCTTGAAATTTGTGCCAAGTTTGGGTGGTAGACACAGCCCCAGAGGGTTCTGTTGCTTAACCACCCATCTGCTTTTTCGGTTTAATCTTGACTGGATGTTTTGGTTACCGCTGGCTTTCTTATACTGCTGGGATTCTTGTTCATTACAGTGTTGAATCCTCATCAAAGCCTCCCCTCTTTCACTGGAAATGACACAATCCCATCTTGTGTAACTCGTGGGTTTCACATCCTGAATATGACAGAAATAGTTTGAAATAAATTGAGCCACACTTACAATGATGCCTCTGTCAGTTTATTCCCTTGAATGTGTGTATGTAGTGTTGAAGGTTGATAGAAATAATCTTTTAGCTTTCTAAGCTAAGCAGAGGCCAGAAATCCCACCTGCACCATCTAGTCCAGCGGTTCTCAACCTTTCACAGGGGTCGCCTAAGACCATCAGAAAACACATATTTTCAATGGTCTTAGGAACCGAGACACCGCTCCTCTATCCGTCTCCAGGCCCACATGCAGATACGCCCACATACGAGTACCCGGTGACCCCTGTGAAAGGGTCGTTCGACCCCCAAAGGGGTCGCAACCCACAGGTTGAGAACCGCTGATCTAGGGTTATATAGGCAAGCCTTAATTTTCAGGAAGCAGGTCATATTTGGATCTAGGTTAGTTACACATGAATGACTTTGTACCAAGGACTCACTTCCCTCTCCCTCCAGAATTTCCTTCGGATCATTACTTCTTGAATCTTCCCTTCCGGTTTAGGGAAAATGGCAATGTGACCTAGATGGGTAGGTTCCTATGTGAAACATTTATGCTTGAGTATCCTATTTAGATGTTTGTAGTTGATTCCTTATCACATGCTGCTGTTGCTTGAGACCTTCCCGTTTTCTTAGCCTATTAACCAACAGTTTAGCAGCTGAACACCAAATATATCCTCTTGTGAAATAGGCTCTTGGGTTCTGTTTGGAATGTCTTAAAGACCAAATAAGTCAGAAAATGTTTGAAGGATGTGTCTCTTATGCAAATTACTTTTTTTTAAAAGATTTTTTTGGGGAATTGGGGGAGGGGAACAGCACTGGGGAATTCGGGGAAAGGTAACAGACAAGCTGCTGTCCTTTTGTTCTTCAGTCTAGTTGTGGAGGACATCGTTTCACTGGCCCATGTTGGTATTATCATTGCGCTCTTCCTGGGTGAGGCAGATCGATTGCCGGCCTCTGGATGGCCGCTCATGGTGGCTCTTGGCAGCTCACACCAGCTGCTGGCTGCTCACGCTGGTTGCCGGCTACACACAGTAGCTCATGGCAGCCCACTGCAGCAGGGGCTGCAGCCCATGCCATCGCCGGTGACTCACAGCAGCCCAGCTCCAGGTCGAGCTGCTGTTCACCATCTTAGCTGTAGAGGGCAGTGTCACTGGCCCTCATGTGGGATCCGAACCGGGGCCCTGCAGCTCAGAACTGGCGTCCCAAGCCAGTTCTTAACCAACATGCCACTGGGCCAGCCCGCAAATTACTTTCTTACTATGTCTGTCCGTGATCTTCTAAGTGGTCATCCTGAGTCCCTTTTCCCAAGCTGCTGAAGTGCTGCATGAAATAGAGTTTTCCCTTTTGTCTCTGGCACTGGTAAAATTCCATCTTGATGACCTCAGCAGGTCGTTAAAATGATGATGAAAACAAGTGGCCATTGAACTTGAAGAGTGAGTTTTGGGGCTGGCCGAGTGCCGTGTTGTTTAAGAGCTGGCTTGGGACACCAGAGGGCCCTCGTTCGGATCCCACATATGAGGGCCAGTGACACTGCCCTCTACAGCTAAGATGCTGAACAACAGCTCAACCTGGAGCTGGGCTAGGGTGAGTCACCGGTGACAGCGTAGCCTGCAGCCCCTGCTGCAGTGGGTTGCCATGGGCTACCATGTGTAGCCAGCAGCCACAGTGAGCGGCCGTCCAGAAGCTGGCGACTGATCTGCCTCGCCTGGGAAGAGCGCAATGATGATGCCAACTTGGACAGTGAAGCAACGTCCTCCACAACTAGACTGAAGAACAACAAAAAAAAGGGCAGCAACTTGTCTGTTCTCCTTCCCCCAATTCTCCAATAAAATCTTTAAAAAAAAAAGAGTGAGTTGTGGATGACTAAAGTGTGTCGAGGCCTGATGACCCATCACATGGAGGATTTCAAATGAGATCCATTTGTACCACTGTCTGCTGCTGTGCTGATTTCCTTCCATTATGGATGACTGCTCTGCCCCCCTGTCTTTTTCTTTTGACTTGATTGTAGAAGAGGCTAGTATGTAAGTGTTTTTCAAAACAATTGGTTATTCTTTAGCATGTGTGGGGCTGAAGGGCAATATAAAGGTTCTGAGAAAGGGTGGGGGTGCTTCTTCTTTCAAGGCATTATAGTCGAGTGACGAAAGTCAGGGCTTTGAAGCCAGCAGACCTGGGTTATAGACTCAGCTCTTTCACTTCCAAACTGTGTGACTTTGGGCAAGTTACTTAACTTCTCAGCGCCTCTGTTTTCTTTTCTGTAAAGTAGGTATAATAAAGCAACTTTGGGATTGTCATAGATAATATGTAAAATATTTAGTGTATTGCTTCACACAGAATAAGCATTCGGTTAGCACACTTCCTACCACTGCTGCTGCCACAGTGGTCCTCCTCTCTTGTCCGCGGTTTCACTTTCCGCAGTTTTGGCTACCTGCAGTCAACTTTGTCTGAAAATATTAAATGGAAAATCCCAGATATAAACAATTTATGAGTTTTAAATTGCACACCATTCTGAGTAGTGTGATGAAATCTCGTGCCTTCCTGCCCCACTGGGGACGTGAATCATCCCTCTGTCCTATACTGGGGGTATTGGAACATATCCCCCATGGATAAGCGAGGGGAGGGGAGGGTGACTGTATTTTAAAAGTTTTTAAAGGGTATGATCTAAAAAGAAAGTATGATTCGTGGTGGTAAATGCTCTAATGGAAGTTTTCATTTGTCATCATGAAGAAGGAAATCATTGATACCCACTGACTGGGTGTGTTAATGAGAGCTCCGTAAAGGATCTTAAGAGATGAGAAGGATTTTTCCTGGTAGATAGTGGGAGAGCTTTCCAGGGTCATCAGCAAAGGCCTAAGTTTGAGAAACTAGCAGGCTAAGGCAGCGATGACACCTGACTCTTGAGTCTTAAGGCCAATAAGGGCTGTTTGTTTATTTAAACAAGGGAGTCAACCTGTGCAGATCAGATCTGGTGGCAGTGTGTCACATCTTGTTTGGAGAAGATAGAGACTGAAGTCAGTCACGTGTGAACATAGCACTGCAGGAGCGGAAGCGCTACATGGTCAGGTGTAGAGGTGGGGGTGCTGACGTGTGGCCGTGGAAGTGAAGAGAAGGAAAGCCAGCCTGGACAGGAAGCATGAAGTTGCATAAAGAGTATCGGCATTGGATTCAAATCCTGATTCCCCAATTTAACTAACTATACAACCTTCTGTAAACTCCTTACCTCTCTGAACCTCTGTGAAACTGGAACTGGAACTTCTTAAGGTAGTTGGGAGAAGTAACAGGTGCCTTGTCCTGGTCAGTACTCAGTAACTTATCTTCATCTCATTCCAGAGGACTATTTAAGGTTGAACCTCTAGCAATTAGTGATTTATTGGATGTGAGAGGCAGAAAAATTGAAGATGACTCTGAGGTTTCTACCTTGAATGTATGGCATTGCTAAGTAAATTAGGACATACAGGAAAAGGGGCAGAATTTTGGGAAAAGGTGTGTTCAGTTTTGGATTTGTCGAATTCAAGATGTCTGTGAGAAATCCAAGTCCTGACTTTCAAAGACATTTAAATATATGTTTGAAGGTTAGCGCTAGAAATACAGTCCTGGGATTCATTAACATATAGATGGAAATTGATATAGAAAATGAATAATTTTGCTTTAGGGAAAGCTTTTAGACTAAGGAGAGGACTGAGCATGAAAACTCAAAAGCCAACAGTAGAAAGAAAATGCTAGCTGCGTTGTGGAGGAGAGAGGAGAAGGGGACGATTGGAGGCCCAAAAACCAAGCAGGAGGCGGTTAGGGTGTTCTGGTCTGGCGTTTCTTAAAGTGTGGGCCCCAGGTCACCTGCCTGCAGGTCTGTCTCTCCATTGGTCACTGCAGCCACAGTGCATAGGAGCGACGATTATTCAGGGGCCTATGAAAATAGGAGTGACCTGAAAAAAGATGAACATTCTAAGCGTGCACAATTATAAAAATCATTTCAAACAGTTAAAAGCCAGAAAATATTTAATATGGGATGAGGGTGCATTTAAATATGTTTGATATGATTTAGAGGTGGGGTCTCCAAAAGTAAGAGTGACAGTGGCCTAAAGGCATCAAGGTAGCATCCAACTTGAATCAGAGTCACCTGGGGCACTAGTCAAATTCTCAGACTCCTGGCCACCCTCACCCTCCCTTTCTCACCTCTAGCAGATGGAGCTCAGTCATCATCATTTTTTTTTAAGGGGGAGGGAACAGCGTTGGGGAATCAGGGAAGGGGTGCAGACTAGTTGCTGTCCTTTTGTTCTTCAGTCTAGTTGTGGAGGACGTTGCTTCACTGGCCCAAGTTGGCACCATCATTGCGCTCTTCCCGGGCGACATGGATCGGTCGCCAGCCATGGACAGCTGCTCATGGCGGCTCACGGCAGCTCACACCGGCTGCTGGCCACTCATGGTAGCTTACGTGCCCCACTGCAGCCTATGCCATCGCTGATGACTCATGGCAGCCCAGCTCCAGGTCAAGCTGTTGTTCACCATCTTAGCTGTAGAGGGCGCAGCGTCACTGGCCCCCATGTGGGATCTGAACCGGGGCCCTGCTGCTCAGAGCTCGCACTCCCAAGCCAACTCTTAACCAACGCGCCACTTGGCCAGCCCTCTCATTTTTTAATAAGTCTTCAAGGTGATAAAAGTTTGAAAACCCTTGTCAGGCATTGTCTGGTGCCTGCTGCTGCAAATCCAGACTAAGGCAGCAGAGAGCCATGCATTGTCCTTTGTGATCAACTGAACTTATCGGTTATATAGAAAAATATTTAATTATTATAGTTCCCACTTCTCGTTTTGTTTGTTTTCTGAGTTTGTTAAGCTCCCCCCACCCCACCCCCACCTCCAATTGTGGAATTTTCATTGATTCTTCAATAGATTTCTGTTGTCAAAGCAATTTTTAAATGTGGCAAACATATTAAGCCTGTCAAAAAACAAGCACCGTTAGGAATCCAATAGCAAACAATCCAGTAGGAACCAGCCAGGGACACAGCTGGTTGCTTCCCCATGCTGATCCTGCCCTTACAGCTTGTTCTGTTTTTAACAGTCTACCCTCAAATTGCACTTCAGGAAGCCACCACCAAGCTTCTTTTAAAAATTAAAATCCAATGCCGTTTACCAGGCCTCTTTTTTTTCTTACTGTTAGTGTTCTTTGCCACCATTTGTCATCATCCTCTTCAAACGTTTTTATTGCTTTGGGTCAGTGGATAGACATACCATCCTGGTGTACCAGCTAGTGCTTTCACTATCTTTTGCGTGTCCTTTGTGCTGCTGATTATGTTTCTTTTTACCCGCTAATAGTGCGCATTCTTTAGGACTCTTTTGGGCTGTGGCTTTTCTTTCTCTGAGTAACTTGAAGAAATAAGCATTCTCACCTTCTTTAGGTGTTATCTCAGAGTAAATGCCTCTGAAATCTCTCCGAGTCCACCTTCTCCAGCCCATTTCCCTGGACCAGCTTCGCTTTACCCTGCTATTGTTCTTGCCGAAAGTGCCTTCAATGTATCATTACTCTTCTGCCTCTGGCTCTTCCTCTCAGATGTCTTTTCTGTTGTTGGAGCTGCCTTTCTCCTAGCCAGTCAGGGCTGGACATCCTGGGTGCCTTTTCTTCTCTTTCATTCCTTGAATCCACCAAAATACCAAGTGGGACCACCTTTCCTCTTAAACTGTCCCTGTTGAGGGTCTCTATGTTTTCAGTCTGACCTCCTCAGCTCTAATCCAGATCTTCATAAATTCTTAGGCTTGCTAACTGCTTTTCCCTATCTGCCTCCTTCAAAGCCATTTTGCCACTGCAGAATGCTATCATATTTCCTGTTGCAAACTGGCATCCCATTCCAGAATTCTTCAGCCTCCCTTTTGAACCTTCTCTATCTGTTTTCACTGTGTAACCTGCTCAGCTTTGTGTGTGTTGCTCTTGCACAGTACCAGCCCTCCAAGGACAGCGAGGCTCATGCTGCCCCGTTTCTGCCATATGGTTCCCTCACTCTTCTTGTTCCTTCCACCCTCTGCCCATCTTCCCCCTCCACGCCCACCTTGTTCAACATAACAGTGCTCAGTTGAGGCGTTCTTCCTGCTCTGCCCCACACGCCTCGCCTCCTTTTTGATTTAGCCCTTTTTATGGGATACTAACTTTTTATTTTTTCATAGCATTACTATCAGTCCAAAGCTTCTCATCCCTAATTCTAAAATCCAACAAGTTTGGAAAACTGAAAGCTATTTAATAACCTTGGCACAAAACTCAGGCAAAACCTCAAACCTCTCTGAGTGGAAGTGAGCTGTCTTTTTAGAACATTTATCCCATTTAGCATGACTATTCATACATTCCACTGCAGAAACATTAATCTGTCTGGTCACAGGGCAGTTAGTTGGACAGGATGGAAAGTGAAGGGACCTCATCAACTTGCGCTTTTTGCCATGGCCAAGCTCCTCTAGTGCTGTGCTTCTCAGACTGGGATATGGGTACCCCTGAGAGTGTGTGGGGAACCTAGGGAGTTACAGCATAACCTGTTTGATTGCCAGGAGGGCCACATTTATTTGATGATTTGAGGGAGAAAATGAACTATTTAAAGATAGTACAGAAAAGTGCAAAATTTCCATGCATTTAAAAGATAAAGATGAGATTTCAGAGAAATGCAGGTACTATGTTTAAGGAGTAAGAAATGTTTTTTTCTCCTCAGCTGGGAAGCCCAAACACTGCTCTCATTCAGAACCCTGCATTGTGGTGTTTCTAACTGGCTGGGTTTTGTACTTACAAACTTCTCTAGGACCACACAGGATGGCAAAAGCTGCTGAGACTATGACAGTGTGAAAGAAAGAATAACACTAGTGCATCAGTCAGACTGACTTCAACAAGAAAGGAAGATGCGCAAAAGTGAAGGCCAGGAAGGATGACTTAGAAAAGTCAGCTGTGTCATGAGGAGGCTAAACTTGACAACACAGGCAAATCACTCAGGCTGATTTCCAAAGTTCTGTCGTCAGGTAGCCCAGATATCTCTCATACTTTTTGTTTGTTTGGTTGGATTCTTTTTTTCCAGTTTTATTGAGAAATAATTGACATACATTACTATGTAAGTTTAAGGCAAACAGCATGTTGAAATGACCACCATACTAGGCCCTGCTAACTTTCATCTTTACATATAGATACACTAAAAAGAAAAGGAAGAAGAAAAGCGACAAAATATTTTTCCTTGTGATGAGAACTCTTAGTATTTAACTCTCTTAACAGCTATATGTCATATAGCAGTGCTAGTTATAGTTGTCATGTTGTATATCACATCCCTAGTACTTACCTTATAAATGGAGTTGGCACCTTTTGGTCACCTTCCTCCAAGTCCCTCTCCCTCCACCCTTCACTTTACCTCTGGTAAGAAGTCTGATCTCTTTATCCTTGAGTTTGTTTTTTTTTGTTCTTTAGATTCCACATACAAGTGAGATCATACAGTATTTGTCTTTCTCTGATTTATTTCACTTAGCATAATGCTTCGAAGGTCCATCCATGTTGTTGTAACTGGTAGAATTTTCTCGTTTTTTAATGGCTGAAGAATATACCATTGTATATATACACCACAGATTCTTCATCCATTCATCTAACAGTGAACACTTAGGTTGTTTTTATGTCTTGGCTATTGAAAATAATGCTGCAGTGAACATGGGGGTGCAGATATCTTTTCGAGTTAATGTTTTCCTTTCCTTTGGATATATTCCAGAAGTAGAATTGCTGCATTATACAGTAGTTCTATTTTTAATTTTTTGAGGATCCTCTATACTGTTTTCCATAGTAGCTGTACCAATTTGTAATCTCACTAATGATGCACAAGGATTCCGTTTTCTCCACATCCTCGCCAGCATTTGTTATCTCTTGTCCACTTGATGATAGCTGTCCCAACAGGTGTGAGGTGATATCTCACTGCATTTTTAATTTGCATCTCTCTAATGACCAGTGATGTTGAACATCTTTTCATGTACCTTTGGCCTTTCATATATCTTCTTTGGAGAAAAGTCTTTTCAGGACCTTTGCTCATTTGCTTTTTTGCTCTTGAGTTGTATGAGTTCTTCATATATTTTGGATATTAACCCCTTATCAGATATATGGTTTGCAAATACTCTTTCCCATTCTGTAGGTTGTCTATTCACTTTGTTGATAGTTTCTTTTGCTGTGTAGAAGTTTGATACAGTCCCACTTGTTTATTTTTTATTTTGTTGCTTGTGCTTTAGGTGTCATATGCAAAGTATCATTACCAAGACCCATGTCAAGGAGCTTTATTCTTATGTTTTCTTCTAAGAGTTTCATGGCTTCAGGTCTTATACTTAAGCCTTTCATCCATTTTGAGTTAATTTTTATGAGTAGTTTAAAATATGGGTCCACTTTCATTCTTTTACATGTAAATATCCAATTATGCCAGCAACAGTTATTGAAAAGACTGCCTTTTCTCCATTGAGTATTCTTGGCTCCCTTGTCCAATATTAATTGACTGTATATGCTGGGATTTATTTCTGGGCTCTCGATTCTGTTCTATTGGTCTATTTGTCTGCTTTTATGCCAGTAGCATACTGTTTTGATGACTTTGGCTTTATAGTGTAGCTTGAAATCAGGAAGTGTGATGCCTTCTGCTTTGTTCTTCTTTCTTAGGATTTCTTTCACTATTTGGGGTCTTTTGTGGTTCCGTATAAATTTTCAGAGTGTTTTTTCTACCTTTGTAAAAAATGCCATTGAAATCTTTATAGGGATTTATAGATGGCTTTTGGTAGTATTGGTGATTTAACAGTATTAATTCTTCCAATCCACAAAAATGGACTACCTTTCCACTTGTTTGTGTCACTTTTGATTTCTTTCATCAATGTCTTATAGCTTTCAGAGTAGACAGCTTTCACCTCCTTAGTTAAATTCATCCTATTTTATTGTTTTTGATGTTAATGTAAATGGGATTGATTTCATTTCTTTTTCAGAAAATTCATTGTTAGTAGATAGAAACACTACTGATTTTTGCATGTTAATTTTCTATTATGCAACTTGGCTGATTTCATTGATTAGATCCAACAGATTTTTGGTTGAGTCTTTAGGATTTTCTATATATAAAGTAATGGTATCTGCAAATAGAGACAATTTTACGTCATCCTTTCTGTTGTTTTAATTAAACATTATTACAAATGTTCTTTTTCACCATGTTTTGTGCTATTTCATTGTGTTCTATTTTGTGTTTTAGTAGGCAACAGATAATGGCGGCAGCTACAGGGGATCCTGGACTCTCCAAACTGCAGTTTGCCCCCTTTAATAGTGCCCTGGATGCTGGGTTCTGGCACGAGCTGACCCAGAAGAAGCTGAATGAGTATCGGCTGGATGAAGCTCCCAAGGACATTAAGGGTTATTACTACAATGGTAGGCAAATTAAACCCCATCTTCTATCATCTCCTATTATCTTCTGTGCCTTCCAGTATAGGGCCAGATTTCCTTTAACAACGGACACCCCTCTCTTCTATAATTAATGGTCTTCACTAGTTTCTCTTTTACTTCCTAACTTTTGACCCATGTTCATTTTTCACTTCTTTCCCCCTATTGTGGGAAAAAGAAGGGAGACGTAAAACCCAAGTTATTAATCCAAAGAATTAATACTGATTACTTAGCATTGATGGGGGGCAGAGATTGGAAATATATATATATGGCAAATTTCTCAAATTCACAAAGGCTCTGTCATTTACTGCTAAGTTCCTATTTAGTTTGGATAACCAGGAATTGGATAGGGCACTTTGGACTCAACAAAGAGAACAGAATTATTTGCAGATGTTTTCATTACAAATACTGCTATTACTGACTTATGATCGAAAATGTGATACTGCTTCTGTGCAGGTGATTCTGCTGGGCTGCCAGCTCGCTTAACGTTGGAGTTCAGTGCTTTTGACATGTGAGTATTTTTTGCTGCAAATCTATAGTAAAGAACACTGTTTGCTTTTTGCAAGGAATGAGCATTCTTAACCCCCCTCATAGATGGACCACAGGGAAACTAGGGGAGCTCCTGGTGAACAGGCCCAGCTCCTCATGATTCTCTTTACCTCCTATAACACAGAGAGATGTGCTCAATGCTTAGGACTATCTGTTTTATTTTGTCAGTGGGTATTTGTCAGAGCCTCTTTGTTGCCAGATACCATCTAGATTGATTGAGACTTAGATTACATCTCTCCTGATTTTTATTGTAGTTAATATTTTGTGATCCTTTCTTGGTACCTCTTGACTTATTTCTATCCACGGGCTCAATGAGTGTTTATTAGGCTACTTCTGTGTATAAGCCACTGTGCAAGTCATTATAGGGTTATACAAAGTAATAAGACATATGCCCTCAAATAATTTTTTTATCTGGTTGGAGGCCATGAGTAGTTGCTGGAGAGAGAAAAAAAGGCATTTATTGACTTAATTAGCTAGACATTTATACACACATAATCCTTTCAGGTCTGCCGGGTGTGATTTTTCTCTCTCCCTTCAGATGAGGGAACCATGGGTCAAAAGGTAAAATGGCTTGCCCTAGGTCACATATGGCCTAATATATGAAGCAAGGGTGAGAGAAAGGTAAGATGTATTTATGAGGTTGCAGTCTGAGTAGCTGGGGACGTTTTGTGTACAGAAATATAGAAACCAGGAGGGAGCTACAATTTTAGGAGGAGGTAAGTTTGTTTTAGAACATGTTGGGTTTGAGGTGACAGCATGCAGTTGAAATGCCCAGGAGACACAGCAGTCAAGGAGGGTGGGTTAGACTAGATTTGGGAGTCTTCCATGTAGAAAATATCATGAAGTTGTAAGACAGGAAGAGACTCGAGTGTAAGAATAACAAAGGTCCAGAACAGTGAAGGTGCCTGATTAGAGAAGGCAAGAAGATACAGAACTAGCAAGGAGTCAGAGAGGAGGAAAAACCAGAAGAGTGTTAGAAAAACCAAAGAAGGAAATGTTTTCAGGAAGGAAAGAGATTCAAAAACAGAAGCAGAAGGGTCCAAGTTCAATGCGAAGGTCATTGGATTTGTGGGTTAGGGCTTTTGTGGTCCTCTCAAACTGAATTCTACAGAAAAGGGTGGAGTAGGAACTATGATGGGGAACTGTAAGACAATTGAGAGTTGAAGAATTAAAGGCTCCAATGAGGTCAACTTTTTCTGCTATTTTGTACCGTAGCAGTGTCAAGATGAGGGATTTTGGGAAGGCAGTGAGGTGTGTGTAAGGACTGCCTGGTTTTTTAAAGTGGCAGTAGTCAAAGGTTAGGGTATTTCAAATAAAGAATCCCTAGAATTTTTTTTTAATCTCTTCAAAAGTCAACACATATTATTCCTTTATCTCAATCACATTGCAAAATTAAATTTCATAACATAGATGCAAAATAATGTTAGTCTTTATATCTTCAAAAGTTATGTGTTGGTGTTTCTTGTTCTCTTCAGAACTTTCTTGCTCCATAATAAATTAGTGATTAGTTGTCAAAACAAATTATATCCTAGTAATCTCTGTCCTGTTTTGGCAAAAACTAGCTTACTTTTGGAGCAATTGCAAAATAATGAGGAAAATACAGATAGTGTACAAGCAATAAATTATCTAAAGATGACGCAGTGGGGACTATCAGCAGTGTAGTTTTAATGTAATCTGGAAAGTCTAACATTCATCACGAGCTAGCCTTGCTCCTATCTTCATTCTGATACTAGACTGAAGTTTATTTATTTATTTTTTAAAAGATTTTATTGGGGAATTGGAGGAGGGGAACAGCATTGGGGAATCGAGGAAGGGGAACAGACAAGTTGCTGTCCTTTTGTTCTTCAGTCTAGTTGTGGAGGATGCTGCTTTACTGGCCCATGTTGGTATTATCATTGCACTCTTCCCGGGTGAGGCAGATTGGTCACTGGCCCATGGAAGGCTGCTCACGGCAGCTCTTGGCAGCTCACACCGGCTGCCAGCCGCTCACACTGGCTGCCAGCCACACATGGTAGCTCATGGCAGCCCACTGCAGTAGGGGCTGCAGCCTATGCCGTCACTGGCGACTCATGGCAGCCCAGCTCCAGGTCGAGCTGTTGTTCACTATCTTATCTGTAGAGGGCAGTGTCACTGGCCTCTGTGTGGGATCCGAACCGGGGCCCTGCTGCTCAGAACTGGCATCCCAAGCCAGCTTTTAACCAACGCACCACTGAGCCAGCCCTGAGGTTTAGTTTTAAAAAGATATTAATAGTTTTGTTCTTTGGAACAATTATAGAAAAAAGCAGTCCACAGAGATTAGGCTCGATTTTCTTACAAATTCCAAGCATCTTAAACTTCAGTGATCCAGAAATTCTAGTTGAAGGAGATAAGAAACTCTGTGACCCTGCATCTATGACTTTCACAGAAATTGCTTGATTTTCCTGGTCATATTTTTTCATTTAGCTACTGAATACTCACAATGTGTGTGGCTTTATGGTATGCAGTGGGGGACACGAACAAGAATAAAACGTGGTCCCTTGGGCCGGCCGAGTGGCTCAGTTGGTTAAGAGCTCGCTCAAGAGTTTGAGCTCTGAGCAACAGCGGTTCAATTCCCAGCCTGAGCTGAGCAGCTGCTGAGCTGCCAATAGGTGGCAGGATGGCTCAGCTTAAAAAAACAAACAAACAAATAAAACGTGGTCCCTAGTGTTTTGAAAATAGCCCTGGATTTCAAGTGTGAAGACCTAGTATCTATGGCTGATTAAGCCAAATTACCCAGAATAAGTTCTTTTCGTTTTCTCAGTTCCCTAATCTCTAACTCGCAGTTTGTAATATTCCTTCTAATTTTTTTTATTGTTTTTTGTTTTATTGTTAATTTCAGGTATACAGAACAATGCAATAGTTATCCTTTTCACTCTTCGCACAGAAACAACCCCCCTTCCCATCTACTGCCCTCCCACCACCCGATATCATGCTAATCTATTACAATTCCACTGACTCCATTCCCACTCTCTACTCCATGTCCCGTGACTATATGTATATATAATTATAGTTGATATACATTATTATTCAACATCAGCTTCAGAAATACAGTGTGGTGGGGCCGGCCGAGT
>NW_017731502.1:199774-353673 GCF_001890085.2 Hipposideros armiger | reverse complement strand
CATGTGTCAGTCCAATTTTCCCAGCACCATTTATTAAATAGACTATCTTTACCCCAATGTAAATTCTTGCTTCCCTTGTCATAGACTAACTGCCCGTATATGCCTGGATTTAGTTCTGGGCTCTCTATTCTGTTCCATTGATCTATGTGCCTGTTTTTATGCCAGTACCATACTGTTTTGATTACTGTAGCCTTGTGGTACGTTCTAATGTCTGGAAGCGTGATCCCCCCAACTTTATTCTTATCTCTCAGGATTGCCGTGGCTATTCGGGGTCTTTTTCGATTCCCATATAAATTTTAGGATTATATTCTCTATTTCTGTGAAAAATGCCCTAGGTAGTTTGATAGGAATTGCACTGAATCTATATATTGCTTTAGGCAATATGGACATTTTAACTATATTAATTCTTCCTATCCATGAGCATGGATTTTCCATTTGTTTGTATCTTCTTTTATTTCTTCTTCAGTATCTTATAGTTTTCAGAGTACAGGTCTTTTACTTCTTTGGTTAAATTTATTCCTAAGTATTTTATAGTTCTTGAAGTGATTGTAAACGGAATTGTTTTTCTTAATTTCTCCTTTGGTATATACAAATGCAACTGATTTCTGAGTATTGACTTTGTATCCTTCTACCTTACTGAATTCGTCTATTAGTTCCAATAGGTTTTTGATGGAGTCTTTGGGGTCCTCTATATATAGTATCATGTCATCTGCATATAATGACAATTTTACTTCCTCCTTGCCCATGTGGATGCCTTTTATTTCTTTTTCTTGTCTGATTGCTGTGGCTAGCACTTCCAGGACTATGTTGAATAAAAGTGAAGAAAGTGGACAGCCTTGTCTTGTTCCTGATCTTAAAGGGAATGGTTTTAGCTTTTCCTCATTGAGTATGATGTTAGCTGTGGGTTTATCATATATGGCCTTTATAATGTTGAGATGTGATCCCACTATTCCCACTATGCTAAGAGTTTTTATCATAAATGGCTGCTGTATTTTTTTTATGGCTGCTGTATTGTGTCAAATGCTTTTTCTGCATCTATTGATATGACCATATGATTTTTATTTTTATTTTTGTTGCTGTTGTGTATCACATTAATTGATTTGCGGGTGTTGAACCACCCTTGCATATTAGGGATGAAACCCACCTGGTCATGATGTATGATCTTCTTAATATATTGCTGAATTCTGTTCTGTTTGCTAAGATTTTATTGAGGATTTTTGCATCTATGTTCATCAGAGATATCGGCCTGTAGTTTTCCTTTTTTGTACTGTCTTTGTCTGTTTTTGGAATCAGGGTGATCGTGGCTTCATAGAAAGAGTTTGGAGCCTTCCCTCCTTCTGGGTTTTTTTGAATAGTTTGAGCAGAATAGGTGATAATTCTATTTTGAATGTTTGGTAAAATTCACTTGTGAAGTCATCTGGTCCTGGGCTTTTATTTGTTGGGAGCTTGTTGATTACTGATTCAATTTCCTTGGTGGTAATCAGTTTATTCAGATTTTCTGTTTCTTCTTTAGTTAGCTTTGGAAGATTGTATGCTTCTAGGAAATTATCCATTTCTTCTAGATTGTCAAATTTGTTGGCATATAATTGCTCATAGTAATTTCTTAAGATTTGTTGTATTTCTGTGGAGTCTTTTGTTACTTCGCCTCTTTCATTTCTGATTTTACTCATTTGAGCCCTCTCTCTCTCTTTTTTTTTATGAGTCTAGCTAGAGGCTTGTCAATTTTGTTTATCTTCTCAAAACACCAGCTCTTGGTTTCGTTGATCTTTTGTATTGTTTTTCTGGTCTCTATTTCGTTTATTTCTGCTCTGATCTTTATTATCTCCTTCCTTGTGCTCCCTTTGGTCTTATTTTGCTGTTCTTTTTCCAGCTCCCTGAGGTGTAAGGATAATCTGTTGATTTGAAATGTTTCTTGCTTCTTTAGGTAGGCCTGCACTGCTATGAACTTCCCTCTTAGGACTGCTTTCGCTGCATCCCAGAGATTTTGGGTTGTGGTGTTTTCTTTTTCGTTTGTCTCAAGGTATCTTTTGATTTCCTCCTTGATCTCATTTTTGAGCCACTCACTATTTAGTAACATGTTATTCAGCCTCCATGCATTTGTGTGCTTTCCGGATTTCTTCTTGTAATTGATGTCTAGTTTCATAGCATTGTGGTTGGAGAAAACGCTAGATCTGATTTCAATCTTCTTAAATTTATTGAGACTTGTTTTGTGGCCTAACATGTGGTCTGTCTTGGAAAATGACTGCAGAGCATGTTTTAGGGCAAAGCAGATCAACAAGTTCAACCACAACAGTCACCAAAGGTGACCAGATACTCTCTGATGTACAAAACAACCATCACCCTACACTCAACATGTGTAGAAATATCAATCATACACGAGGAGAAAACAAACCAACAGAAACAAAACAACGGCTACAAGAAAAGAAAAAAAAACAAAAACAAAAACAAACAAAAAAAACAAGGAACAAATAGCAGAACAAAATGAAATAAAATATAATAAACTAAAAAATAGAATGAACGCGAGAAACAAAATAGCTACACCCTTAAAACAACAACAACAACAACAGCAAAAAAAAAACTTGCAGAAAAAAGGAGGAGGCAAATCAAGCAGTGACAAGGAAGCAGGAAAGAAGGGAGAGAGAGAGGTTAGAAGAGAAAGAAAGAGAAAAAAGAAGAGAAATATATATATGTGTGTATATATATGTCTACTCCTCCATATATATGGACATATATATCCACATATATGCACCTTTGTATATGCCTATATAAACAACTAAAAATACTAATGAAATAGAAGAATCCAAAAACAACCAACACAAGCAATCAATGAGAAAAAAGCAACCCAAAACATCCAAGAGAACCCAATTAACAATAACAATATAACACACCAAAAGAGAAACCAAAACCGGAAACAAACAATCAAAAAAAAAAGAAAAGGGAGAAAAAACAAGAAATAACTAGTGCCAATCCTGGCTGAAGTCTGCCAAGCTCTCCCCAGGTTTTCCTCTGCTATATACACACCCCTCTGTGTCTTGTGGGGGCAGAGCCAGCCGCCTGGCACCTAGAGTGAGCCTGGTAATGCAGGTCTATTTTAGATGAGTGGAGTTATGAGATGTGATTGGTAGTTTTTTTACAAAGTCAGTGTTGTTTCTGCTCCCACCTGTCCAGAGGCACTCTGATTTCTGCACAGCCAGAGGACTGGATGTGCGTCTTCGGGTGCTCTTTCTACTAGGGGCTGTGGGGGAGTATGTGGGGGGGGGGAATTTCAGAGCTGCTGGCAGGCCTTCCTGTGTCTCAGCAGCCAAAGTTGTTCTGCTTCCCAAGCAGCCCAGGAGAGGTGGGGGCGGAGATGGGTGGTGTGTTTAGTAGCCCACTTCTGCAGCCTCTTCTCATGCAAATATCTCAACCCCCAGGGAGTCAAAGCACCTTTGTTCTGACTTACTCCTCTCTTCAGGGGTCAGCCTCAGGCTCTGGCAGGGAGGGGGCCAAGGTTTCTGAGGGAGGGTGGGGGTGTGCACTTATCTATGCAGTTTATTTTTCCTGTCTGAGAGAAAAGGGGAAAAAAGAAAGNCAATTAACAATAACAATATAACACACCAAAAGAGAAACCAAAACCGGAAACAAACAATCAAAAAAAAAAGAAAAGGGAGAAAAAACAAGAAATAACTAGTGCCAATCCTGGCTGAAGTCTGCCAAGCTCTCCCCAGGTTTTCCTCTGCTATATACACACCCCTCTGTGTCTTGTGGGGGCAGAGCCAGCCGCCTGGCACCTAGAGTGAGCCTGGTAATGCAGGTCTATTTTAGATGAGTGGAGTTATGAGATGTGATTGGTAGTTTTTTTACAAAGTCAGTGTTGTTTCTGCTCCCACCTGTCCAGAGGCACTCTGATTTCTGCACAGCCAGAGGACTGGATGTGCGTCTTCGGGTGCTCTTTCTACTAGGGGCTGTGGGGGAGTATGTGGGGGGGGGGAATTTCAGAGCTGCTGGCAGGCCTTCCTGTGTCTCAGCAGCCAAAGTTGTTCTGCTTCCCAAGCAGCCCAGGAGAGGTGGGGGCGGAGATGGGTGGTGTGTTTAGTAGCCCACTTCTGCAGCCTCTTCTCATGCAAATATCTCAACCCCCAGGGAGTCAAGGCAGCTTGTGTCTCCACAGCTGTGGGGTGCGGGCTGCGTCTCCATGCTTCCCTCTTCTCCTGCTCCCCGGTTTGAGATTTCTGCCTCAGAAACTGCGCGCCCTTGGGCCGTTGTGGCACTCTGCGGATGGTCAGCCCAGTGGCTGAGCCCGCCCAGATACTGCAAACCACTCTGCCTTGTCCTGGATTCCCACAGCTCTGCAGCCACGGGCACAGACAGACTGTGCCTCCACTCACGCCCTCCTCTCTCCATTCCGCTACACGCCCGGTCAGAGGTTTCTGCCTTGGCTGGGGCTGGAGGTGCAGGGAGCGAGCCGCGGGAACGCTCCGATCTGCTCTCTGAGACCCCGGGTCCCAGCAGCCACAGGTGCGGGCTGTGCCTCCACGTGTTTCCACTCCCTCTTCCCCCACTTGCCCAGTCTGCCCACCTTTAAGTACTCGGAATGGGAGTCCCTTCGCTGCTCAGCGTGCTCGGTAGAGGTTTGTTTGCTGCATGGAGCAGTGGTTCTGATGGCTGCTGCCCAGAGCCCAGGAAGTCTAAGGGGCCTCCTCAGGTCTAATGGGGGTGCTGGGGAGAGAGGGCTGGTGGTGTAGGGAGGCTGATCTCACAGAGCTTCTGGCCTCCTCATGCGCCTTACCTCCCCTTCTAGTTTTAATAATCTGTGATTTTGAGTCCCTCTTCCTTAGGATGGTTGGTGCTGTGGTTTGAATGTTTATGTTACCCCTAAATTCATATGTTGAAAACCCAATGCCCAAGGTTATAATTTTAGGTGGTAGGGCCTTTGGGAGGTGATTAGATCATAAGGGCAGAGCTCTCATGAATGGGCTCAGTGCCCTTATAAAAGAGGCCCCAGAGAGCTAGCTCACTCCTTTTGCCACGTGAGGGCGACACAGTGAGAAGTGCACAGTCTGCGAGCGGAAGAGGGCGTTCACCAGAACCTGACCATGCTGGTGCCTTGACCTTGGATTTCCAGCCCGAAGAACTATGAGAAATATTTTTCTGTTATTTATAAGCCACCCATTCTGTGTTATTTTGTTATAGCAGTTCGAACAGACCAAGACAATTAGGAAGTTTAATGAAAGCACTTGGAGCTCCTCAGAAGAAATTAGTTCTTTATATCCAAATGATTTTCATTATTATTGTTCATTGTTTGTTTTTATTGCTGTACACCTACATGGATTTGTAGGGAAATCTTTATGAATTTATTTATCAAACACTGAGTGCTTATTATGTGCAGAATGTGTAGGTGTTTGGAATGCAAAGACTTAGGAAACATGAGCTGTGGAGGAGCCCTAGATAGAGGTACAAAACAAGTTTTTGCATTAGATTGTGTGCCATGCTGTAAACAATGTGGAGAGGTAAAAGTTATTTCAGAGAAACTTATTAATTGTGTCTTCTGTGTCTTGATAATAGAATGTACTAGGATTGGGCATGCAGAGAGGAATAAGATGCAGTGGAAGCACTAATAGTCCTAGTTCTCACTTAACAGAGGCCACGAGTATCTCAGCTTTGCGTAGCACCAGATAAATGCCCTTTACTCTGAGTTCCTGGAAGCCTGGTGGACCTCTGCCAGAGGTAGCAACACAGGATCCTGTTCTGTACATTGTATTCAGTGAATTACCAGTGAAGGAGTATTTTATCAGGTACCAACTGTCTTACATTGGAAGGTGCTATCTTAGGGTAGGGTGCACTACTGAACCAGACCCAAAAATGTAATGGCACAAACACAAAAAAGTTCGTTTCTTGCCCATTTCACAGTCCAGGGTGGAGGTCCAGCCTCTTATGGCCCCATCATCCTGGAGGGCATGCCTTTGTGTGCTTCTTAAGACTGAATTGTCACCTCCAGGTCACAGTAGATAGAAAGGGAAAGAGAGCCAGGGTGAAAACAGGTGGAAGAAACGCACCCAGCCTCTTAAAGGCCCTAGTTGGGCAGGGACATGCATCCCTCCACTCAGATCCTGCTGGGCAGAGTGAAAGGCCTCACCTGTCCTGAAGGAAGACTGGGAAATGTGGGGCCCAGCTACTAGCATCTTGTATGTCTTTTGTTTCTGTCTAAGAAGAGGAAAATAGATTTTGATGTATAATCTCTAAATAAATGTGAAACTGGTTTAAAGAAAACTTGTTCTTTCCCTGGGCCTCTTTCCCTTGAGGAACATTTATCTTTTTAGTCATAGGAAGTATTTTTCTTTTCTAAGCCTCAAATTGTACTTAGAGAAATAGAAAGCATAACCCTTGCCCTCAAACAACTTAAAAAGTCGCTAAGGAAATAAGACTCATATGCAAAATCATCTGTGCAGGGCACAGGCTATGTCTTACTCTCTGCTGTCTCTCTAGCACCTAACACGGATCTGACGCGTACTACTTGCTAAGATAATTGTTGGATTCAATTACAAGCAGTCTAAGTGCATGACTGTCAAAAGGGGATAGGGTATGGTTGATGGAAAGACACCAATGGACTCCGTTAGAGGTAAACAGAAACTCAGATTATTATGAAAGTAGAAGATAGCGCAGCATGCCCCCAGACTGAGTATGACTTCCCAAGCTCACAGAGTTCTCTGTGACCGTGCAAAGCTGCTCACGTGGAGTAAGATTCCTGCAGGTGTGAAAAGTGACTTCTGCCCTTCTTCTGGGGGATCTATCCCGTCCCAGCCACCTCCATTGTTTCTCTGCTCTGGAGGAGGCTCTGGCCACATGGCTGCCTTTGACCAAGTTGCAAAACAGTCCGGTGCTTTCCTGAGTGATCACCGGGAGACTGAAGTGAAGTATGGGCCACGCTTCCAAAGGTAACACCCCACATGGGCCTAGGGTTCAGACTCTGGCAGCATCCATTCTTTACCAGGTTAGTGGGCACATCATTGCCAGTGCACTGCTGGCTTTACCATCTGGGGAAGATTTTTCATTCCGATTTTTTAAACAGCTTTATTGAGGTATAATAAAATTCACCCCTTAAAAATATATAGTTCAGTGATTTTTTAGTATCTTCATAAGGTTATGCAACCATCACCACTGTCTAATTCCAGAACATTTTCACCACTCTCCATAAAACTCTGTGCTGCTTAGCAGTCATTTCTTCATTGCTCCCTTCTTCTTCTTCCCCACAACCCCAGGCAACCAGGAATCTACTTTCTGTCTCTATGGATTTGCCTGTCTATTCTGGACATTTCATATAAATGGAATGGTAGGAAACTAAACTAATAAATGTCCAGGACCAGAATTTGGACGAAATTCTCGTTTCCCCAGTCTAGGGCTCTTTCCAGTCCTCATCTGAGCCACCCCTCGTGGAACAAGTGGAACTTAAACCTTGAGAAACTGGTAGACTGGCTTTCCCTCCCATGATAACTTTTAAATTTGTTCCCCTGGCCACCTCCCCTGTTGGAACTTTAGTCATGAAAAATGCTTCTCCTTTGAAACTTAATCTTGTCCTCATTAACTAACTTGAATGAGAGCCATGTTCTAGGAGCACAGCTGTTCCTGGCAGCTGCTTGAATTCTCATGTTGTAGTTTCCTCCATTCTCAGAGCAAGGCTTTGGCATGGCTTTCACGCACCCAGGACTTCGGGACATTTAGGAAAGAGGGTACCTTCCTCTTCTTATGCTTGTGTCCAAGTTACATCCTTCCTCTGTTTCAGCATCCTGTTTCAGCAGCAACGTTGTAAGACCAAGTCTGAGCGTAGAGGGCCCAGTTTACCAACTACTCCGCTTCCTTCTCTGTCGTCTTAATCTCACCTCTTTGTGATTTCTTTTTCTCATCAAGACTATCTTTGATAGCCTCATCTTACCTGGATGAAAAATATTCTTGGACTGGAGTAGCGTGGTTACAAACAACTTATGATTGTTGACTCATCAGCTCTCAAGGGAAGACTCTGGCTATGGAAAGTTCTTCTTCCCCCAAGACTTGGCATTTGTGCCTTACAGACAGCATGTGGCAAAATCTTGGTCACTTATCGCACCCCTCCATGCCTGTTCTAGGCTTAGATCTCTTCTTGCAGCATCCCTGAGCCAAAGTTTATGAAGAGGTGATGGGTCTTTTTAGCTATATAGCTACCATCAGTGCAATTAATAAAAATGCATTCTGGGCCGGCCAAGTGGCGCATTGGTTAAGAGCTGGCTTGGGACGCCAGAGGGTCCCGGTTCGGATCCCACATATGAGGGCCAATGACACTGCCCTCTACAGCTAAGATGCTGAACAACAGCTCAAACTGGAGCTGGCTGCTGTGAGTCGCTGGTGACGGCGTAGGCTGCAGCCCCTGTGGCAGTGGGTTGCCATGGGCTACCGTGTGTAGCCAGCAGCCAGCGTGAGCAGCCAGCAGCTGCTGTGAGCGGCCATCCAGAAGCCGGCGACTGATCTGCCTCACCTGGGAAGAGAGCAATGATGGTGCCAACTTGGGCCAGTGAAGCAACGTCCTCCACAACTAGACTGAAGAAAAAAAGGACAGCAACTTGTCTGTTGCCCTTCCCCAATTCCTCAGAGCTGTTCCCATCCCCCAATTCCCCAATAAAAATCTTTAAAAAAATAAATAATAAATAAATAAATAAATAAAAATAAAAATGCTTTCTTTCTGCAGTAGTTACTAAGTGGCAATATTAGGCTACTAATGAGATGAGTATTTTCATTTAGCATCTGTAACCTCTGAAACACAACTTAATCATTTCAGAGAAGAGACCAGATTTCTCCACTTCTGAGTTTGTGTTTAGAACCAACTTATCTTCCCCTCTTCTGATTTTGATTACCCTGAAGACTGTGAGGCCCTCAGGGGCAGTGTACTGTACACATGTGGCATGATAGACTGGCAGGTAGCCCAAGCGTGACACATTTTGTCTGGACTCAGGCAACCACCAGGGCTTTGCTCAGCAGCAACTCTGCAGAGCCTGTTTGGGCTGGGCTCGGATGTGGGACTGTCAGAAGAGGGGCACATCTTCCTTGCCTTCAAAGAGCTTCCTGTCCTCCAGTTGGGTGTATAACACTGTCAGTCTTGAAAACACCCTAAAATATTATACTCAGTTTTATGTATAAACTGTTACCAGAGATAATAGGAGATGGCTTCCTGAAAGAGGTGGGTTTGAAACAGGGCCTTGCAGAGCCTGGCAGGGCTTGAGGGGGAGTGGGCAGCACAGCACCTTGGAATCAACTAGCTCTGACTTTAGATTCTAGCTCCACCTATTTCAGTGTGACCTTATGTTAGTTAAGCCTTTAAATGGGGGAAGAAGCTGTTATGAGAATTTAAACCTTGTATAGCACTTAGCACAGTCGAAACTCAATAAATAATGTTTCCCTTTCAGGTTAAAGATGGGAAAGAATAAAAAATAGAAAACTTATATTGGGGGGTTAGCGGAAGAACAGCATGCTGAGAGAATAGGGTAAGGGGAATATAGAGGCTTGGGGGAGGGGGTACTGTTTGTATTTCTTAAGCAATGATATTCATCTTTTTTCAAGGAAATGTACAATTGATCTTCTGTTTGCCTATACTGAGCACTGTCTCCCAATGTTATGTAGTTTGTCATTCGCTGGCTCTCTGGGTCCCAGCTGTGCCTGCTTAACCGTGTTTTTCTCATACCCAGGAGCGCTCCCACCCCAGCCCACTGTTGCCCGGCTGTTGGAACACTGTATAACACCAACACACTCGAGGCTTTCAAGGCTGCAGATAAGAAGCTACTTTTGGAACAAGCAGCAGATGAGGTTAGCTGGGAAAACATGATGTATCCATCGTAGTTTCCGGGTCCCGTAGGTGTGGTGTTTCTGATCAGGTGTACAGGTCTGTCATAGAAACTAGCATATTGTCACAATTCAGAGAGCGGTGGGCATCTATGTTGGTGGGAAGGTCAGGAAAAGACATCGAGGCTGTCACCTGGGTTTAGGCTGGGATTCGTGGCGGGGCAGTGGATAAAAAGCTTTGCTGCTGATCTCCAGTTAGCATTTTGAAGCAGCTTGACCTCTGTCTGCGTGTTCTGTTCCTGTGTCTGAATGCATTTAGTTCTCTGTTCTTTGTGCCTCTGGAAGAGGCTTTCCAGTCCTAAGCACTGAAGTGCTATCGGAGATGATCATAAAGTCTCTTCAGTATCCTCAGGGCTAAATCTAAACTACTCCATCTGATTTTCAAGGCCCCTCATGGCCTGGCTTCTGTGGCCTTTCTGTCCCATCACACTGGCCCTTCCCCTCTCTGACCTGGTCACAGAAAAGTGCTTCTCATTTCTTCCTTCATCTACTTTTTGTTCTCTCCTCTATTCTCAGGACACAGTGTTCTTTCTGCCTGGAATGTCTTTACTTCTTCACATCTGAGTTAGTGTGAGGAATTGAAATGGGGGGACCATTGATCCCAATGCCCTTTAACTCACTTCATTGAGTGGTCTTCACACTGGTCTTAAAAAACAAGAGTCTTGGGCAGGCCGAGTGGTGCATTGGCTAGGAGTTGGCTTAGGACGCCAGCTCTGAGCAACAGGGCCCGCGTTCAGATCCCACATGAGCGCCAGTGACACTGCCCTCTACAGCTGAGATGGTGAACAACAGCTCGACCTGGAGCTGGGCTGCCGTGAGTCACTGGCGACGGTGTAGGCTGCAGTGGGGTTGGCTGGCAGCGGGCGTGAGCTTTCGTGAGCTGCCGTGAGCGGCCTTCCAATGGCTGGCAAGCGACTGCCTCACCCGGGAAGAGCACAATGATAATACCAACATGGGCCAGTGAAGCGACGTCCTCCACAGCTAGACTGAAGAACAAAAGGACAGCAACTTGTCTGTTCCCCTCCCACAATTCCCCAATACAATCTTTACAAAAAGAAAAACAAAACAAAACAAGAGCCTTGTTTTCATGGCTGCCATGGTCACAGAAAGGAGTTGGCTGCCTTTGGTCCTGAGGAAGGTGGCCCTTCTGTTCCTCAGGATGGAAGCAGGATGGATGCAGCTAATGACTCAGGTGATGATGGTTGTTCTCCTTGGCCTGCAGCTCGACTGCTCCTGGGCTCCTGCTTTGGCTGCACCTTTAACAGACTGTCCCTAAAGAATTGAGTCAGGTTTTGGTCCATCACGGAAAACAGCAGGTTGCTCCCCATGGAATCCCCACCCCTTGCCTGAGGCTGAGCCTTTCCACAGTCTCCCTTACTCGGCTCATCAGAAGTGGGGGCCTGCTCCTCAGCGGCCCAGCTCCTTCACGGTTATCATTTCAGCAGTAGGAACTTCTCTTTGCTTATTTTCCTCTTCTCCCCATGTGTGGGGAATGGTTCTTAGTGGCACAGCTGTTTGTCTTGCTTAGTGACACAACGTTTGGCAACTAATCTTAGCTACTAAAACATCTTGTGACCAGCAGCTGCTGACCAGTACCAGCTTCTGCTTCCAATCCTAATACTTGCTGAGTATTCATAAACTAGACTTCATTCCCTTTCCTTCCTGTCTCAGGGTGAGATCATCCCAAATAAGACTTTAAGAAATCCCCCATACGTAGTTCAAATGGCTACCTCCCCAAAGCCCTCCCTGGCCCTTCCCCTCCCCATCTCCCAGGCAAGTTCAGTGTTCCTCCTGGGAATTCTACATTCTTCTGTGATAGCACGTCCTACCTGGTTGTGTACTTGCACATTTATGTCTGTCTCTTTCATTAGACTACAAGATTCTTGAAGTTAGAGATCATGTCTTTTATTTCTGTAACCCCCATGTGCCTGGTGTATATAATAGAAAATGAGTAAATATTTGTTGAAGGAAATAACAAAGGCATGAAAGTGGCCTGGTTGCTGAGACCCCTGAGAGGAGGCTCCTGGGCTGTCTCACTCTCTTCAGCCTATTACGGGAGTGTGTCTGGTGGACAGGAGTGTGAAGTGGGCAGGGTGAGGTAACGACCCACTTCATTGCCTGGGATAAGTGGTGCCTGGCCTGTGCTTCGCTTGAGAGTGAGAAGTTCAGAGATGCCTGATAACCTGCCTGATGCTTTCCTTTCTTCTGGCAGATATGGAAATCCATAAAATCAGGCGCTGCTCTTGAAAACCCTGTCCTCCTGAACAAGTTCCTCCTCTTGACATTTGCAGTAAGTAAATGGACTGTCTGTCGCACCTAGATTGCTCAGATGCCCTGGGCAAGCCTGGATGCCAGTATTAACACTTTGCTCTCCTCTCCCTGAAGCTTTTACCTTGTGTTATTCAAGTCATGGCTGTTAAAGAAATTCTCATTTGGTTAGTGGCCCGATAGTGCTGGCACTTCTTACCAATGCAACATTAATTCATCCTTACTGATCATATTGGTATAGTCATCACACTTCTGGTGGTAGTTGCATGTTTATAACACAGTCATCCACCTCTTGTCATTCAGGACACAATAAAGTCAGGTTCGTGGCTAATGTCCTTGTTACATACAGCCCTGCAGAGCTCAGTCACTGGGTCCATTGACATAAGGAAAAGGTGATGTCTCAGGGACCCCGGCCACCCCCAAGCAGCTCTGCACTAGAGGAGATGACACTGTATAGCTTATTCACACATTTGTGTTTTTTAAAGAAAGAAAAATGTTTTATATAAATGATATCTAATTAAAATGAACATGAAGTGCAGCTTTGAAGAGGGAAAGAAATCACATTAGGTAACCATCTGCTGCCTAGGGAAGCAGGGGAAGAACCTGGTCTCAGTGATGGGGAAAGCGGTAAGGGCTGAGAGTAGGGATACCAGCTACCCGCCCATCTCCAAGCACATGCACTTGCGCGTTCGTGTGCATGTGTGTATAGATATATACGTACAGGCATACCTCAGAGATACTGCAGGTTTGTTTCCAGACCCCTTTAATAAAGTGAGTATTGTAATAAAACGAGTCAGAATCTTTTTGCTGGTGGAGGGTCTTGCTTACAATTTGTAAAAAACATAATATCTGTGAAGCACAGTAAAGCAATAAAACGCTGTATGTTTTGTGTGTGTGTGTGTGTGTGTGTGTCTATCTATCTATATATATATACGTACAAAAGTAATTTATCCTTTATAATAAAACATGACTATATAATATTTTGTCAACTGTATATTCTATAGCAGCTATTCTCAACCTTTCACAGGGGTCGCCTAAGACCATCGGAAAACACATATTTTCGATGGTCTTAGGAACCAAGACACTGCTCCTCTATCCGTCTCCAGGCCCACATACGAGTACCCGGTGACCCCTGTGAAAGGGTTGTTTGACCCCCAAAGGGGTCACAACCCATAGGTTGAGAACCACTGTTTCTATAGAGTCTTGTATATCTATGTTGCTTCCAATATTCACTATTTTAAAAAATGCTGCAGTGAACAACATTGTCTATACTGATTTTTTTCCCACTGTTCATTCCATTTCTTTAGAATAAATTCTGTGGAGGGGGCATATAAACATATTGATGTTGATCTAAAATATGTTATTTCACCACAACTTCATCAGCTTTGGATGTTAATCCTCTTTCCCACATTTTTCTTTCCTTTTTTTTTTTTTTGCCAAGTTATAAAAACCTTCCTTTCTCCCCACCTTTGCCTTTCTTTCTCCCCCACAAACTAATGCTTCATTTCTTCTGAATGCTGCCTCTCTGATTTACGGAGAGAATGATAGGAATCGAACTGGAGGCCATACCGAAGGTGGCTATCTACAAGGAGCACATTTTCTAACAAGTTGTTATGCTTTCTGTGTAATAGTGGGGACACAGAAACAATTTTAAATTCTTCCTGGGATTACTTCGGCATTGAGAATTCGTCTGTAAAATTAAGTAATTTTGTAGGTTTGCTACTAGGATAGATATAAGTCGTGCTAAAGATTTTTGGTTTTGTTATTTTAACATGAATACATTTTCTATACCAAAAATTCTAGTTAATGGAATCTAAATGACAATTTGTGCTTAAATAGAAAAGTAACATTAGCTCTTACTTAAAGTTTCAAGTCATTTCCCAGAGTCAGTATGTATGTTGGCCTTCTTGCCTTTTAACTGAGCATTCTTAGCCTGCCTTTAAAAAAATTAAAAGTCTGTCTCTTTTTAAATCTTCAGATACAAAGGGCTTTATGTTTAATTTAATCGAGGCCCTTAGTATCCTGAAAAGAACCCTAAGAAGTTCAAGCCTTTGGACTTTTGAAGATGACCTGATAAAGCCTCTTAGAAATTCTCAAGCTCTTCATCTTGAATTGTTTAACCTTTTACTAAAGATCAGTTATGACAAATCATTTAAGTACAAAAAAGAGAGGATAGTCTCTGGAGGTGTTTTTGCTTTTTTTTCCCCCCTGCTGGTTTTTAGGGCTTAAAGGAAGAGACACTTCATTAATTTCAGTTTTGCAGTCTGTTTTGCTATTATCAAAAGGGAATTTGTTCCTAGTTGATCAATTAGTGGCAGAATTAAAGAGTGTGAAAACTCTTAATTATGAGCCTTTCTTATCTGGACACACATTTATATATAAGTTTATATTCAAAAAGTCATCTAGTATGATTCCATTTATATGAAAACTCTAGGGCCGGCCAAGTGGCGCGTTGGTTAAGAACTGGCTTGGGATGCCAGAGGGCCCCGGTTCAGATCCCACATATGAGGGCCGGTGACACTGCCCTCCACAGCTAGGGTGCTGGGTGGCAGCTCAACCTGGAACTGGGCTGCCGTGAGTCACCGGCGATGGTGTGGGCTGCAGCCCCTGTGGCGGTGGGTTGCCATGGGCTACCGTATGTAGCCAGCAGCCAGCGTGAGCAGCCAGCAGCCACAGTGAGCGGCCGTCCAGAAGCTGGCGACTGATGTGCCTCACCTGGGAAGAGTGCAGTGATGGTGCCAACTTGGGCCAGTGGGGCGGCGTCCTCCACAACTAGACTGAGGAACAGGATGACAACGACTTGTCTGTTCCCCTTCCCCCAATTCCCCAGCATTGTTCCCATCCCCCCAATTCCCCAATTAAAAAAAAACCAAAAAACTCTAGAAAAGGCAAATCCATAGAGACAGGAAATAGATTAGTGGTTTCCAGGGGTTGGAGAGAGGGGGTAATGGGGAGTTTCTGCTAATGGGGTTTCTTTGTGAGCCAATGAAAATGTTTTAGAATTGGTGGTGATGGTGGTACAACCTTGTCAATATACTAAACAAAACCCACTTAACTATATACTTTAATATCATGAATTTTATGGTATGTGAATTACATCTCAATAAAAATGTCATCAAACAACCATCCACTTTTTATTTGTAGCAGATTCAAGAAAAAAATATTAGCCAAATAAACAGCATAGTGGTCAGTGGTAACACACTGATGGGTCAGCTGTCAAATAGCTGCATAACTATTGGATCCTACACATGAGTGAGCCAGGGCACAAAGGCTTCAGGAATTCAGAGGCAAGAGCATTCAGCCTGAGTGGGACCAGCATCTAGGACAGCTTCATGAGTCCTTTCTCCTGCATTGCTTCCCCTGGTGGGGGAATCAGTCACACACACCCCCAAAGATGTAACCTCTTCTATCATCGATGCTCCTTAGTTCTTAGAACTTCTTCTGTGACTCATACAGTTAATCATGCACTCATTTTATCTCTGCCTAGTGCAGAAAATGAGCTATCCCAAGGACTGGGACTGGGTTTATTCATCTTTATTGTCAGGGTCCAATATTTTGCCTTGTACATAGCACATGCTTAATAGTTGCTGACTTGAATGAATTTCATCAGTAAGGCATTTCTAAAAGCAACATTATATTATCTCAGCACACATAGGTTATGTTTAGCATGGCTTCTTTAATAACATGCGTAATTCATTTGATTGTGAAGAGAATGATAACTGTGTTTGGAGGTTGTGTCTCCACAGATGGAACATGGAGTGTGTTTGGTACTGTGAGCAAAAGCTTCAGTTTTGAAAGCAAAGTTCTGATCCCCTCTCTGCCACTTAATATCTTTGTTTTGTTCAAATTCTTCACCCCTCTCTGAGATTCAGTTTTCCGTCTATAAAATGGGATGATAGTAGTTACCTTTCAGGGAGGTTTTGTGTATTAAATGATGATGATAATGTCAATGACTTACTGAACACTTTCTGTTAGCACATGGCCAAAAAAGTATATTACGCTTGTCGTAATATAGTAGTGTGTGGTATGTGGAAGTGTTTGGGGATAAAGACAGAAATTCACTATCCTATCCTATCATGAGTTTTGTTGGATATGAGAATTACTGACAAGCTGGTCATATTTTGTGTGCTTCAATTTTTCTGTCTTACATGGCTATGGAAAGTTACATTAATAGATGCATTTCAGTTTAGTCATTGGTGCTTTTCTGATATCCTATGTTATATTCTTTCTTCTAGGATCTAAAGAAGTACCACTTCTACTATTGGTTTTGCTCCCCAGCTCTCTGCCTTCCCGAGAGTATTCCCCTCATTCAGGGGCCAGTGGGCTTGGATCAAAGGTTTTCACCCAAACAGGTATCAACAATTAAAACCAAATGTAGGTAAAATTGGGTGTAACATGCAAGAGTAGTTTAGTACATTCTAAAGACAAATAGGCACTTGTCTAGATGAAGAGGCAGTCACTGTGGAGTCCTTCAAAGATGGTACCAGTAGCAGAATTATTTACAAAATGTTTGTAAAATCACTTTGAAGGAGTAGTGAGCAATAATTTTCCAGGGTTTCAATGACATTTGGTGAAATTTTAAGCCACTAGGGAGGAATTAGAGGAACATGTTAAAAGACTAAGAATTTGCTAAGATGCCTTCTTCACTTTCAGTGTGGGAATCATAAGGCATTCAATATACCTTGGGAAGAGAGTCTTTGAAGCCAAATAGAAGACATTGTCCTTCCCTTGTGCCATGTTGCAGAACTTCTGCATCAGGAATGGTATATGCTGAGCTAGTCTTTGCATTTTCAAAAAAATAATGAGGTCATTAGGGATGGCCCCGGAAGAGTAATGAAAATAATCAGGCTGGTAGAACATAGACCCTAAACCAAAGAATTCTAACTGTTGTTGAGGCAAAAAAGTGAGTGGCAAATGATTTGAATTAATGAAGCGTATCAGTCACTAAAACTGAATTGTAAAGCCAGGGAGCAGCCCTTACTGATTACAAAATAATAATGTTTGTTTACTAAGATAAATCAAAAGTTGTGGTTTTGTGGAACTAATTTCCCAAGAAGAAATACGTGGGGGAAAGAGGATTATGCATGGGGATCGACTGCTGATGGATGGGTATGAGGCTTCTTGCAGGGGGGACGAACGTGTTCTCAAACGATTGTTGTGATGGTTGCATAATCCTGTGAACATGCTAAAAACAGCATTGAATTGTGCACTGTAAGTGGATCAGTTGTTTGCTAAATGAACTATGTCTTAATAAATCTTAAAGATTTTGGAAAGGTTCATGGTAAAATTCATGCTTGTTTATCCCAGGAGAGAAATAATACTTGAATACCTCTCTTACTTAACCTTTGTGGTTGACGTTTTAGAGAACCACCATGCTGCATGTTCCATAAAATGTCCCTCTATGCCCTAAGACACTCCACTGTGCACGTGGACTGGACAATGTTATATAAAAGTGAAGTGGTATTATTTGGGGCATTTTTATGTTCGTTTGCTGCAAAAGAGTAACGGGTGTGATCAGTCATTTCCAGTTTTCTGGCTCGAAATTACCTTTTATGTTAATTTTTAGCTGAGAGCCAGATGTGTAATTGCCTGGGCGATAAATCAATATTTCCTGTTTTCAGATTCAAGCCCTTGAGCGTGCATATGATGATCTTTGTCTAACAGAAGGCGTCCCAGCACTACCTTACTTCTTGATCAAGTATGATGAGAACACGGTGCTGGTTTCCTTGCTTAAACACTACAGTGATTTCTTCAAAGGTCAAAGGACAAAGGTCAGAGAAACTTTGAATATCATTTTATTACCCAGTTAAAAAAAAATCCGATGTTCGTGTTATGATACCCTACCTCACAATTCAAACTCATTTATATTTCTTTAGCCCTCCAAAGAATGTTTCAGAACATTCCTTTTTTTTATTGAAAATACTTTATTTGTTTATTTTTTAATTAAAGTTAATTGGGGTGACAGTGGTTAGTAAAGTTACGTAGGTTTCAAGTGTACAATACTGCAATACATCATCTATATATCATGTTGTGTGTTCATCACCCTCTCCCACCCCACAGTTCCCAAATCAGCTACTGCTTTCATTTTTCCTAGCGCTGTTGCACCTCAGAGTAATTTTGGATTCCTCGCTTTTCACCATTAGTGATAAAGTTATTTCAGTTTTCCTTCCTGATATATTTGGTATCTATGTTTTAATTTATTCCCAGAGCTACCACTGTAGCTCAGGACCTGATTTTCTCACTCCTGGAGTTTTCTTGCTTCCTGGCACACCACCACTACAGAAGAACCTTCCTTAAACTGCTCATGTTCACTGTATCATTTGTTGATCAAAAGTTAATGATGTCGTGGGCCGGCTGAATGGCTCAGTTGGTTAAGAGCTCGCTCAAGAGTGCGAGCTCAGCAACAGCGGTTCGATGCCCAGCCTGAGCTGAGTTGCCGCTGAACTGCCAACAGATGGCAGGATGGCTCAGTGAAAAAAAAATAAAATAAAAAAAAATAAAGTTTCAGCTCAAGAGTTAATGATGTCTTCCTTCTGCCTCGAACCTACCTTTCCTGCCTCATCTCTCACTATTTTCCTCATAAACCATTGCTTCAACTAAGCTTGTCTGCTTTTTACCATACAGCACCCCCCCTCCCCCATCAAATATACCTATAATTTTTTTTTATACCTCTCTTTATCTTCAAATTGTATCATCTTCCCAAAACATACTCTACCTGTGAAAATCCTAAGAAATTCTCTCTCCTTATTGAATCCTCCGCCATCATGAAGCCTTCTCATGGTGGGGCCATGTGTGATCTCTCCCTTTCTGATCTCACCGCACTTACTCCTTGATCCTCATTTACTGCTGTACTCCCTTGTACATATTACTTTTTGTGCCACATCAGTCTGTAAGCTCTTAGAGGGCAGGGACTGTGTCTTATGTTTTTGTGTGTACATATTGTCTAACTATGTGTGTCTAACTATGTGTCTAATGTCTGAGGGACTCAATATTTTTTTCAGTGAATGGAAGAGTACTGTTAGTGTCTTTTAGAAGTGACAAGATATGCAATAAGCTGTCTTAGCCATACAAGAGATTGTAAATTAAAAATTAAAAATTGATTGGTATTATGAAGTTATGAAATCAAGGGGGATAATTTCAGTAGCCATATAGATAGAGAAGAGAGACCTTTAACTGATGGCCTAATTATTCCTCAGTCTGAACTTAAGAAACCTTTTTTTGAAGTACACTCTTCTTTGGAGGAAGTCCTTTTTAAATTGATGACTGAGGATTGAATTTTTATTAAAATTCTTTTCTCTCCCCCCAAGGCAGTTTCACAGAACTGTAGCTAACTTAGTAGCAACAAGACCAACCATTAATCATTTAAAGTCCAGTCTAGAGTGAGGCCCTCGTACGATAGCAGGCAGGGTGAAATGGCCTGTGTGTGAAAGCAATGGTGGTTCAGGTTGTATGTGGTAAATAAGTAGTCCTCTCCCAAAGTGCACCTTTATCCACATAATAGCAATTTGCAGAGCACTTTACAGTTTAAAAGAGGCTTTCACATAGTTGCTCCTGTCATAATTTTGTGAAATAGGTGTTATTAGTGCCTGTATTCTCTGTTTGATGAAAATGAGACTCAAAGTCACACACACGGCCAGTTGGTCTTATTCCAAAGCCTGTGTGCTTTCTTCCATTCCAGTCTCGCATCATTTGGGTGGAGGTGGTCTTTGCTTGACCTTTGGAATCAAATAGATCTGGATTTGACACCCAACATTGTTACTGAGTTACTCGGTGACGTCGGGGAATTTGCATAATCTTTCTTCACTTTAGCCCAGGGGTCAGCAAACTGTGGCTCACGAGCCATATGCGGCTCTTTGGGTACATACATGTGGCTCTGAACTAAAATTGAAAATGAAAATAAAACTATCATAGTTTCAGTTATAAAATTTTTAAAGGATATTATTCATATCATGGTGATTTCATTTGTTTTATGGCTCTTGAATAATTTTTAAATTATTTGGCTCTTCGTCTCAAAAGTTTGCCAACCCATGCTTAGCCTATCTGTTAAATGGTGGTAATAGTACCTGCTACAAGGCTTTGTGAAGATTAAACATGATGATGTGAATAAAATGCCCAGCACATAGCAAGTGCTACATATACATCCACTTTCTTTCTTCCTCAACAGCAGCATCTGTTCAAAGATTGAACAAATCTTTGGAGTCTCCTTAGAAGTGCTCTGGGTGACTTTACCAGTGCCCTGACCCTGAGACCAACCACCTGCCAAGTTCAGGCATAGAGCCCTTCACTGGGCTAGGGTCACATCTCAGGAAAGCCTGGAATTGCTCAGCACACGTTCAGCACATCCTATGGGCCAGAAATTGTGAGGTATGATTATACCTGTTCTCATGGAACCTGAAGTCTTCTAGGGAAGATGAGACACTGACTTGTGGAAAGTTAACTAGAAATTCAGGTAACAGAAGAGAAGTGCCAACAAAATGATACACATGATGCTTTGGTTGTTTTTCTTTACCCTGTCTTGTTCTAGAAAGGTCCACCAGATGCTCTGCAGATTGTTGGCCTCATAGGTGTTTCCTGGCCTCTGGCAGACCTCCCCATCTGTGGTCCTGAATGTTTCATCTATCCCCCCCGCACTGCCGCCCAAATGCATTTTCATGTTACTCTTGTACTTAAAACCCTTCTATGGTTCCTGTTGACTTCAGGATCAAGTTAAAACAAATTAGCTTGGCGTTCAGGACCTCTTCAAACCCAGCTTCTGCCCATCATTCTAGCCTCACCTCCTGGTGTTCCATCAAGATGCCTCCTGCGTTGTGGCTACAGCCGTGCCCTCCAAATGCCCCATGCTCCCCCCACCTCTGTGCCTTCACACACGCCTTTCTCTCTGTCTCCCTTCCTTCACCTGGCCAGAGCCTCCCCTTCCCCCCTTTCTGCTTCATCACTCTGGGAAGTACCGGCTGATTCCATGCAATATTTGATATCCCTCTGCTGTGTTCAGGTGGCAGCCTCTCTCCTAGCACTGACCGACCTCTAATGTCATTGTTGGTTTGCTTATCTGCCTATCCTCCTCTCCCCCACCAGCCTCTCCCCAACAACTTCAGCACAGAAATAATGTCTTACTCCACACTGTATCCTCAACATTTAGTGGAATGCCGGGCACTTGATGGGCACCTGACGTGTGAATGTTGAGAGGAGGGAGAGACCGCTATGGACGGGTCTAATTACAGAAGGCTTCGGGGAAAGGAGATTTTTGTGAAATTGAAACATCCCTTCACTCGAAGTCATTCCTGCTTTTACTGCATTAATCTAGTTCACCCTCTGTCACGTAATTCCAGTTTCTCTTCAGTGTTCCTGATTCATGAAGTTTCCTTGAAGGTTTTTACCATAGTCTACAAAAAAAATAGGCATCCTTTTTAGTGTGAACTCCTGCCATTGTGCCCTGGCTTTGTGTTTTACTCTTTTCCCTGACTCCTCCTCTTCCAGGACTTTGAAGCCCCTGGGGAAGTCACCGATCCTCTGTGAAGCTTGGTGTTCTCACGTGTGAGATGGGAAAGGTTGGCGCCCCAGCTTTCTCTCTTTCAGCCTGTTTTCTTTTCCGGAGGTCTCATGGTGTCCGTGGTGCCTGTGGCCACCTCCTCCATTCTGAACTCCCCTCTGGGTTCCAAACCTTGTCATCCAATGGCCTGCTTGCCTTTTCCAGCCCCTCAAATTCAGCATGTCCAAACGGAACTCATAATCTTCACCCCAAGTTGGGCATCAATCTTGGAATGATGCCGCCATCCATCCAGTCATGTGAACCAGAAATCTGGGCAGCCTGCCAGATACCTCTCTGTCTTCCTACCACCCCCATATCCTGTGGATTCTGTTTCTTAAACTTCTCTCAGTCTGCTGCCTTTGCATTTATTCTGCCACCACCCCAATCTAAGCTGCCCCGGTCTTTCCTCTGCTTTCCTGCTGTAGCTTCCTAATGGGCTCCTTGTGTCTGTTCTGGCCTCCCTCCCATCCATCCCTATATCATCCAAAGCAGTCCTTTGAAAAGCAAATCTGATCATGTCACTCTCAAAATGAAACAAAGCATGTGCTCTAAGAATAATAACCAAATTCTTTAGCATGGCATACAGGACTCTCCATGGCCTGGCCCCTGTGGAGATCCAGCCCCCATTGGTCCATATTTTCTCTTGCTTTACACCCTGCCACACCTCAGTGGTGTCCTCTTGCCACAGGGCCTTTGCACATGCCTTTTGCCTGGAAAGCCCGTCTTTTTCCTTTCTCTTCTGCCTATTTCACCCCCACTTCCAGCTCTCCCCAGTGAGATTATAATTGTACATTTTCTTTGGTGATTTTGATTAATATTTTTTTCCATGTAAATGTAAGCTCCACAAGGGTGGATACCCTATCTTTGATTTCCCACTACTGTACCTGCCTCCCGTAGTATTGTGCGTGGCTTGTAAAATACAGTGGAGGAATGGAGGCCTGTGTGCACGAGTTGTTGTGAGGATTGGAGCTCACATGTGTGAAGCACCTGGGTCAGTGCCTGACACACAGCAGGCCTTCAGTAAGCTTAGTGTGGCTCATTATAAATGTCCTCTTGAATGTGAGTATTCTGCTGTCTAAGGCCATGTGGCTTATAAAGGCTTTCCCAGTTGTTTATGCACTTAAAGTTTATATCTAATGTGAGGCATAGATGTGCTTAGTGGTCCAGCAGGAGACAGAATATAGGGGAGGTATGCGATCTGCAATGGGTAATTTCAAGCAGTGGTTCTTAATTTGGGTGGGAATGGTGGTACATAACCTCTTTGAGAATTGATGGAAGCAGTGGATCTTCGTTCCATAAAAATGCGTATCTAATATCTAATATGAGGGGATCCCCAGAACACTGAAACCCATTCATGGATCCTATTTGGGTCCCTGGCTCAGAGGGAGATGAAGTGAAGGACTGGGGGGAACCTGTGGGATGGCCGAGATCAGAAGGGGGATAGCCCATCTCTATTCCAAGCTAGAATGGGACCTGCGCATCCAGAGATACAGCTCAGCTGGCTGAGATACACAGTCCTGAGCCTCAGCTGGCTGTGAGGGAGTTGGTACTTGCCCCTGAAGAGGGTACCTGTCCACCTAGCCAGCAGCTGCGGGTACCATGTTCTAAGTTCTGTGTGCCCCCCAGAGCTGGTCACTCACCCGTACTATCCGTAATCCTTCCAAGACCCTGCAAAGCAAGTATTAGTGTTCCCATTGTATAGATGAGGAGAGTGGACATGAGGTTGGGGAATGGAAGCCTTGTCGCACGTGAATGACCTTTCTGCCACAGCCAAATGCTTGCCATCATGGAAAAAGAAGCACCTGCTTTTTTGTCCCTGGCTCACAGCTTCCCACTCATGTTTTGATGGAGCAGGAAGGCCAGACTTTGGGCCCCAACTGCAACCTCATGAACTGAGTGAGCCCTTTGAGTCTCAGTTTTCTCTTTACATACAAGTGTGCAGAAATAATGCCCTTTTTTTCTTGGATGGTTGTGAGAAGTAAGAGATGATGAATATAGACAGGCTTTGTCAAGTTTTACTCACATGTTATAATTGTTTCCATTGTATTTTCTTAGAATAAATTTGTCAGTTTTCATTTTCAAAGGAAAATGCTTTTCTTTGGACTAGCTATTCTATAAAAAATGGAATTTTGAGGCCCTGAGTTACCATATTTCCCTATGTATAAGACGCTCCCATGTATAAGACGCACCTTAAATTTGGGGCCTGAAATTTGAAAAAAAATGTATTACATAAAGTTATTGAACTCAAGTTTTATTCATCATAAAATTCATACAACTGCTCATCACTTGCGGGAAATGCAAGTTAAAAAAATCTACAACCACTGCAATCCTTTGTTTTTAGACCCCAAGTTTTTCGAAAAAGGGTGCGTCTTATACATGGGGAAATGCGGTATGCAGTCGACTTTGCCTTAACCAAAGAAAGGCAAACTTTCTTGCCTTTTTGTATTTTTAAAAAAGCCTGAAGAAATTAGGAGTGGTCTACCTGCAGGAGAAGCCCCTCCTGAAATTTTCGGGGTTATCAGTTCAGAAGCCCCCAGAACATCCAGGAAGGTTTTGCCAGTTCTTTAAATCAAAGCTCAATTGTAAATGCATCTTTGATTGATTTCCTCTCATTTCTTGGATGACTTATGGTTATTAAGGTGATTGTTTAATGCCAAACTTCTTTGTTTCTTATAGTTAAAAACACCTGTTACCTTATGACTCAGTGATCATTTTTGTGTGTCTTTAAATGTACATACACACACACGAAACAAAACTTTCACAGAGTAATACTTCACTAGATGCTATGTACTCTATTTTCTACCCTATTTTATCTTTTTGAAAAAGGCTAGATGTGATCCACTAACTGATCACAAATAGCTTGTCACTTGTATTTGGGACAATGCTGTGTGCCCATTTTGAGAATATTGGCAGATCAATTAACTGTACTGCCACTTTTCTTTCCTGCCGACAGTGTACTCTTACCAGCATTGACTATGATATACACTTTGATACATTTAGTCAGTTGAAAATGGGCCTTGTTTCGGTTTTTATTTCCCTCCGTAAAATACTGACTCCACTTAATGGTCATGGTGGCCTTGCATGGCTGCAACAAACAGTTCTTGTGAGTACATTAAAAACATCCAGATCACTCTCCCGTTGCCAACCTTGGGAAAAGTTGCTTGAGTCTTTTACTTTCTTTAGAGCAGTTATTGAAGATTGGATGTTAGGGAAATTGTTTTGTAATTTCAACAACATTAGCTTTTAATTCTAGGGCTGTAAAATATTTGGACGAAGCAATAGCATTGGTGTGCTTTTAGCAGGGTTCTTTTTTCACTTAGCGATCTTTGCATCTTAACAGCCATCTGTCTGTGACATCACTGCACATTAGATATTTGAATTTTTTTCTTATACTTTTAAAACATGTAATCTTTGGTACATTTCCTGTTATATCAAATGTTTGGGTAATAGTCATTTATCAGAGAAGCAGGTTTTATGGGATCAGTGTGGAAATTTCTCGTCGCTCAAGTTGACAATTTCTCCCCTTCTCATGTTGTACTTTTTCAGCAATTGCTGGCTGGAGCATAGCCAGACCATGATTGGACCACCTCAATGAATTCTGAGCTCTCGGCCAAGTGGAAAGGAACATTTATTTCATCAACCTTCTAAACAAAGTTTTTTTCTTTAATCACGTTTTGCTCCTTTCTGCTGATTTGTTTTATAAAAGGAAGTGCACATGATGAACTTGTGGCAAAGGCAGTTCTAGAACTCAGAACCACTTGCCAGTGATTGCTTCTGATTTCCATGTAAAAAAATATAATCTGTTTACCCAAATAGTTAATCTGGCTTACCTAGTGTTGTGCTGACTAATTCCTACAATGACTGAGGTTCCTGATTTAGTTCCTAAGGCACTTAAAGATGGTGAAGTCACTTTTGAACACTCAAAGGAATAGTAAATTGTATTCAACCTAGTGTCAAATGGGTTCTGTCGTTTTCCTGTCCAGATGTTTGCTTTTTGTACTCATGCCTGCTTCATGGGGGTAGGAGATACTTCAAAGCATTTTCACGCTGACCTCCCTTAATGGATACGTGATAGAGTTCTCTTTGGCACTTCATTCCTGCTCCGTAGCTCATCTTAGGTCATGTTGCTCTAAGAACTTAGTCCTGATCTTTTCTGCTCAAAAAAAGCTTTCTTTTTTTCTTCTTACCTTCCTACTTCATTGCTCATTCTTTGAAATCAGGCATCCACTTATAGTATGTAATATAACATTCTAATTTATATAATTTAAAAACCACTTGGTCCCAACTCCACATTTGCAGATGATAAAAGCTAGACGCAGAGAATCTTTGATAAACTGGAAACTTGTCCCCTTCTTCTCTCTGCCGTATAAGAAATGATAATCTTGAAGCTGAAGATTGATAACTATTTAATGGTGATAGATTAAGCTGAACAAAGAGGTCAGTGAAGTTACTACAATAGAGTTTATTTATGTTGTATGACAGGTCCCATTTGTTGAGTGCCTGCCTTGTCTCTTTGCTGAGTGCAGGCAAGAGTTATCCTATAGATGAAGAAATTAAGGCATTGAGAGGTTAAGTAAATCGGTGAGGGTTGCGTGAGAGTAAGTAACTCAGGACATTTAATAAGAGCCCAGGTTTTTGGAGTCATATTTGCAAATTGAAATTTAGAATCTATATGAATGGCATTTTCTGGATTGGTGCTGTGTAGGTAAAAATTGAGTAATAGCCTTTAGACACCCCATAAAATTGAACCTTAGTCTGTGTTGTTTCGTAAGCTATATAGGACTTTTTTCTCTTAGAAGTTCTGTAATTCTGGAGTTAGAAGGAATCCTTTAAGATAAAACGATTCACCCCTTTCATTTTATAGGTGAGGAAAGAAGTTCCCTAAGTTCTTAAAATCAAGTAGCTGCAGGATGAGAACACATGACCTGCTGGTGCTCCAGCCAGTGTTGTTATTGCTGTTTTTCACTGCATCAGGCCCTTGGCTTCTTCTAACCTGTCTCAAATGTTACAGAAGTGGAACGTCAGTTTCTCCCGTCTTCCCCTTTCCTTGCTGGGTAACAGAGTTGTAAATGCCTTTGATGAATGTAAAAAAAAATTGAAATCGAAGCAATGATTCCTTAATAAGTGTAGTTTGTCTAGCAGATACTGTCTGTCACGATTGAGGGAAACAAAATAAAAGGTGTTTCAGGTGGTGGTGGCGGCACGCTGGACCAGAAGAGCCCCCAGGAAGGAACTTCCTCGTTCAGCGGGAGCTGCGGGCCGGAGATCTCGTTCTCAGAGCTCTCTTGCTTCTCGTAGAAAATCCTGTTTTAGTCCATGCTCTCACATTCTCACCCAGGAGGATCCCAGTGTTAAATGTTATTGCACGGAGGACCTGCCATGTTGGAAAAGGAAAGGGAACTGGCTGAGATGCTGCATCATGGTTTTATGTGTAAGCCTCAGGTCTCTGTTGGTCAGACATCACCTTTCCCCTCTGGCTGCCTCCCAGGTTACCTGCCCAACATGGGGGAGACGGGAGAGCGTTCCATATATTGGGGCCTGTGGAAACTGACCAATTCTGTTATTTATTAAACAAATGTTTGCTGAGCATCAGGTACTGTGCCAGCTACTAGGGATGGGAAGATGAATACGATAGACACTGCTCCTGCCCTCACAGAGCTTGTAGCCCAGCAAGAGAAACAGATGTGAAATGCATTCTGTATTCTCTCCACTCTCAAATGCTTTTTTCTTTCATAAGTTTTCTAAAGTCAGGAATTTCTTACAGTTATTGTATATATTCAATGTGGTAATGTTTTCCCTTTTTTTCTATCCAATTTGAAAGTGCATTTTATAATCTATGGTGCCTTTGAATCAAGAAAATACAAAGGTTCAACAAATAATCAGTTACCATAAGGAAAATACAGGGTGCAATGAACCCCGTTTTAAGCAAGCGCTTGTTTTCTCCTTCTTCGACTCTAGGCAGCGAGTGCTGAAATGATAGTGTACATGAGCAGCACATGGGGAGGTCTCTGAACATGCAGGTATTGATACTTAGGGAGGTGTGGGGTTGGGTTGGGGTGGTGCAAGTTCAAAGAGCTTTCCAGGAAATTCTGGTGCAGGTGGTCTGTGGTGGACCACACTTTGAGAAACTACTGCAGACGCTCAAGCAGTGATTTGCAACCTGGCCGCACATTAGAATCCTTTGGAGAGCTTTAAAAACAGCTAATACTCAACCCGCACCCCACATGGAGGAGAAAAACCTCTGGAGGTGGGGCCCAGGCAACAGGATTTTTGAAAGCTGTGCAGGTGATCCCCACACGCCTTCAAATGTGAGAACCAGGGCTAGAGAGGGGTGAGGAGTGAAGTGGTGCCCCTCTAACTGCAGTGAGCATGGGAACCACCTGGGTCCTTGTTAAAGATGCAGGTTTGGGTCCAGCAGGGCTGAAGATGGCCCGAGATCTGCATTTCTGACAGGCCCCCAGGGGATGCTGACGCTGCTGGTGCACGAAGCACATTTTGCGGAGCAGGGAAGACAGAGTCAAACCAGGGTTCTCAAGGTAATGAAAAATAGCGCCACAGGTGTTTTTCCTTGTGTCTACAAGACCACCTTCTGTATGGCCTGTGGACTGGACCAACCGCATCACGGTTACTCAGGTATATTACACAGATACACACAGCTAGGCTCACCACCAGAGATTTGGCGGCGCTAATAATGATGTGAGCAGCACTACATGTGTGGGGCTTTTCATGTTCAGGACCATCTCATTTAATCCTCACTACATCTCTGTGAAGTAGGTACTGTTATTTCCCCCAGGATGAGGCCTGGAGGAGTTGACTAGTTTGCCTTAGGCCACTCTTTGAGTAAGGGGCAGCACTCAGATTAGTCTCTGCAGGCTGTTTTTAAAAGCTCCCTAGCTGCTGATGTTTTATCTCCCTTTGGGAAAGGAAATCTCAAATAAAGATATCCTGTATTTCCTGAAAGGAGGGCCATACGTATGAATCTATTTGTATTGAATTAAATATGAATCTATTTGCATTTAAGACACAAAAATGCATTTAGGCAAAAAGCTTCAGTGTTAGAAATAAGAAAATTGATGATAGCAGAGAAGGCAGCAAACATTTATAAAGAACATCTTCAAAATAAGGCAGTAATTCTCTGATAAGACAATAGTAAAACTCATTTTCAGAGATTTGTTGAGCACAGATGAAGACTACTCAATTGTCCTCCAACAGGAAATAGAAAAAATATTGTGGACATCAATACAAGGGAATGCCATTCAGCCATGACTGACAGTGGTTGTAGAATGACATTTATTGGCATGGAAGAGAGTTTACAATAGAATAAGAGGTACAAAACAGTATAGCGTGATTCCATTTTTGTTTAAAAGTTGTAATAATAAAAATATATGTATGTAAAGAATAAAGTTACAGGAAGTTACACACCAAGATGTTAATAGTGGTTCTCTCTCGATGGTGGTGTTATGTTTTAGTCCTTCCTTCCCCTTCCCTTTCCTCTTTTTTTTCTGTCTTTCATCCTAATGTTGGTCAAGTACCTTCTTTGTGGCTGACACTGTGCTCAGCACTGTGGTAAATATATGGAAGTATTTGGGCTGATCCCATTCTTATAGAACTAACTGGATCTAGAGTAACCAAAAGTTTATCTGCCATGTTTTTATTTAACCCACAGCTATACCTATAACGAAAACCTGTGCATTAACTTATGGTTCTCTGCCAACCATCTTTCCTCCCTCCCTACTTTCACCCTTCCATCCATCATCCACCCATCTATCCACCCATCCATCTATCCATCCATCCATCCATCAATCCATCCATCCATCCATCCATCCTTTCTCGTTATTCAGCAAGCATTCCCTAAGTATTTGCTGTGTATCTATGGACTGATCATGGGGAGATACTCCCTGTTCTCTAGATGCACATTGTCTTTTTTTTTAAAATAAACTTTTCATTTTGGAATAATTTTACATTTACAGAAAAGTTGCACAGATAGTGCAGAGAGTTCCCATATACCTTTACCCCATTTCAGTTAGAGAATATCACCTCTTTACATTACCATGGTACATTTATCAAAACTGAGAAACCAACATTAGTACATGATTATAAACTAAACTCGATACTTTATTCAGATTCCACCAGTTTTTCCAGTAAGCCCCTCCTCCCGTTCCAAGATCCCATCCAGGGGCCCACGTTGCATTGTCATCAGGTCTTCTTAGTCTCCTGTGGTCCATGACAACTTCTCGGACTTTCTTTGTTTTTGATGACCTTGACAGTTTTGAGGAGTACTGGTCAGTTATATTGGTAGAATGCCTCTTAATTTGGGTTTCTCTGATGTTTTCTTATGATTAGACTGGATTATGGGTTTTTGGAAAGAACACCATTGAGGTGAAGTGCCCTTTTCATCACATCATATCAGGGGAGACCTGATACCCACAAGGCATCCCCGTGATGGTAAACTTGATCGCTTGGTTAAAGTAGTATTTGCCAGGTTTCTCCACTATAAAGTTACCATTTCTTTTCTTTCGATGTGATTTACTAAGTCCAGCCCACTCTCAAGGAGGAGAAGGATTAAGCTCCACTCCTGGAGTGGGCAGTATCTACATATATTATTTGGAAATCTTCTGTAGGGAAGACTTGTTCCTTTATCTTCATATATTTATTTATCCCATCATTTAAGTATGTCAGAATGGATGCATAGAGACTTATTTTATATTATGCATTATAATCCAATACTATGTTAGTTATTTTGTTGCCCATATTGGTCCAGCCTTGGCCATTGAGAGCTCTTTCAATTGGCTCCGGTGTCCCCTTGACATGCCCCCATCTTTTTGTTTATTGAGCACTTCCTTACTTTCTGGTATGCAAGGTGCTCCAAGTTCATCTTGTATTCCCCCTGCCTCAGCCCTAGATTAGCCATGGGTCCAAGGAGCCCTGATTCCTTTTATTAGAGAATGGTATTTAGAAATCAAGAGGCAGGTGCTCGGTGCTCATTGTCTTTTGAGAGGAAGGAGACAGGAAAAGTGAAAAATGTTATGTATAATGGTCAAAGAGCTGTGGGAGCAGAGAGGACAGAGTGACTACTTCTGCCAAGGAGAGTCATCAACTGAACAAATGGAATTTGAAGTTGTGTAGTTTTCCAGATGGAAGTCAAGTTTGGGGGTGGAGAGAGAGGAGTGGGAGGAAATGTATGTCAGCAGTCAAGGGCATCTGTCTGTTTAATTTGATCTGACTATAGACTTACAATGGTGGTGGCACTTCTTTGATTTTTCTCACTATTTAAAGATTAGCCATTTTCACAGATTATTTCTTTTTAAGAGAGGATTTTCTCTATGTGAGCCCTGAGAGTTGACAGTCCTTCCACCTTCCTTCCTGCCTTCTCTTTCTTTCTGTCTTCCTTTCAGTCTTTCTCCCTTTTAAATGCATGTAGTTCCTAGTCTCTGCCAGGCCCAGTGCAAGGTACAGGGGTGTAGAGAAGAATTTGACAGCTCCTGCCATCAAGAAGTTCTGTTGTCAAGTGTGACATCATTTTGCTTTCCTCTCTGCCCTTTTATCCCTTCACCAAGTGTCTAATCATTAATGTTTTTTCAGAACAGCATAAAAACGGAAGAGGAACTATTAGCAATGTCTGTATTGTGAATCTAACATGATACTTGACTCATTCAGAAAGTCTTTTCTGTTCACAGATAACAATTGGTGTCTATGATCCCTGTAACTTAGCCCAGTACCCTGGATGGCCTTTGAGGAATTTTTTGGTCCTAGCAGCCCACAGATGGTATGTACCTGTGTGTGTGTTGTGTGTCTATCTGTCAGTCTGTCTTTCTATATGTTTTTGACACTGTGTCTGCTTATTTCTGTATCTCTGTTTTCCCAAATGCATTTTTTTCTTTTCTGGCACAGAAACCAGATAATAAATCAATAAACCAGTCATGACCCAATTTCCATCAATGGTGAGCCCCGAGCAGGTCTGTTATGGAGCTGCAGACTATGACCATTGCTGTACTAAAGGTATTTTAGAGTATATTTAGAGTAGGCAAACAGCCAGAGGTCCCAACCCTGAAATTCTCCAGCCCTCCCTTCAGCTGTTTGGCTTGCTTTCAGATAGGATTTTCCTGTCGCTACCAACCTCCTTTTATCTAACCCTAAAATAATTCAAACAGAGGGTTTCTAAAAGGCTAACAGACCTTTGAAAAGATGCTCAACATCATTAGTCATCAAGGAAATAAAATATAATGAGATACTACTCATTAATAGAGATCATAAGATACGATATTAAGATTCTGCTACATACCCACCAGAATGACTTTAAAAATGACAATACTGGTGTTAAACATGTGGAGCAATTGGAACTCTTCAAACATTGCTGGAAAACTGGCAGTATCTACCTCAGTATCTAGGTTAAAAATATCTATAGCTCAGCAATTTCACTTCCAGATATATAACACATATAAATGCTCTCAGATACAAGCAAAACACATATACAGGAATGTGTAGAGCAGCGTTGTTCTTAATAACCCAAAACTGGTAGTAACCCGGATGTCCGTCAACAATGAAGTGGGTGATAAACTGTGTATTCATTGCAATGGAAGGTTGCATGGTAGCGAATCTGAATGAACTGCCGATACATGTATCAATCTGGATGAGTTTAAAAAACATACTGTTGAGTGAAATAAGCTGGATATGAGGAGAATACATACTCTGTGAGTCCATCTATGTGAAGGTCAAAACAGACAAAAGCTTTGGACTTAGAAGTTAGAATAGGAGTTCCTTTTGAAGGAGGTGGTTAGTAACTGGGAGAAGCCATGAGACAAGCTCCTTTACAGTTAGATCTGTGTACTTGTCTTTGTGTCTGCTTTACGTAAGTAAAAATATTTACTTAAAAAACATGAAGATGACTAAGTTATAGATGGTCCCCAGAGAGAGAATGGTTATACTGGCTTATCCAGGTGGTCAGTCTATATGGCACAAATGGGCTTCCTGTCTGCCGACTGAGCTGTGGTTTCATGGGTGTAAGTTCAGATGAGAGAAGGGTGGCCAGGAGAACCCATGTGTGCCTTAGAGGTTCTTTTTAATGTCTTGTGAGCTTTTTTTGTTCTCCTGCATTTGAGATTCATTTGTCAGCAGTATTTATGTGCAATGTGATTGTTGTATAAAATTCACCTAGAAAGAAATCACAGCCTATTCAGCCTTCAGCCTCTGAACACTTAGACAAAGAAGCTTACATGGATGTGTTCAAAATCTCTCAGCTGTTAAGGCCATTACCCGAGGGTGTCAGGGAGGCATCATTACAATGAATTGAATTCTTTCTAACTGGGTTTTTTGAAGTTCTTATGTGAGCTCTTTCTTTTCTTTTCTTAAAAAAAATAAAATAAAATCTGGGCCTGACACTAGGAGTAGCAGTTTCCCATCTGTTGAAGTTCTCTGCTTCCGGGACCGAACCATGCAGGGGGTCAGAGAGATCACCCACAGCATCATCTTCGAAGTGAAGCTCCCAGAAATGGCATTTAGCCCAGGTAATTTGCCAGTCTTTGAGAATGCATGTAATTATCATTTATCAGAAACCAAGTCAGGTTTAACTTTCCTTTCACAATGGCAGCAGAAGGAAAAGTACATTTCCTACCTCTTTGCAAACAGAGGGCAGCTCTGCTATTCAGACAGGAATAAAAGGCAAAGCTTGTCTCCGGAAAATTTCCTCCAGGCAATCTTAAGGATGTTTTCTTTTTCCCTATCTAGTTTTGTTTTTGTTTTTGCTTAAGATAAAAATCTTTATTCTTGACCCTATCTTAAAGGAAAAATGAAGTATTAATGCCCTTACATATTTATTTATTTATTACAAACTTAAAAGTTGTGTGTGGTTCTATTCTCCGTACAGTAAACCAGTGAACAAAATGGCCATTTCTCTTTCCATATTTAATATTCTTCATTTGGTCCTGTGTAGTTAGACATCAGCTATTATCTCCCTTTCATAAATTAGGAAACTTAGGCTCACAGACATTTTATATAGACATGTGCGTATGTATATATATGTACATACATTGTATTTGTATACATGTCACGGAAAACACATACCGAAGTTTGAGGACTAGTAATACCCACCTCATGGAATGCTTGTGAGGAATCTGTGACCTGAGTAAAAGACAGAACACAATGTCTGTCATGTTATAGGTGCTTCATAAGTGCTAATTTATGTTAATTTCCTATCTCACACTAAGCCCAACCCTCTCCAAAATGATTCCACAGATTTTTGTGATTTACATGCTTTCCAGAGTACTTCCACATACATTGCTTAATTTGTTCCTTACAATGTCCACATGGTTCCAAGAAGGCACATGACTTTCTTTAATCCACAGGCAAAGTGTGTGGGGGTGTTAAAATCCCTTCTGAGATGTCATTTCTCAAGTGCAGAAGTCAAAAGGATCCAGGATTGGCTCTGATGACATTTTATCAGTGATTCTTTGCTGCAGCACTGATAAATGCCTTAAAAAGACTTCTCAGAAAGATTGGCAGAGAACTGCTTGGTCAGCAAAGGAGGAAGCTGTTTACTGGTTAGTTTAGAGCCTAAGAAATTCCTTGCCCCCCTGCTGTCTTCAGATATTTGCATTTGATTTAGCACCCTCTTCTGGCACTTTCTAAAATAGCTTCCATGTGATGTTAACTTACATGCTCTACCTTTGTTTTATTAAGCCACAACTTGAGGATACTTCTAGGGGAATGAGGTTAACTAAAAGTAATGCGGGCCTGGTCCACACCTGGCAGGCCACCATGCACCCTCCATATGGCACTCACTAAATCCTGCTGCCCACTCGTGGGGAAGGCACTTTCCTTTCCATTTTTAAGATACAGTCACTGAATTACTCTTACTCCCCGCTTCCAATAATATCGCTGATACTCGATGAAGCTGGCAAACCCAGGACACTCTGTAGATTTCCATTTGAAAAAGAGGTTTTCGATAGTCCAATAATGTCTTCAATATATCTTTTTTATGCTTGATATTTAGTGTAGATTGTTTAGAAAAGGCAAATTTTCATTTTCATATGATTTAGTATGTTCCCTCTTAGCTGTAAATTAAACTTTATAATAAATAAAACTTTATAGTTATTCTATATCATAATGTGAAGTGAAGATATTATTATGGCAGTACTTTTTAGTATTTCTAAGACATCCCATGGTTGCAATGGCAATGGTATAACAAGTATTACTTTAAATATTCTACACCTTCTTTTGCTCCTCGCCAGGAAGCCAAGCCCACTCTCCATTGCTGATACAAATAGTATTCTGGCAACTGGCTGAAGGAGGCAGCAGACACTGCTGAGAGGAAGAGAGCCCACATTTTAATTCATGTCTTGGATGTGCTCCTGGTTGCCAACTGTGGGAAAACAGATCCTAAGTTTCCCCCCAAAAATTATTTCCTCATTAATTTGGGGTATGTCTTATAGGTGTGGTTTATTGGAGGCACATATGATAGATTAAATATTGTCATATGCTCGTATAGTATTTTGTTCATTATTGATAACATTAAAGTACATCTAATTTTTTAGACATGGCTATAGCATTTTGAGTAGAGATGTTTTAATCTGAAATGACATTTTGTTTTTGCTTTATGATTTCTTATCTGTAACAGGAGAAAGCTGGAGTTATGAATTACAGTACTAGAATGTTCCAGTCAGGTTTCTTCTGCTATATATTAGAGAAGCATTTTTATTTAATATAAGAATAGTAAGGAAATCAAACAAAATATGATATCATAACAGGTCTGAACTCTTTTTCCCAGGAAAAGAATTTTGAAATATTTAATCTTTTTAAGAACTCAAATCTATTATATCAGTTTAAATTTTTCATGACTTTAAAAATAGGACTACACAAGAGGCCTGAGTTAAAATGACAAGGGGCATTTGTTTTTTGGCTTCTTGCTGTGAATGATGCCCCCAGCAAAATTGTGGCCCAAGTAGCTTTCGAGGATAATTGGCCCCATGATTTCCCATTGGTTGTCCTATCCCATCTTTTCTCTTCACAAAAAAAAGATTGTGTAAATGAAATCAACACCTTCTAGGTTCCATAATTATATTAAGCAATACTGTTTTACAAAAAAACAAAGCTCAAAAGCTAAAAAGTTCCCAAGGAAAAGAAAATAGAGGTATTGATAGAAATCTAAAAGTAGGAGAATGGGCAAAGAACACCAGCATATAATTAGAAACAAACAGAATTTCTCTCAGTAGCCCTGCACATCTTTTTTTTAAAGATTTTTATTAAAATACAGCTAATATAATATTATAATAGTTTCAGGTGTACACCCTGGTTATTAAACATTTATATACCTAAAGAAGTGATCACCATAAGTCCAGCAACCATCTGACACTGTACCACGCTATCACAATATTATTGACTATATTTCCTGTGCTGTACATTACATCCCCATGACTTACTTGTTTTGTGCCTGGAAATTTTAACCTCTTATTCCCCTTCATCTTCCCCCCGCACCTTTTAAAAATTTTCCATTACAGTTGACATTCAATATTTTTAAGTCAAAGAGTTTCTGTTTCTTCAGGGACTTTTTAAAGGCAGACATTGGAGGGGATGCTGGGATGGTAGGTTGTGGCTGGGTGAATTCCCTGAGAAGGAGTTGATGGATTCAATAAGAAAAGGACCGAGGTCCTGAGATGTGGGGAGTGGAAGAGAGTGACTGCACCCCATTAACACTTTGCCACCAAGGAAGCCACGTTTCCATTAAGGTGAGGAGGTAGCATAAATATTCTACAGAGTAACTGCGGTTTTTATGAGGATTTTGCAACAGTAGGATAGAGCTGCATTGCCCTGACTGTGTTACCAGTGAGAGAGGGAAATACTGAGCATCAGCTCAGGTAAGTTTAGGAAACACAAACCCAAATCAAATTAAGTGGTTCCTTTACTGCAGGCTTCTCAGAGCTTTTGTCTCCCTCACATGTGACATGAATCTCCAGGTTCTGGTGGTGGTAAGGGGCGGATAGAGAACATAGATATGGGTCTAGAGGCATTTCCCACATTTCTTAGCTTCAGGATCCTTATCCTCTCTGAGCTTCATACGGGCACACATTGAGAACTGCTAGAATTGGAGTTACAGAGGTACCCATAGCAGAGGTTAAGAGAGATAAGTCAGGTGATCTTGGAGGAGAGGGCAGCTTAACCAGAGGGACAGGCCTGTTGGACTGTGACCTGCCCACAGGTAGGTGGTACACAGTGATGGAGCTGAGCGGCTGAGCAGAGGGACAAGGTAAGGATGAGGAACAGAAGGCATGGACTGTGTTGCCATCACACCAGCCTGTCTCCTGAACTAGTGAACCCTCCACAGGGTTATACCAATCCCAAATATGATTGTCTTTATTTGAGCAACTTCCAGTAACTGCAGAAGTCAGAGCAGCTCGGGCTAGCGATGAGGGCTTTTTCAGAAGCACCTATACAGGAGAAGTCTATGCGTCTGATCTCCTGGCCTCTAAACAAGATTCCTAGCAGCCAAGGAGGTGCAAATTCAGGCCTGAGAACCTCTTTGAGAAAGAAGTGCACTAAAAGCTTCTCAGTACATGGGCCATCTTGCCGCTTGACTTACTTGTTTTTGTTCTTTCCTCCATTAAACTTATTGTTTTATTTGCCTTAAGATTGTCCCAAAGCAGTTGGATGGGAAAAGAACCAGAAAGGAGGCATGGGACCGAGGATGGTGAACCTCAGTGAATGTATGGACCCTAAAAGGTATATTTTGGAAGATGTTTTGTCCAGTGGGACTTTGCACACCAGGTCCTGTGCGGCCAACGGCATTGCAGAGTTCAGTCCAGGGGGTGCCATTCACATGGGAACATTGAGTGTTCTGGCACTCCTTGCTGCCTAATTCTTAATTTAAGTTTGGTTGTGGGAATTAATGTAAATGATGAATATCCTGAAGGGCACACAGGGCATCTGTTCATCTAGATATTCTAAATTTCGTTTTTGCTTCAAGCTCAGACTTTCAGACCTGTATACCTGCACCACATTTGAGTCCTTTATTCATTGCCCTTTAATTTTGTCCTATTAGCCTATGTTGAAGGACATTATAAGAAATATTTCACAGAAACCAGTATTATATTAAAGGGAGGGTGTAAGTGCATCATTTATTGAAGGGACTTAGAAATAAGTTTCTCTGTTTTCAGTATTAGGAAAAAGTTTTCTAAGTTAAGCAGCTGGTGTGTTTTTATTGATGGACAAACTGACTCCTATCACCAGCCGTGCTTCCCTTTCCATCTTGGCTGCTAGGAGCTCAGTATCAAATATGTGGCCTATCACTCCCCCTTGCAGAGGGCCACAATGGCATGCATTCTGTACAGTAACCTTTCTCCTCACCATGTACCCTCAGGCTCCATCTCATTTTCCCTTTGATCCTAATTCCATAGTATTTATTTCTTGGTTTCTCATACAGCTACTTTCTATTTAAAAGGGACATAAATGAGTGATTGACTGAGTCAATAAACAATTCTCTCATTTTCTAGGTTAGCTGAGTCATCAGTGGATCTAAATCTCAAATTGATGTGTTGGAGATTGGTGCCGACTTTGGACTTAGACAAAGTTGTGTCTGCCAGATGTCTGCTGCTTGGAGCTGGCACCTTGGGCTGTAACGTAGCTAGGACACTGATGGTAAGTTCGTGGGGGCGGAATGGTACCTTTGAAGTTGTGGCTTCTCTTCCTATTTTACTCTACTTAATTGCCTTCCAACTTCCAGATGTGCCTTCCCCTCTCTCCCTCCTTCTCTCTTTCCTTTTTTCTTTCCTCAGTATATTTTTAATTATAAAAAGAATACATGTTTTTCTTATAAGGCAGAACCAGAAAGCCTCCCCCCACTCCCATCCCAAGTTTCATCTCCCAGAATTAAACAGCTTTCATAGATTAGCATGCAGCATATCTTTCCCTGAAGTTTTCGCAGGCATATACAGAGAGACATTTGTTGTCTTTGCTGTTATTTATTTATTTATATTTACAAAAATTGGATCATAGCATACTGTCTATAATAGGTTTTTATTTTTGACTTAATAGAAAAATAACTGTGGCTCTCTTCCTATGTATTCCATATTATGTATATGTAGTATTTTGTTATATGACTATTCCTCTGCTTATTTCATCCATTTCAGCCTATTTTTCTTTTAGAAGTGCTGATGAAATGAACATTTTTATATTTATATCTTTACATATTCATAGGATTACTTCTTTAGGAAAATAGCCCAGAAATAGAATTGCTGTGTTAGAGAGAATGTTCAATTTATATTTATATACAGAGGGTGCCCAAAAAATGTATACACATTTTAAGAAAGGAAAACTGTATTAAAATTGTAATACTCAATATATACTGATAACAAAAGATGAATACAAGTCACGTTTGACTTCTGCAATTACAAGAGGTACTCAAAGTGGTTACCATCAGCATCCAGACATTTCAGATTACGGCGAGCTATTGCTTCAGCAACGTTGACCAAAGTGTCCACTTGTATACATTTTTTTGGCATCCCCGATATATATATATTTTTTCCCCAAACTAAATTACCTTTCAGAAACATTATACTAGTCTGTATCCTAGAAACATGTGAGAAACAGAGCTTATTAATTTGCATTTCTTTAATTAGTGAAGTAAGTCTTTAATTTTATTTCTTTTGTGAATTTTATTTTTTATGTTCATGTCCTTTGAGTTGTGTTTCTTTTATTGATCTGGAGTTCTTTTTATTATGGATATTAACCTTTTTCTGTTATATGATGCAAATACTTTTCTCAACTTATTTAAGGTATGTTTAGCCATACAAAAGTTTTTTTGAATTTTATGATTAAATGTCAATCTTTTCCTTTATAGTTTAAATCACTCTTGTTTTTTATGTGTAGCTCTTTATCAATGTGGAATTTATTTTTGTTATATGAGGAGAGGTAAAGAATAACTTCTTTTTCACAAAATGGATAGTCATTTGTTTTAATGGCATTTATTCAATAATACAAATCATCATTTTTCTACCTGTGTCAAATACTAAATCTCCTTATATACCTGAGTCTCTTTATGGGTTCTCTATTTTGTTCTTTTGTTCCATTCATTTATTCCTCTAGTCCTACTCACAGTTTTAATTGAAATGACAATGAATTTATAGATAAATTGGGAAGGATTGGCATCTTTATGATATTGATCCTTAGTTCCAGAAGCATTTCAATTATTTAGAACATCTTTGTCTTTCTGTAGCATTTTCTTTATATAGGTCTCACACATGTCTTATCTAATTTATTTCTACATATTTAATGATTTTTTTTCTTTTAGAGATATTTTATTCCATTAAATTTTTCAGTTGACTATTACTGGGATATAGGAAAGATAATGAGTTTTGAATGCTTATCTTCTGTCTGGCCATCTTTCTAAGTTCTCTTAATTATAATAGTTTTTTATTTGATTCTTTTGAATTTTGTAAGTTGATAACATTTATACTTTTATTAACATTAGGGGAATATGTTAGTAAATTATGTTTCATCATACAAGAAGGCATATTCTAAAGCCATTGTCTTATAGGATGGGCTAGGACTCCATAGTAATGTTGGAGGAATAGCAATGAGAGTTGACATCCTCTTTTTGTTACCGACCTTATGATCAAACTCTTGTTTTTACCTTTAATTTTGATATTGGTTTCTGTTAAGTGCTCTTTTTAGAAGTTAAGGAAGATGATTTCTATTTCTAGCTTACTGTGAGTTCATATCAGAAACGACTGTTGAGCTTTATCAAATACATTTATCAAGCTAATCAAAGTATTCTAATGTTGAGCGTTCTTAGAATACACCGTATTTGTTCATGGTATCTTATTCTTACGATATACATTGGAATTCAACTGGTAATGATTTATTTATAATTTTTACATCTGTATTCATAAGTCACATTGGTCTATAGTAATGTTTTTCTTTGTGGTATCTTTGTATATCTTACACCTGTTATGCTAGCTTTATAAAATAAACTTAAAACTTTCTGCCTTTTCAATATTCCAGGGCAGTTTAACTGTATGGCTTATCTGTTCCTTGATGGTTTGGTAAAATTCAGTTATAAATCCAGCTGGGCCTGGTGCCTTTTGGAATTAATTATGTTGGTGGTGTGGGAAGAGAATCAGGGAACTTTTACAAATGTTTCTGTATTGATTAACTGTTCAGATTTTATACTACTTTTGAGTCAGTTTGGTCATGTTGTTTTCCTAGAAAATCCAGTTCATCTAAATTTAAAAATTAATTGACGTAAAATACCTATTGTATTTTTTAAATCATCTTTTAAATCTTCTCTTCTTTTTAACCTTTCCACATTCTTAATGTTAGGACTTCATGTTTTCTCCTTTTTTCTCTATTTCAGACTTGCCAGAGAGGCTTGTCTATTTTATCAGTCTTTTTGGAGAACTAAATCATTGATTGATTTATTAGTTCTATAATTTTTGTTTTGTTTTACTTTCAGACTCATTAATATCTACTTTTATCTTTATTTTTTCCTCTTTTTGTGGATTTTTTTTATTAATTTACTAGCTTCTAGGATTAGGTGCTTAAGTTTTCTTAACATTTTTTAAAGTTATAAAGTCAGTTATAGACCCATTATAGAAAATTTGTAAAGTATAAAAGCTATAAAGCAGGAAAAGAAGGTACCCATTTTCCTACCACTTCTTCTCTTATTTATTTCCTTTCAGTGTTTGTTTAATGTATATTTTAAAACCTTATTTAATATATAGTAATGTCCCTGCTTTTATCAATTAACACTGTAAACACTTTCCCATGTCATTAAAAAGTATGTTTAGGGCCGGCCAAGTGGCGCGTTGGTTAAGAACTGGCTTGGGACGCCAAAGGGCCCCAGTTCGGATCCCACATATGAGGGCCAGTGACACTGCCCTCTATAGCTAAGATGCTGAACAACAGCTCGACCTGGAGCTGGGCTGCCGTGGGTCGTCGGCGACAGCTTAGGCTGCAGTCCCCTGCTGCAGTGGGCTGCCGTAAGCTACCATGTGTAGCCGGCAGCCAGCGTGAGCGGCCAGCAGCCGCCATGAGCGACCGTCCAAAGGCCGGCGACTGATCTGCCTCGCCCGGGAAGAGCGCAATGATGGTGTCAGCTTGGGCCAGTGAAGCAACGTCCTCCACAACTAGACTGAAGAACAAAAAACAATAGCAACTTGTCTGTTCCCCTTCCCCCGATTCCCCAATAAAAAAAATCTAAAAAAAAAAAAAAGGATGTTTATTAGATCTTTTTAATGCCTTTAGAATATGCCTTCTTGTATGATAAAACATAAGTTACTAACATATTCCCTAATGTTACATTGATTCCAATTCATTACATTAGTATAAATTTTTACATAACTATAAATTATGTTGCAAAGAACATCTTCGTGATTACATCTTTGTCAGTATTTCAAATGATTTCCTAGGTTAGATTGCTGGACATATTTCCTTAGGATAGATTCCTGGAAGTAGGTCAAAGGATGCAAACATTTTAAAGACCCTAGAAAGGTTGCCACATTGTTTTCCAGAAAACTGACACCAATTTACATTCTCAACCAGTAAAGCAGATTTTTCACCACCCCATCCTCACCAGCATGAATGTTGTAATTTTCTTTAATCTTTGCAGATTAGCCATTTAAACTGTGTAGCATTCCAGGAAGCCAGAAGTTAAGTGTGAAAGTCCACCAGCATGTGACTAACCTTTGGCATGTTTGTACTTTATCTGGCTTTCTTCCCACTGCCTAGCATGTTCCCAGGCTGCCATCCTTGCTATCCACTCAGCATTGCTTTAAGGATTGCAAAAATTCTTCAGAAATATTATCCCTCAACAAGCATAAGTGACTTTTGGATTTCCCATACCTTTATTCCCCATCCATGGTAGATTACTTGCCTGATGAAAGTAACTTACAAACTGGGTGGGTAGACCAAAAGTTACCAGTGAGCTTCAAAACAAAGAGCCAATTTTTTTTTAAAGATTTTTTTTTTTAATTGGGGAATTGGGGGGATGGAAACAGTGCTGGGGAATTGTGGGAAGGGGAACAGACAAGTTGCTGTTGTTTTTGTTCTTCAGTCTAGTTGTGGAGGACGTTGCTTCACTGGCCCAAGTTGGCACCATCATTGCGCTCTTCCCGGGAGAGGCAGATCAGTCGCAGGCTTCTAGACGGCCACTCACTGCGGCTGCTGGCCGCTCACGCTGGCTGCTGGCTACATACAATAGCTCATGGCAACCCACTGCAGCAGGAGCTGCAGCCTATGCTGTCTCCAGTGACTCACGGCAGCCCAGCTCCAGGTTGAGCTGTTGTTCAGCATCTTAGCTGTAGAGGGCAGTGTCACTGGCCCTCATATGGGGGATTCGAACCGGGGCCCTCTGGCGTCCCAAGCCAGCTCTCAACCATCGTGCCACTCGGCCGGCCCACAAACAGCCAATTTTAACTATGCTTTTGAAAGAATGGATTCTGGCCTGTCTTCCTCAACCCTGAAAACAAATCCTGGGTCTTCACTGATTGTCCCCCTAAAATCATCAGCCTAATTGAATTTAAGGGTCCCTAATAGAAGAATATTGAAATAAGAGAGCAGAATCTTATCTTTATATCAATAGCTAATCATAGCAGAGCTTCTCTTAGATTATTATGCTTATTTATGATCTACTGAAATACACACACCCCCATCTCACTGCCCAGAAAGCAGGCATCTTCATTTAGTTGCAGCTCGGGGGGTCTCATTCTTTCCCCACCATTAACTAGATCTATAACCTTAGGTGAGTCACTTATTTTTTCTAGGCTTTATTTTCATATCTGTAAAACAAAGTAATTGGACTAAGGATTTTAGGGATCCTATCCAACTTTAAAATTATGTGGTTCCATAAGACTTTATAGGAGATGTAATTGGAGTGTGTGAAATCATGAAAACTATTTCTGAGAATATGGAATCATCCCCTATATTCCAGATTATTAATGCTTTTGCCTCTTGAAGAAATAATTCATAATCTTCTACAGTGCTAGACAGTGGGAAATAACTTGTTATTTTTCTGAGAAGTTAATTCAAGCTTTAAGTGAGTTTTAAAATGAGCCGTTATTTGTACTTAATTATTCCTTAAGGGAAAGCAAGGACATTGGGGTCTATTGCTAATTCTTTTCAGACAGCAACATAGACAGTTCTTAGGAGGCTCACCTTCAAATCTCTTTCTTGTACCTCTGTCAAGTATAACTAATTAGTAGAGCCACTCTGACATTTCTTAGTCTCATTACTGCAGGAAACCAGGTCTGGTTATATAATTACTTTGTCTTTTAAAGGAGGTTGATGTTCTATTTAGCAAAAACTGAATTTGCACAGTTCCATTTCTGAAGTTTTCTATATTTTGAGCTTCCCAAGCTACTCCAAAACAAAACCCCTTTGAGGGATTTCAAGAGAGACGCCCCATGAAACGTTCATCAGAAACACACTATGATATTCTGTTTCCATGCAGGGGTGGGGCGTCAGACACATCACCTTTGTGGACAATGCCAAGATCTCCTACTCCAATCCTGTGAGGCAGCCTCTCTATGAATTTGAAGATTGCCTAGCAGGCGGCAAGCCCAAGGCCCTGGCGGCAGCAGACCGGCTCCAGAGGATATTCCCCGGAGTGGTATGTCAGTGCTGTTTGGGGATGTCACAGGTTGTCTCCTGTGCCTTTAATGTCTTGGGGAATGAGGCTTGATGGTGTTGGAGAAAGACAGTCAGACATCTGTCACTATCATGTGGCTGAGCCTCTGGGTCCTCATTTCAGAGACAGGGGTTAAAACACACAAACAAAATCTCATGTATTATTATAAAAATGAAATGAAGACTGTCTGAAAAATGTCTTGTAAGTTGCGAAGCATTATCTGACTCTAAGTTGAGAAACTTGGGGTTATGTATGTTTTTATATCCTGTCTCGTTCCAAAGGGGTTTATGGTAGCTCAGGTATAGGATATTATTTTTCCTTTATCACCAGAATACAGAGATAGTTACTTAGAATAGGTTTATGAAATTCAGTTGAATGCAAGTCTATACAGAAGAAAGATTAGACAAAATAGTTGTCTTTTATACTATAGCTGCTTCGTATTTTTGAGTTGGATCATTTACTTTAAAAACACCAGATAATAAGAAACAAGTCATTCAGCTCATTTGATTCAAAACCTCGCTGGTGTTTCTGAGGTCATCCAGCAAAAGAGATTCTGTATCTTGTATGCTTACTAATGTATCTGACAGAGGCTAGATTAGGTGTCTCCAAAGCATCTGCTTATACTTAAAGTACCACAACAGGCTCTCAGCCCTAGCTAAAAAAAAGCCCACTTTCTCAATGTTTCTCTGTTTAGTCGCTCATTTTTTCATTTTTTAGAAGTCTTTGCTTTAGAAATAACTTTGATAGTTTTGTTCATTTGACCCATGTACCTGAGGAACATCATTTATTGGGTTAAATTCAATAGTATCGGTTGAGCATCCACTATGTACCCAGCTAGGTACTGGATGCCAAAAAAAAATAAGAATAAATTACAGCCCTGTCATCGAGGAGTCATACTATTTAGGCTTCTGCTGCAACGGTATTGCATATCACACATCCCAACATCTCGGTAGCTTACAGTTGTAAACATTTATTTCATGCTCACAGGTCTGCAGGTTGGCTGTGGTTTAGCTGCTGGGCCAGGCTGGACTCCAGGCTTCGAGTCAAGTTCCAGTCTGCTCTATAGTCATTATTTCAAAATCTAGGCTCAAGAAGCAACAGCCATCTGGTCCTGCTCTTCTTACCGTAGAAGGTGGAAGTGTAAAAGTGTTGGTGAAAATTTACCATGACCCATACCTCTTAAAGTCTCAGCTCAATAATAAAGGCTCCATCTCCATTGCCAAAGCAAGTCACAGAGCCACGCCCAGAGTCAATGAGTTCAGTCAGTACTCTCTGCCTTCCTAGTGGGAAGTCCTGCAAAGTCCTATGGCAAAGGCATGGACATATAATTCTGTTAGAGGGAGGCAGTGCATAAGAAAAATCCAGTCTATCACTGAAGAGTGCTATGATCTCCCCTTGTGGCCCAGACAGGCCTGGCTTTGAATCTGAGCTCTGCCACTTATTTGTTGCCTGAAATTTTGGCTTGCCCAAATCCTAGCCATTGCCTATGAGCCAATGCAGTTCCTCCTGTTTATTTGTTGTTATTCTGTTACTTACTCATCAAATATTTTGTGCTAGGGACTGGGGAACAAGACAAAGTTCCCTCTCACCTACTTGGAGCCTATAATCTAGTAGGTGAGATAGTCATTAATAACTAATTTCACAAATAATTATAAGTGTAATATGTACTCGAAACAGGAGCTCAGTTGCGTGAGAATGTTTAACAGGAAACCCTGACCTAGACTAGACTTCCTTGAGGAAGTTAAGTCCTGAAGGATGAGTGGGAGTTAGCGAGACTAAGGGTGGCAGAGCTGTCTGTGCAAACACCTGGGGTAGGCAGCAGGATGGTATGTCTGTGGAACTGAAACATAACCAGGGAAGGGGAAGCACAGAGGTCAAGGAAGACAGACAAGAGGCTGGGGCAGAAGCAAGGGCCAGATCCGGCCCTTAGAGATCAAGTTCAGCTTTTCTAAAACACATCTTCCTCAGCACTTACGTCATATTACTCTATTTTCCTTATTGGATTATGAAGTCCTTGAGCTCCGGAGCCAGGTCTTGTATACTCCTATCCTTCATGCCTTATAAGTAATAATAGGTAATGTACAGAACCCACCAAAGTACTAGTGTAACTCATCAAATCATGAAAAATACTTGTGAAGCTATTTCACTTATTGGTTAGCTAGTCTTACCTGTAAAGAACATTTTCTCTATATATTCAATTTAGTGTAGTGTTTTCACTTAAATATTTACCCATTACTTTCCTTACACTAGGACATGGCCAAAAGGTGTACAAGTGAACAAGACATGAAAAGAACTGCTCTGCTACAAATACTGTGCCTAATTTTGGGGTTGAATTAATTGAAAAGGAAAAACCTGACCTTTAATAAATTAAATGACTATTTGAGGTCACCATTTAAAAAAAATTTTTTTTTTTTTTTAAGGTGAGGCAATAAAATGTAGGATTAGGAGCCACACTAAAGTTTTTAAAACCCAGCTCTGGAAATCTGTTTCCAACCCTGATGAGCAACTGATATTGGACTAGTTCTCCTACCATAAACAATTTTGCACCCGGGTAAATCATATACAATGATTCTCTTTAGACAGTGAACTATAGGCAGTGAAAGACGGGAAAGAAAGAATGTTTGTCCCAGCTTATTGCATGAAGGCACTATCTGGCTCATGCCAGAGCCCGTGGGATATTCTTGGTCTTGATGAGCTGAGGAAACTGACGTCTGAGTTCCGAGCAGGTAAGGTGGCTGGAATTTGCAGGCCAGAGTATCAGACATAGAGGAGCCATACAGAGAAGAAGTTCCAGAAAACTCTGTAGGCAGTACCATGAGTCTTTGACTGAATATCAAGTTGTACGTGCTCAAGACATGACTCTTGAGTTAGGCTGGGCAAGAGGCACCACCATTCTGCCGTGAGAATGGAGATACCAGAGCTCCAGCAAGGCAGGGAGACATTGGAGTCCCCCTTATCCAGAAGGGACAGACCTCATTGAATACTCTGACCCCTTAGGTGACACCCCAGTAAGGCCATAGATCTAAACATAAAAGCTAAAACTGCAAAGCTTCTAGGAGCAAGCACCTTAGTGATCTTGTGATAGGCAAAGATTTCTTGGGACCCAGTAAATACTGACCATAAGTGAAAAAATGGATAACTTGGACTTCATCAAGATCTGAAACTCCTGCTTCTCAAGATGCCGTTAAGAGGATGAAAAGGCTGGCCAAAACTGAGAAAATACTCATAGTACATATATTTGGCAAATAACTTTTATCCAGAATACATAAACAACTCCCACCACTCAGTAATAAGACAGACAAACCCCTTTTTAAAGGGACAAAAGACTTGAACAGGCACTTATTTCATAGCGAAGTTCTATAAGTGGCCAATGAACACAGAAATGCTCAACATCAGTAGTCAGGGAAATATAAATTGCAACCACAAATATATATCACTACTCACTCACTCAAATGGCTAAAACTAAAAGGACTGACAATGCTGAGTGTTATCAGGCTGTCGAGCAGTCAGAACTCTTTATATAGTTTGCTGGCCAAACTTTGGAAATCAGCCTAGCAGCTTCTCATGAAACTAAACACACACCTACCTAATGAACACGAAATTCCACTTTTAGATATTTACCTAAGAGAAGTGAGAACGTATACATACACTAAAAGACTTACACAAGAATGTCCATAGTAACTTTATTCATAAAAGCCAAAATTTAGAAGTTGCCCAAATCGCTATCAATAAGAAAGTGAGTAAACAAATTGAGGTAGAGTCACATAACAAACAGGAACGTACTATTGATACTTAATACGGATGAGCCTCAAATACATGATGAGCAAAAGAAACCAAACACGAACAAAGAAATACAGTAGGATACAATGTATATGAGGTTCTAGACTAGGTAAAACTAATCGAGGGTTTACAAAGAACAGTGGTTGTCCCATTGGGGGTGGGAGTAGCAGTGACTGGGAAGGGGCATGCAAACAAGTTCTGCGGTCATGGCAATGTTCTGTGTCCTGATAGGTGTGCACAGTGGTTAATCTGCAGTTTGTCAAAACCCAGCGAACTGTATGGTACACTTGAGATCTGGGTACTTCACTTTCTGTAAGTTATACCTCACCCTGGCTACACAATTGAATCACATTTGGGGAATTATAGAAACTACTGATGGCCGCTGGGCCTACTCTCAGAGATTCAATTTACACGGTCTGGGGAAAAGCCTGGCATTAGGAATTTGTAAAACTGTCTGGGTGGTTCTAGTGTGCAGCCAAGGTTGAAACCTACTATGTTGACACTTGCTGAATTGCAGCCTCAGGCATTGTGGACCTATATGGTGGGCCACGTGTCAGTCCTACGTAGGGTGGCTGGCTGAAATTTTAGTGAGAGAGAATTATTTAGGTTAGCCAAGTGGATGTGGGTGAGGATCTGTATTATTCAAAAGGTCAGAATTGATATTGAGTAATTATGCTTTAATCTTGGTGTTGTTAAAATACCTAAATAATACCTTTTTCAATCAAGTTCCTATTTAAAATGCTTTGTCAATTGTAATAAGACGATAAATTGTTATTTTTATTATTATTACTGTGGCAGTTGCTTTTCTTACTGTTTCTTACAGAATTTGGTACATGAATGAATGAATGAGATCCTAAGAGATGCCTTTGTAGTGTTCTCATTGTTAAAATGGACTTGTTTTGAACCTTTTTTTTTTTAAGATTTTACTGGGGAATGGGGGAGGGGAACAGTGTTGGGGAATTGGGGTAGGGGAACAGACAAGTTGCTGTCCTTTTGTTCTTCAGTCTAGTTGTGGAGGACGTCGCTTCACTGGCCATGTTGGTATTGTGATCATTGTGCTTTTCTCAGCTGAGGCAGTCGCTTGTAGGCCATTGGACAGCTGCTCACGGCCACTCATGGCAGCTCACGCCAGCTGTCAGCCACTCACAGTAGCTCACGGCAGCCCACTGCAGCTCCACTGCAGCCTACGCCATCTCCGGCGACTCATGGCAGCCCAGCTCCGGGTCGAGTTTTGTTTAGTATCTTAGCTGTAGAGGGCAGTGCCAATGGCCCTCATGTGGGATCCGAACCGGGATCCTGCTGCTCAGAGCTGGAGCTCCCAAGTCAACTCTTAACCAACGCGCCACTCTGCTGGCCGGAGCCTTTTTTCTTTCTGAAACCCTTCTGCCTGGCATTCTTTCCTGTGTTGCTTGACTTTTTTTTTTTTTTTCATTTTTTAAAAATGTTGCTGTTGTTTACACTGTCCCTTGCTTGAATTCCAGAGATTAGTTTTAAAGTTTAAGATTAGGAAAAAATAGCTACAATGTACAAAATAGATTTTCCTTTGTTGAAGGACCACTTCCCCTGCCTCCAGAGCTTTCTCCCCAGTAGGTAAGGGGTTTTGGCAAATGAATGAAAAAGCTAATGTTTTCAAACACTTCCCTGTGGCCAGCTGTAATAAGGGGATTAAGGGTACAGCTTGTGATTCTAGAACACTTCCTTTTCTGTGGAAAGTTAATGTCCCCAGCTTTATTGGCACCCATATGTGACTCACTGGTAATCTGCCAAGACTCTGTGGGGCCAGCAGGGGCAAATGGTAAATTACAGAGCTGTTCTAAAGCCCCTGTGAAAAATGCTGAGTCCCCATACTTGAAGAGCGCCCAGGTTGCTGGGCAGCTTCTACTTTTGGACAGGGAATGAGGCTTCACTTCAGTAGCACACTCTACTATCACCCACTCTGTCCCGCCACCTCCTGAACAAAGACCTACACACTCCTTAGTAGATTTTCTGGCCAGAAGAGTTTTTTGGTTTTGAGGGTTGTTTTTTTTTAAATTCATATACCTCTAAGAAGATTAAGGCAAGACTATCAATCATTGTAATCTTATGTGAATTTTTGTTATAGCGTCCCATTTGGAGATGCTATACACTAAGGAAATGGAGGGGAGGGCATGTTTTGGGAACAAGTAGAAAGTGACAGCTTGGCTAGACAGAGGGGATTCGGGCAGGCAGAGTGCATTTTGATGACATTTCTTGGCTTCAGATCCCAAGAAAGAGCCAGAGATACAGTTTTCTCCAGTGTTCTCCCTGCTTCATGGGAAGCACCCCCGCCCACTCAGGAACTAGGATTCATATGTATTTGCTGCTTTATCCAGCCTTAGGGGCCCTGGGGTAACAGGCCAAGGAGGCCTGGGGTGCAGTGGTGAAGAAGGTGGAGGTCAGGGGTAGCAAAAGGAAAAAGCATAATCGTGCACAGAGAAATTTCTGGTTGCAAGTAACCATGCATACAAACTTGTAGCTATAGGGAGACATGGGCTGAGATACCACCTATACCTCTGCTTCAGAATCCATACATCTGGGTGTTTCCCTAGAATGCCAGAGGGTTCAACATGAGCATCCCTATGCCTGGACATCCAGTGAACTTCTCCAGTGTCACCCAGGAGCAAGCCCGCAGGGATGTGGAGCAGCTGGAGCAGCTCATCGAAAGCCACGATGTCGTCTTTCTATTGATGGACACCAGGGAGAGCCGGTGGCTTCCTGCTGTTATTGCTGCGAGCAAGAGAAAGGTAGAATGTGTAGACCCTGGGGCTCTTGGCTCTGGTTGTGATTCAATCAATGCACCATCACCCTAGAGGGAGAATTGTCCCCAAGCTGCCCTCCCTCCAGAAAAGAAGTGTGCTTTGTATGACCTAGTGACGTGGTACTAAAGGGCTTCCACTGCAGACCGCCTCACAACCATCATCCAACATACGAGGGTATGCTCAAAAGACATGGTGAATATTTAAATTTATAAAAAAATCTGGGCCTGCCGAGTGGCTCAATTGGTTAAGAGCTCGCTCAAGAGTACGAGCTCTGAGCAACAGCGGTTTGATTCCCGGCCTGAGCTGAGCTGCCAACAGGTGGCAGGATGGCTCAGCTGCTAAAAAAAAAAAAAAAAATCTATTACAGTAAAAGCCACATTGCCGTTAATCCCCCTCAAAATACCCTCCCTCGCTTCAAACACATTATCCCATCATTCTTGCCATTTTCTGAAGCAGTTCTGGAAGTCCTCTTTCATGAGTGTCTTTACTTCATCCTCCATCATGACAACACTGTGTGTCACACATTGCTTCTGGTACGGCAGTTTCTGTCAAATAAAAATATTGTGGTGTGTTCTCATCAACCTTATTCACCAGATCTGGTACCATGTGACTTATCACTCTTCCCCAAAGTCAAAATGACCATGAAAGAAAACTTTTTGAATCGATTCAGGACATCGAGACAGCCATAACAACACAACTAAAGACACTCATGGAAGAGGACTTCCAGAACTGCTTCAGAAAGTGGCAAGAATGATGCGATAAGTGTGCTTTAAGTGAGGGGGATAATGGCAATGTGTCTTTTACTGTAATAAATTTTTTTAAATTTAAACATTCACCATACTTTTTGATCATACCTCATAATAGTTATCCTTTACTGTTTAATTTTTATAACCCTTTGAGGTACTCTACACTGGAAGAGGTACTCACACTAAAATGTAAGTTCCAAGGGGACAAAGACTTTGTCTCATTCACTACTATTTGGTCAGTGACAACTTCAAGGGCCAACCGTTCTTTTGTTGTTGTTGTTTTTTTTTAGCTGAGCCATCCTGCTAAGGGGCAACCATTTTGATGGTTAAATAAATCATGTTACACACAAGTGATAGAATAATAGGCAGCCATTCATGGTTGTTTTCAAACAATTTTAATAACATGGAAAATACCACACCATGTTAAATAATAAGCAAGACACAATATTGTATATATTTTATATCAATTTTGTTTTTATATATAAAAATTTATATCTATGTCTGTTTGTGGGGAGGGGGCGAGAAGAAGGAAGAAAGGGAGGGAAGGAAGAAGAGAGAAAGGGAGAAAACAGCAGGAAGAAATACCCCAAACTATTAATAGTCATGGTTTGAGCTGTGAGATTGTGAGTGCTTTTCGTTTTCTGGTGTGATTTTTCTTATTTTTCCAATAGTTTTTATACTGTATAATCAGAAATTTGGAAGAATAAGTTAAATTACAACTAAGAAAACTTGTAGTATAAATGAAAAAAAAACCTGTCCTTGAAAATCTGGAGGGTGAATTGTATAGGAGGTGAATTATATCTCAACAAAGCTGTTACGAAACAATCTACATAGCCATGGTAGATGATAGCATGATGGCGAAAGGAATGGGTTTGAGAATTATCGAGACCTACTTTTATACACCTACCCCTTACCAGCTAAGTTACCTTGAGAAAGTTATAGAAGTAACCTTTCTGACTTTCAATCCCCTCATCTGTAAATAGGAAATGTTTACTGGGAGTTTTAAATGAAACTAAATGAGATAATTTATGTTAATTACTTGTCAAGTCTTTTACACTTTGGGCAGCTTTTACCAACATCTTCTAGAATTTAATTTCATCCATATGCATATACTTAAAAATAAGTTTAAAAAGTTGACCAAATATGAAATGATCCATTGCTTAAAATACAAGTCTGTCTCACAACTCTGGTCTTTTATTCTTTGGAACCCACAGCTAGTCATCAATGCTGCCTTGGGATTTGACACATTTGTTGTCATGAGACACGGCCTGAAGAAACCTAAGCAACAGGGGGCTGGGGACTTGTGTCCCAGCCACCCCGTGGCACCTGCTGACCTGGGCTCGTCGCTTTTTGCCAACATCCCTGGCTACAAACTTGGCTGCTATTTCTGCAATGATGTGGTGGCCCCGGGAGATGTAAGTAGATTTCTTTGTGGTTCCAAATATTCCTACAGCCATCTTGCCCACTAGGGTAGAGAGACTCAGCTCTTTCCTTTGTGACTATTTAAAAATTGTCTTTTAATAAAGAAAAGAATGCTCCAGTTTGGGGGGGTGGCATTATCACACTAGGAGCTTTGATTGGCATCATTGGCTGTATACAGTTGTTCCCTGTTCAACAATAGAAATGCAGCAACAAACCATTTTTGTGCAAAGCTCAGCAAGGTAACTGCAGGATAGACTGATCCCTGGAAACGCTCAGCACGGCCTCCTGTGCATATGTGCAGAGAGCATTAAATGGGAAGTGTGAAGACCCAGAGTCCAGTCCAGGCTTGGACACTGCCCCCTGGGGTAATGCCAAATAAGCTTCTAAGGCTCCCTGTGCTTCTGCAGAATGGGGCTGGGGCCCATAAGCTGGCCACATTTAGCAAGGAAAATAACAGGATTCCTGCAGGCAAATAATGAATAACATTTTGGTGTATGCCCCAAACGGCTTATATTAAAAATTATTCATTGTTTATCTAAAATTCAAATTTAACTGTGGACATCTTGTATTTTATCTGCTAACCCCCGTAGGGGAGGGAAGAATACTTTTTTTGACTACTCACAGTGCAGAGTAGTCAAGTGTGAAAGTGCTCTGAACAGCAAGCACTATACTGTCAAATTAAGATGCTATAGTGTTAACGCCACCGTGCCAGGCAGCCTGTAGAAATCGTCTTATCAGAACAGATTGTCACTTCTAAAGAAACAAAGCAAAGGTGTTTTCTATACCCTCCCCTCCATTCTCTCCTTTTAAAACTTGTTCCTTAATAACTCACATCTCTTTTGGATGACTGGCTTTTATGTCCTCACAGTATAAAGAAAAAGAAATAAATATTCTCTTCGGTGAAGAAGGATGGCATTGTGATCTCCATCGTGGTGTTATAATACATAGCTTATCCTATTATTTCGTTATTAACAGCTAATAGGATTAAGGGTCAATTGCAATAAAGTCACATCTGTTCATCGGGTGAAAATTTCAGAGTCAAAATTATCCCTAACAATCCCTTAATTTGCCAGGAGTTGGAAGATTAGAATTTCTTTGGTTGAACTAATGAAGGCTTGTGTTTGGAGCCATGCTGTAGCAAAAATATTTATATTTAAGTCCTGGGATCACACTCAGGGTGACAAGATGCTCGTACTGTGAGAGACTCATAGGAACTGAGCACTGCAGGAATAGCAAATTATCGCTCCCAGCTCACAGGCACTCGGAGGCATTAGTTCAGTTAAAATGGCAGGACAGAATCATTTGTGCCAATCAAATGATTATTTCTCTGTGTGTCTCTTTCTCAGCTACCAAGTACAGTAGGATTGAATTGAGTCAGTTAAAAGGGTGCATGATGCAACTCCATATATGAGGCAGCTAAACCCCCCAATCTTTAATTTGTTTATAACTGCTAGTCCTTTTTAGCACATTACTTCACTTAGTTACCTAAATTGTATATTTTGTTTTTCTTGGTACTTGCAAGAAATATTATATGAGGCTGAATGTTCTTCGCCAACAGTGAGCATTTAGTTATATTGTATAGCTTTATCATAGAGGACTTTCACGCTTCAGACAGCTAGAGTTGAGTGGAATAGAACTTCGTGCACATGTCAATGATCGTCTCTCTGTAGTCAACCAGAGACCGGACCTTGGACCAGCAGTGCACTGTGAGCCGTCCAGGACTGGCTATGATTGCAGGAGCTCTGGCAGTGGAATTGATGGTTTCTGTTTTGCAGCATCCAGAAGGGTGAGTTTGCTGTTTAAAGATGGGTATTTAAACAAAGAACGCTTTTGTGTCTCCCTTGGCCTTTTCTCAGCCTGACCCTCCTGAGAATTGTGTTGTTCTTTCTGTCCTCAAAAAAAAAGAAAAACCAATACTAAAAAACTGGGTCTGATTCTTGGCCTGGGAGAACTTGTCATGTAATCTTTGTGCTACATCTCTGCATCCTTTTGGAATTGAACTCTCCTGGAGTTATTTGGTGACCGAAGATGTGGAAGAATAAAAATTTTGGTCGGGGGCCTTAGGACTTTCATGCTTTTATTCTGTTAGTAAGTATTGATCTCCTTAGCCCTGAACATGTGTGAGGCAACACATGAATCACATGTGATAGAAATTTAATTTGGCTGTATGTAACAGAGATCCATCTTCAGTGACTTAGCCAAATGGGGCTTCCTTAGGCAGCAAGAAGCCAGGAGGTGGGCAGTCCAGGATGAGTACAAAGGCTTCAGGGACTTGACGTTCCTTGTTGTCATTCACTCAGCCCCTCGTAGCTTTCTTCCTTATGCTTGTCACCTTGTAGTCACAAGATGACTGCTCTGCCTCCGATATTGCTTGTGTGTTACAGTTAAGAAGAAAGGAATGACCCAAAGGTAAAAGTTGTGCTCAGCTGAGACTTGCCCACCTTTTAAAGAGCTTTCCTGGAAGACTTACACATTGATTGTCATTTCTGTGTCACATGACCTTGCACTCTTAGCTGCAGAAAAGACTGACAAATGTATAGTTGCTTTGGCTAGGCACATTGCCTCTCTGAATAAAACTGTGATAAGACAGAAGCAGAGAATGGATGTTGGGTAGGCAACCAGCAGTGTCTGCCTACTCATTTTTTTAAAAAATCTGTATATATTTTAAACCCCAGAAAATATTATTGTTATATAGTTGGTATTCATTCAGTTTTACTAACATTTTCCTTTTTGTTACTTTTAATTTCTTTCTGTATCTTCAGCCTTCTGGCCAAGGGCATTTTTCTTCTGCCTAAAGAATACCCTTTATTATTTTCTTTAAAAAATGCTAGTGACAAAGATATTTGTTTGTCTGAAAATGTCTTTGTTTTATCTTTATGTTTGAAATATATTTTTGCTATATATAGAATTCTAGATTTGAGGTAATTCTCTTTTGACATGTTGGAAGTATAATCCTATTGTCTCTGACTGCCTTTATCTTTGTTGAGGAATTAGGTGTTTATCTCATTGCTGCTCCTTTGATACAATTTTTCTTCCTCTTCCCCTTCCCCCAGTTGCTGTTAAGATTTTCTCATTGTTATTGGTTTTCAGAAGTAGGAATATGATATATCTACTGAATTTATTTTGATCATGTTTTCTATTCCTTCTTGAGTCCATGTCTTGATGTTTTACATCTGTTGTGGAAAATTATCAGCCATTATCTGTTAAAATATTGCTTCTGACCCTTTTTCTCATGCTTCTTACCTTTTGAGTCTCCAATTACATGTAGTTAGAATCAACCTATACTCTCTTCTGTGTTTTTCATCATTTTGTCTTTCCTTGGTTTGGTCTGGCTTATCTTCCAGTTTACTAATATGTGTCAAAACCATCCATTGGGTTTTAAATTTCATTATTAAATGTTTTAGTTCTAGAATTTCCATTTGACCTTATTTTACACATTTCCTGTTCTCTACTAAACTTGAGAATTTGGTCTTTTTCATTCCTTGAATACATTTAATCATGTTTTTCTTTTAAGTCTTTATCAGATATTTCTATTATCTGGATCTCCTATGGGTCTCTCCCTATTGTCTGTTGTTTTTCTTGGCTTTTGGTTACGTATTGTCTTCTCATATACCTGGTGTGTTTTGTTTTGTTTTAAACAAAACCTTTTTATTATGGAAAATTGAAAGAAGATATATACATAAAATAATAAATTTCCTTGTATATGCCACCTGGTTTCAGTAATTTCCAACACATGGCCAGTCATCATTTACATATACTGCTATCTACTTTTTTCTCCTTCCACTGGCTTATTTTAAAGCAAATTCAAGATATAGCATTTCATTCATAAAAATGTATCTTTTTAGTATGTTTCGCTACTATTTTTACATATAGAACTAAATTAAAGGCAATTCCTTAATATCATTTAGTATTTAAATTTCCCCAGTTCCCTGAATCTGCTTGGTTATTTTTGATTGAGTCCTGGAGATTATATATGAAAAGTTCTAATGATGATCTGATTTCCATTTCCTTCTGGCAAACTGCTAGGCCAAGTGTTAACTATCAGTCCTAGAACAACTAAATACAATCAGTATTTGTCTATTTCTGGTTCACCCTGGCTCTGAGGATGTCATCCCCCATGGCCCCAGCTCAAAGCCTGGGTTATTTTCCATGGTTTCTTCTTCTCGGTAGACCTCACACTCTAGTTTTTCCCTCAAACCCCATAAGTCTGTCAGTGTCACTGTTTAGCTTCTGATCCTATGCTCACTGCTTTTGGAGGTTGGCAATCAACTTATGGAAGAATGCTTCTCTTACAAATACCTGGTTTACCTTTATGGGCTTCACTCCTCTCACAGATCTTGGCTCTGCAATTCTTCCCTACCTTGGTAGCTCTCTGATGCTTTCAAACAAAGTTTTTTTTACTTTCTCTAGCTTTCCTATTTGTTCTCAATGGAAGGCTTGGTCCCAACCACCTAGTCCAGTAATACATTTAAAAATACCAATTTCAAAAATCTCTTTTAATTTAACAAGCACTTATAGTGTACTTCGTTTGCATGTGAGAGGGAAGAAATGAGTGGGTTGGTGTTGTTTTGTTTCAGCTTGACTTTGGATCTTTTAGTCTCTATGTTTAACATGTGTGTATGTTATGTTAAAGATACAAAAATTATCACAATTGTGATCTGGACACCCGATCTTTCCAAGCAAGGAGAAAATCTTACTTTATGACTTACAATAGAATTAATTTATTTTGTAATAAATAGAAGTGAGACAAAGATTAAATTAATTTTTAAAATAAAGGCAGTAATTTAAAAAAGAACGAAAGAAGAGAAAAGGAAAGAAAAGGAAAGGAAACAAAAAGAGAAAAGATTAGACAATTTAAGATTCTGTTAATATCTGAGAGTATTGAGTCTCAATACCTGAGACTATGCTGTCAAATGTCAGATGGTGAAGACAGACTAACGTCAAACAAATATTTACACCTAATTATATGAGAAATACACTATAATTTACAGTAAAACCTTGGATTGTGAGTAACTTGGTTTGCGAGTGTTTCACAAGATGAGCAAACATTTCTAATACATTTTAATGTGGTAAACGAGCAATGTCTTACAATACGAGTAGTTTGTTTCCAGAACGAATTATGCTCGCAAACCAAGGTATTACTGTATTTTTATTTTTGAAAGACTTCTAAGCACTTTACAAATATTAGCTAATTTAATTTTCAAAACAAACCTATTAGGAAAGAACAATGATTAGTCCTATTTTTTATGAGAAATTGAGGCATAGGGAGGATTAGTAAGTTGGTGAAATTCACATAGCTAGTAAGCGGTAAGGCTGGGCTTTAGCTCAGTCAGCTTGGCTCCAAACTCTGGTTTTCATGATTCTGGTATGCTCTTTGTAATACAAGCAGAAAGAATTGAATTTTTGAAGGATTTATTTTTCTGATTCTCAGAAATTAACATGAATGTTCTATTTATTGTGTGACTCGAGATTTTTTTTAACACAGTTGAGAAGATAGCCTCTGTACAATCTTGGTAGCATATGTAACTAGTACGGATACTCCAGAATTAAAGGAAAATGAGCAGCTTTCTTTGTCTTCACTCTCTCTGTCATCACCCTTGGCTATCCCTGCCATCTAAGTTTAGTGTGGCCTTCTTACAGGAAGCATCAGGGAGAAAATCCTGGAGAGCGGATGCTGTGAATCCTGATCCTGACCCTCTGTCTTCCATGTTTGCCCTGGTTGTAGGCTGACACCAGGTCCTGTGTCGTGTGTCTTCTGTGCCATAAGCAAAAACCGCACCGTTTTTCTGGAAGGAATGTATTCATTCTCTTGCCCAATGAATGTCTCACTTTTCTTTCTCCTTCCTCCATTGTGGTAGCATTTACTTCACCTCAAAAAGTTAAGCTTGGAAAGTTTTCCATTTCAAATTCCAATTGAAAATGTGCTGAGGTGTTTCAGTGTCTCAGAGTGAGGGAGTTCCCATGTGCCAGACATTGCACTCGGCCATTTGTCTAACTTATTCCTAAGTGTATGCCTCACAGCCATCTTATTCCTGTTTTATAGGAGAGGAGCCTGAAGCATAGAGACGATAAGCAACTTGCCTATAGTCACAAGCTCTGGTCTTTCTGACCCTAAAACTCAGGCATTGTTTTAGTGCTCTCTGCCTTCTCTGACAGGGAAATCAGTTTCTTGCTGGCTCATGCTGTCTAGCAAGGGGCATTTTGCTCATCTTCATAAATCTTACACGGACGGCCTCCAGGTCACCCTAACGTGTGAAACACGAGCTGCTCTAATTGTTTCCTTTTCTCAGGGGCTACGCCATTGCCAGCAGCAGTGACGACCGCATGAATGAGCCTCCAACCTCTCTTGGGCTTGTGCCTCACCAGGTTAGTGATTTGGAAATGAAATCACAATTCTGGACCTGATCCTAGGGGTGCAGGGGAAAACATTTGGGGTCACTTTACATGCCATCAGCCCAGCCCACCTCTTCTCCACCTTACTTAACCCTCCAGCTGCCCTGAGATTTCAGTGGGAGCACTTCATGACCACCTAGAAGGTATCCCATTTAGCTGGACCATGACAAAAAGAAACCATGGACAAGCAGAATCTCTGATGCCTTTAGCGTGTTGATTAGAGGTCTCATAATGGAGGAGAAAAAGAAAGAATGGACTTTGGTAGCAGCCAGCCAGCGGTTTAAATCCCAGCCCTGTAGTTATGAAGATGGCCTTCCTTGGCCAAGTCACTAAACTTCTGTGAGCCTTAGTTTTCTTATCTGTAAAATGGAGATAATAATACTGACCTCACTGCAGAGATTAGGGATAAAATATAAAAAGGGCTCAGCAACAGGGACTGGCCTGTCACAGCCCCTCAACTAATATGATGCCTCCCGTCCTTGTTGCTGTTGTTTGTTGTTATTATTATTATTATTATTATTATTATTATTATTATTATTATTGACTCCCTAGCAAAATGCAAAGCCTTTATAGGTGTGGCTGGGAAAACCTTTAGAAGTGTGCAGTGTCCCCAAAAAGTGGGGTGTCTTTTCAGGAAAGAATCCAAAACATCCTAAGGAAGGTCCATTCCACTGAGAGTGAAAAAAGAAAAGAGGAGTGGAATGAAAATTTAGAATTTATGTTTCCTCTTCGGTCATTTTTGTTTCTCTATGTGTGGAGGAAAGAAGAGGTTTTCTAGTCTTTTTGGAAACCATTTCTCTAGGTTCTGTGATGCATGTCCGTCTGTAACGGGAAGCCTATCTCCGTGCGTGAAGTGGTGACAGTGCCCAAGAGTCCTGCCTGGGATTTGAGAGGCAGACTCACAGATGAGTGCAGAGAGCAGGGTGACTTGCTGGTTCACGTCCGTGTCTCTCTCTGCCTCCCACCACCCGCCTCCTGCCACCTAGGAAAGCCCTGTCATTTTCCAGTTGAGGATGAGAATCAAAAGGGGGAAAATTACTTATGGTCACAGAGAAAGAAAGTGGATGAGCCACAATCCAGACCTAAACGTGGCACTCTGACCAGTGATCTTTCTGAGATTTTGGGAGTGGAAAGACCCCTGGCCTGCACGTTGGGAGAATTAGCTTCGAATTGCTGCTGCAGTGCTCTTGCACCGAGCCGCCCTCCATACGCCTGCTGTTAGGTCCCTTACCCGCCCCAAGCCTCAGCTTTCCATGTCAGTAAAAGCAGGTGCTTTACCTTGTGTCCAGGACTATGTCTGTGACGAGGCTTTGTAAACCATGAAACACTGTGCAAAGGTGACCTTTCCAGCCTGTCTCACAAAGGTGGCATTTATTTGATATGAATGTGTTAATCTTTTCTACAGAAACATTTCAAGTAGGACCCAACTGACACTGTAATAACTCTCCATCATAAGAAAGCAGTCCTCCAGAGCCGACCTCTGCGTTTTAGGCTCTCTCATCTCATTCAAACCCCCACCCTCTTCCCTTTTTCACACCTCCTTCCCTTTTTTCTGACCTTGAGATGTGCTCTCATCTCCTTTATAGCTTTCATACTGAGAGGGGCCATAATTAAATTTTCAGTCATGCCCCTGCACTGGTTTTCTTCTTTAAGTCCTTTATGTTAAATGACCGCAGTTGTAGTTTTCTCAGTGCTGAGGCCAGAGGGCAAAACAGTCTCTTTATAGAAGGGGCCAGTGTCAAAATGCATGTGCCCATGTTTTTAAAGTACTATGGCAACTAATCCCTCTCAGCGTTACTTATCCCCATTGAGCCTTGCAATTGTTTGTCATTCATCAACTCTTCTAGCCCTTTCTCCTCATTTTCAAATGTCTGAAGGATTATTTTGGTTGTTGGCCATCTCTTCATTTGTCCTTTTCAAAGGCTGAAGAATAACGCAGCCATATATGGGAAAAGCCCAGTGCGCGTGTGATTACTTGCTTGCATTATTTCAAGTTTCAAGCCTTTATTTTTAGCTGCTTTCTAAAAAAGAAAGTGGAGAAAGAGCTTTCAAATTATTAATCAGGGTTGTGTCGTCCCTGTTTATAGGCTTTAAATTTCCTCTTCTTTTAAAGTGGAGTGAGTCCATTTATGCAACTGTGTTTTGATTAGGAGAACATCGGTTCCACAAAAAAACCCCTGTGCTCTGTTGCAGCGCCTTGTTGCCGACTCAGCACTTCTCCCCTCCTCTTCCTGGCTCCCCCAGACAAATGGTTTCCTGTTGGAGAGGAACTCCGTCAACCCCTTTGTGTGCTTTGTATACAAAGAAAGGCCAGTGACATTCCTTGGGATCATTTTTTCCCTCACTTCCCCAAAGGAGAGTGTTTATTAGTTGGCCCTGGTGGAATGAGATGTAGTAGAAAAGTGATAGTCCTTGGACGGAGAATCACAAGGCCCCCCACCAGCAGCTCATTGTGTAATCTGGAGAAAGTTGCTTCACTTAGCCTGTGCTCCCTGAGTTTCTGCTCTCCAGAGCTTCAGACCTGGGAGGCCTAAGGATTGTTTTGACCGCCTCTCTGTGGGACCACAGGCAGAATTTGGCCTATCCAGAGATGGGCCAAGTGCAGGAAACGGCTTGATCAGGCCCTGAAATTCAGTGATATTCAGACTAGTGCAAAAAACCCCACACTTCTTACTGAATTTGAAAACCGTGAAAAAACCATTTGAAGGTGAGGAAATAGGCTTATGGGTTTGTTTCTTTTTGCAAGTCTCTGGTTGGGATTCTACAGGCAAGCTGCAGCAAGTAGAAGCCACTTTCTGTCTATAGAATGATTTTTTAAAATTTAAGTCATCCTTTTATTGATGTATAAATGGCATGCCGATAATGACACACAATCTGAGTGATCACAAAATGAACACACTCGTGTACCCAGCAGATAGATCAAAATAACATGTTACCAAGCATCCCCAAAGCCCCCCTGTGCTGCTTCTCATTATTATTGCCTCCTTCCCACACAGAGGCAAGCATCTCTTGACTCGTAACACCATGAAAGACTTCGTCTAATTTTGGGCTTGCTTTAAATGAAATCATATAGTATATACTCTCTGAAGTCTGAATTCTTTTGTAGAGAGAACTTTATCATTGTAGATCGTAGCATAGTATTGTTCCTTCTGCTTCCCAACAAGTGGGATCTTTTATTTAAAAAAAAAAAAAGTTATTTTTTTCCTGGCTCCTGGGGTGGTAGCTGAGTTCTGTAAGGCCAGACCCTTTTTCCTGGTTCTTTGATGAGAGGCACAGTTCAAGGGTTAGAACATGTACAGGCCACCCCTGCTGTTTCCAGGAAGTTGGTTTGCAGGCTGGTGAGAAATTCTGAATGTGACAGAAATCAGCTGCCTGTGGAACTTTGATGATCATTTGGCTGGACATACCTTAAAGAATGAAGAGCAAGGTGGCCATTCAGACACATGGTCATTAATATAGCAGTCCTGCTTGTATCCCACTTGTGCACCAGGCAGTTCACGGCTTTTGTTTTGGGTGAATGGACTCTTGGCTCTCAAATACTGAAGAATAAAGACCCTGAATGTGTATGCTCTTCCTAGGCGTTTCGACTTGCCAGCCCCATGGTTCTCTCAGGCTCTTGAATTCTTGCTTTTAGTTACTTTCAGCAAAGTAAAACAAAGCCCGAACTAGGACAGGACCCTGGGACGGACCTGGCCTGGGAAATCTCTAAGTGAGACAAATGCTGAGATAAAGCTGCGTCTCTAGCCAGGCCTTGGACTGCTATTTATTTGGCTGTCTGCACAGGCTGTGCCCAACAAATCCTCGCTTAGCTTTTAATAAGGTCACTTTACTGTGCTGAGAAATGCTTATCGCGGTGTGTGTCTGGGGATATGGACGGACTGACTGCTGAGAGGAAGGGGGTTAAGAAGATAAGCAATAAGAGCGTATTTCCTGAGATGTAACACAAGGAAAGCAACCTCCTTCCTCTGGTCCTGTACCGCTCAGATTGATAACTATGGAAATGGCAGGAAAAACGGGCAGTCCAGATATCTACTGTTTCACCATATCTACTGCTGTGGTTTCTGACCTACTCACCCTCCCTCCCTCCATTCAACCATCCCTTCAACAGATGATTCCCACCCCTGACTTTATGCCAAGCACCGTTCAGTTCAGAGAAGTAATCGGCACAAGATCACCCAGTGTTTAGTTCCATTTGCTTTTGGAGTCATCAAAGGTGGTAGATGTACCCCAAGCCATTTGGATGTGGTGGAACCTGTTCCAGTGGGGAGGTGCCTGAATAGAAGCAGGGACCTGGGAACAAGGCCTGACAATGTCTGGGTTTCCTGTGTGAGACCCTAAAAGAGAGTGGGACTCCCTTTGCTTGGTGCACAAAGGAGAGGATAAATTATACTGTCAGAGTTCAAAAGCATCTCAGAGAGCATCTCTTGTCCCAAGAGGACTTGGGTATAACTTTATCATTTGAAGGATGTTACTTGTGCCCCATGGGTTCTGCTCACCTGATAAGGTTGTCCTGTTTGAGAGGTCCCACGTGAGGTGGGCTGAGTGCTGTGTATGTGATCATGCAGACCTGATTAAAATCCCAGATTTGCCTCTTAATTTCATTTTCATCCATTCATTCCTTAGCTCATTTTACAAAAGGATTTGAAGCAGCTCTTGTCACTTGTCACTGTGTGACCTCTCTGAACTTCATATTTTATATCAGTGAAATGGGGATAATCATAATAAATGCCTGAATACATGTACAGATTAAATTACATGACGTTGACTAAGCACTAGCACAGCTCTGAGCACATAAGAGACACTTGTCCATGTTGATTCTTTCTCTTTCACTTTTAATTAAAATGGTAAAATGGCAGCTCACCTACTCTCCTATAAAGAAAGCTACAAAGAATCTCTTAAAACCCTGGAAGCAGTGAGTGAGTGGGAAAGGGTTGGAAGGATTAGCTCCATCCTGCAATATTTTTCTAAGGATAACACTGGCTCCTTTCCAGCTTACTTCTTCTGCCCCTTGGTGACTCCATTTTGATACTGAGAGGTGAGTCAGTGATGGTAGCTTGAAGCTATTATCTGAAACAAAGACCACTGTGGTGTGCCTGGGATGTTGCAATTGCTAAACTCTATTTTGGCATTGAATTTGATTAAGACGATTTTCAACATCCAAGAACGATCTGGAGTTCGTTTTTATTTATGCAAACTCCAAGCTCTAGAAATATTGCCAGGCCTGCTGGAAACTGGTGTGAAGTTAAAGCAGCAGGTTCCAGTTACAGCTGCAAATATGCCTTCTCAGAATGGCCATTCGTGTCTGGGCATTGGGTCTTCACTTACCATAGAGGCAAGGCAGGCTCAGAGCTCAAGCTGATCTTACTTAGCTGAGGTGTAAACTCCAGAACAGAAGGCAACCCTTCTATTCCTGATCTATTTATTTTGTAGCCAGCTGGGTATAATCATCTGAAGATAATTTAATTCACCCAGGCCCTGTTAGCAGCCATCTAAATACTGAATTTTTGGTTTGGGAGGGAGTATTTTTAAAAATTCCTCTGGCCTTCTTTTTCTTTCTTCTTTTCTTTTTACCTCCTCCTTGCTATTCAACTTTCTTCCCCCAGACTTTGGAGACAGAAAAAGCAGAACTGAGTTTCCTGGCTTTGCCACTTGAAAGTTGTGGAACTGTGGGCAAGCCATGCCACTTCCCTGAGTCTCGATTTCTTTATCTGGGATATGGGGGAAGGTCACAAGATGGTAATAAGGCCAAAACGAGATGAGTATATGAAAACACCCAAAAGCGCTAGACATGACATGGACGGCACTTAATAAATGTTAGTGCTGATCTCCACCCCCCACTCAACCCCCAGCCATCACTTTCCACATTATTCCAGGGCATGCCTTCCTATCAGGGTTCGGAGGATGCAGTTTATGTGGCAGGGAAAAGGGAGAGCAGTAAGCACTTTTCCGGGAGGCACAGGAGCAGCGGAGAAGATGGGTGAGAAGGGTGTTCGGTGAGCTTGAAGCTCCAAAAGGCGGCCAGTGTACCTGTAAGACAGAGATTTGGGGGAGCACAGTGGAGGAGGAGGTGACACAGGCAGGATCTTATAGATCATTTTAAAGGTTTTGACCTTCAACCCAGGGGCAGTGGAAAGCCACTGAGAAGTCATAAGCTAGGACATGAGAAGGTTTGGGTGCTGCATGGGGAACGGACTGGAGGAGATATGAGTGGATATGGGTGTAAAATTAAAGTCGTTTAGCTTCTAAGTGGAAGACAACCTAATGGTGGGAGCTTCCACATCTGGCTGTGTATCAGAATCACCTCGAGAGCCATGTCAGAATACACATGTCCCAGCTTGAGTCCAGATCCACCGAGTGACAATTTCCAGGGACATTAGGCATTTGAAAACCACAACTTCAGTCTATAAAAATGACTTCTTGGTGGAATCCTATAGAACAAAGTATGTAACTCGTCAAGGTAACACAGACCAAATCCTTCTCTCTGAACATGCCTTTGAGTTGTGTGCACCCATCAACACTACCTCTGTTTCCAAAAGGCCCTCCAACACCTGTCCCCAGCACGCACTCCAACCCAAACAGGTGTTCCTGCTGGTGAGCCTTGGGAAGCTAATGAGACACGCACAGGTGTGCCTAATGAATCTGGGCCAGACCGCCCGCCCCCAGCCTGCTGGGACCAGCCCAGAAGGGAGGCCAACTAGCACTTACAGGCCCAGCTGGGATGCTTTGTGCCGCTTTTCTGCCTTGTTTTTACTCCTCCTGGTGAGGGGCGCATGTCCTGTCTCATAAGGCCCTGTTAAGCCGAACGCAGACACCACCAAGTGCTTCACACACATCCGACATCAGGGGATTTCAGCTCAACCTGCTTTTGCCCTTTGTGGGGGCCTGGGGGTGATCACAGGTAAGGGAGCCAAGAAACCACAACTAACTGTATTTTTTTCTCAGTTCTGTCGTTCCCAGGTGGGTTTTTAAATGTTCCAGGGCAGCAAAGATTCATATGTTATAGAGCTGGTTTAGACATATTTTTTTTCCTAGAAGGCTAAACAGGGAATTAACATTGGCGATTACTTTGAGGAGGAAGAAATGGGGACATTTGGGACTTACATTTTCATTTTGTACCTTTCTGCACTGTTTTGAAAATGTTAAGATTATAACCATTTTTTAATCACCTTTTTTGAGGTTAATTTATATACAGTAAAATTCACTCATTTTAAGTGCATTTTAGTGAGTGTATCCACTCACATATACCACCACCACTACAAACAAGATCTAGAACGTCCCCAGCCACCCCCCAGATTTCGTTTGTGCCCCTTCCTGAGAAAGATCCTCAACCTCAGCTCCCGGCAACCAATGAACGGATTTTCATAGGGGCCATTTTAATTTCTTGTTTATTCTTTTCTGTACTGAGGGGAAAAAAACTTAATCTAAATTTAAAAAATAAAATGTGCAGAGAGGCAGGCAAGGTTTGGACCCTCCAAGAATCTCTCTTACCAGCCACAAAGCTAGGCAGTGGGGCGTGTGTGTTTGTGAAATAGGCAGTTTTTCCCCAACTGGGGAGTGGGAAGATTGAGAAGCCAGTGTTTAGAGGACGTTTAAAACCAAGTTAAAATTGTATTTTAAAAAAATAGAAGTAAAGGGCCTGCTGACTGGCGCGTTGGATAAGAGTTGGCTTGGGATGCCAGCTCTGAGCAGCAGGGCCTTGGTTCAGATCCCACATGGGGGCCAGTGACGCTGAGCCCTATACAGCCAAGATGGTGAACAACAGCTGTCCTGGAGCTGGGCTGCCGTGAGTCGCCCGTGACGGCGTAGGCTGCAGTGGGCTGCCATAAACTACCATGAGTGGCTGGCAGCCAACGTGAGCTGCCATGAGTGGCTGTGAGCGGCCGTCCAGTGGCCGGCTAGCGACTGCCTCAGCCGGGAAGAGCGCAATGATCATACCAACGTGGGCCAGTGAAGCGACGTCCTCCACAACTAGACTGAAGAATAAAAGGACAGCAACTTGTCTGTTCCCCTTCCCTGATTCCCCAACGCTGTTTCCCTCCCCCAGTTCCCCAATAAAATCTTAAAAAAAAAAAAAAAGTTGCTATGGAAGTACAGGTTATGTTTTTTGTTTGCTCTTTTGTTTTCTGTCCTGTGCTTATTGTTATTATAGGTAAAGATTTTTAAATAGCTGTTTAATACCTACCTTCCTATAAGGAAAGAGTCACAGTAAATATTAGTCATAGAGTAAGAGTTTAGAGTAAGCTGTGTGCAACCCCCAAAGTTAGAGAATTTACTTTGAACAGTGTCAAGAGGCCTTAGTTCATAGGTGGATGGAGAAATAACTTTGATATCACTTTGTAAAGCCTTTTCATTTTAACATTTATTAGATGTGGGCTAAATTAGGTGGGCATGGTGGTACTATTCTTACAAAACAAACATGGAAAGAATGAGAGGCTTGCTAATTGCTTCCATCTGTTTTCTGACATCTAACAGGTGATGTTAAGTTGGTATAGAGCAAAGCGCAGGAAGGTGTAAATCAGGTTGGTAACTGAAAGCACCTTGTTTCACATGCTTGCCTGTGAGAATCACCTGGGGCTCTTGTTAAACATACAGATTCTCAGGCCTTACCCCAGACCTTTTGAGTCGAGTTCCAGGTGATTCTTCTGATCAGGCAGGTGTATAAAAACACTGAATGAGCATATTGCTTTACATACTTTGAAGACTTCTGAGTAGGGAGATGATGGTCAAGTTTTCTCCACCCAAGCAAAGGACAGATCCTTGTAATTTCTATGATTGTGATTGGGGCCAGGCCTGTCTAAATTGGTGTGAATGTATTTGTTAGGATTTTGCCAAGGGTACCTAGATTTTAGATTCCTCTGGGATTTCTGTGGATGTTTAAGGAAGGTGCTAAAATTTTAAGTAGCAACCTTTGCTATTTAAACTTTATGCATTTCTTATAAGATTGAGGGAATGCAGAGCACGTTGTGGAATCTCAGTACATTTGTAATGCTGGGGCTTTAAAGCACTGTTGACAGGGAAGGGCTTCAAATTGCTTGAATGGTGGTAAATTGGAGTTTTTCTTGTGGTTTATTTGTATTTTCTCTGTGTAATTCAGATATGAATTATTTGGTAAGCTTTGGGATGTTCGTGCTTTTATTCATTCATTTCATAATTAATAATATTGAGTATTTCTTATGACCAAATCGCTGTGCTATGGGCAAATGCAAGTATTTCAGCGTGTGTCTTACTCTCCAAAAATGAGAGACAGAAATAATTTAAAAAATAATTATAGCACATGAGCTGATCCTACAATTCATGTGGAAAGGCAAGGGACCCAGAATAGCCAAAATAATCTTGTAAAAGAACAAAGCTGGAAGACTCACACTTCCCAGTTTCAACTTACTAGAAAGCTATAGTAATCAAGACAGTGTAGTACAGTTATAAGGATAAATAGATAGATCAATGGAATAGAATTGAGAATCCAGAAATGAACCCTTACATTTATGGTCATTTGATGACGGTTCCAAGGGGAGTGGGGAAGAATAGTCTTTCCAACAAAAGGTTGGGACAACTGGATTTTCACATGCAAAAGAATGAATATGGGTCTTTATATTACACCATATACAAAAATAAACTCAAAATGGATGATAGATTATAAGAGCTAAAACTATAAAACTAGAAGAAAACATAATAAATTTTCATGACCTTGAGTTAGACAATGATTTCTTATGTATGATAAGTGCAACCAAAAGACCAAGCAACCAAAGAAAAAATAAATAGAACTTCATAAAAATAAAGTTTTGTGCATCAGGATACCATCAAGAAAGCAAAAAGAAAACCTATAGAATGGGAGAAAATATTTGCAAATCATATATCTTATAAGGAATTTGTGTCCAAAATATATAAAGAACTCAACAATAAAAAAAACAATTTAAAATTTGACAAAGAATTTGAATAGACATTTCTCCAAAGAAGATACACAAATGGTCAAGAAGCACTTGGGAAAATGCTCGAAATTATTAGTCATTAGAGAAATGCAAATCAAACCCACAGTGAGATACCACTTCACACTCACTAGGATGGCTGTAATAGAAAAGAAATAAGTGTTGACAAGAAGATGGACAAATTGGAAACCTCATACCTTGCTGGCAGGAATGGTGCAGTCACTTTGGAAAACAGTCTGGCAGTTTCTCAATATGTTAAATGTATAGTTACCATGTAACTCATGATAATTCTACTCTATGGAAAAAAAAGTCCATCAGCTGATGATGGATAAACAAAATGTGGTATATCCATACAACGGAATATTATTTGGCAATAAAAATAAATGCAGTCCAGATACATGCTACAGTATGGATAAAAACATTATGCTAAGTGAAAGAAGCCAGTCTTGTATGACTCAATTTATAAGAAATATTCAAAAGAAGCAAATCAATAGGAATAGAAAGAAGAATAGTGGTTGCCAAGGTCTTGGGAAAGTGGAGAATGGGGACTAATTGCTTTTGATCTTTACATTTATTTTTGAGGTAATGAAAATGTTTTGAAATTAGATATTGGTGATGGTTACACAACTCCATGAATACTGAAAGCCACTGAGTTTATGCTTTAAAAAGATGAATTCAATGGGACACGAATATATCTCAATAAACCTGTTATTTTTAAAATAACTATTATACAAAAGTATTTTGATGATAAATGCCAAAAAGAAGAATTTCAGATGATGGAGACATTATTTTTAAGGTAGGTGGTATTTGAAGATTTATGAAAGAGGTATGTTTGAGTTGAGTGGCTTTTAAGGAAGATGAATATTTGGATATGTGGCTATTTCCAAAAGTAAGAGTTCTGAGTCCCAGAATTCAGCCTAAGACAAGGTTAGGAATGCAAGAATGTCTTTGGAAGAGAAGTTGTAGTTCTTGCTTAGCAGTTATATGGGGCCCGTGAAAAGATTCAATCCAAGACATAATTGGAAGGGCATGTGGGTCCCAGATTAGTGGGGCCCTTAAATGCCAGCATAAGAAATTCTCTGCTGTATTCGGTCAGCTCTAGGAAGGTGATAATAAGTGACACTGCCTCAGAGCTGTGTATTAGAAAAATTAATCATTGGCAGAGTGTCACATTAAAGGGAAGGGAGAGACCCTACCTGTGAAGATACCCTTAGGAGTCTAGCCATCAGTTCAGAAGAAGGCTTTCCTCTTTTAAATTACCTGAAACTGGAATCACTTTGAGTTCTGGGCCTTTTAATACCAGCTTGGTGAATTTGAAAGGCCTCACACACAGATGTTATTCTACTTCATTTCCTGGGAAAATGAATCAGTTTCCTAGTAAAGAGCTATTTGAGGTGCTAAACAATGGTGTGTAGGACCCCTGCTTGGCCAGCCCATTCATTTTGGCTCCTTTTTCTTCTCCTATTGTTCACCACCTGTGTTTTTGTTTTTATTTTCTCTTTCCTTCCTCTCCTTTTTCTGTCTTCCTTTTGCTCCTAACTGGGTCTTCTGTGTTCCTTCCCTTCAGCTTTCCTTCCCCACCTCCATTTATGAGACAGTTCAGCAGAAAAAATTACCAGTATTTCTTTACACAACATAAAGAAAGCTTGATATTAGCTATATGAGAGAAAAGAGAATGAAGAAACCTTTTCATGAAGCATATATGGAGGCATTAACATAGGCCGTGTCAGTGAACATTTTAATGGAAAACACGCTACATGTGATCAAGTTTTTCTCTCGGTAAATTTTATATTAAATGAAAATTCTTTCAAGCCTGTAGCTTCCAGATCTCATGTGGATTTCAACATTCCCATTTGTGACTTGTCACTGAAGTCTTCTCTGCCAATTTGATGTCTTCTGTTTTGGTGTTCTGAATAGCAAACTTAAGACCCTGATTGGGCTTCAAGTACTGCACTATAAAATGGTCACCAAAACCTTGAGCTATAGGGAGCTAAAAGATTGTCAAATCGTCAAGGTTCCCAATGAGGTTATCTAACTTATCGCAAGTATTTAATTTATCCTCTCTACCAAACACTGTTTCAATCTTGGATTACATTGGTAAAGACATTTAAAAGATGGCTGCAAGGCATTTCTAAGAAGGTTAGATGTTCCAGTATGCACAAACAGTTAACTGTTAGCTTCCATGTGGGCTCACAGACACAGTTATCTAAGCTCAGAAGTCAAGGAAGCCTGTTTCTTTAAAGAGTTTATCAGGCTTCGTTTTTGTTTTGCTGAGAGTGTTGGTAGGGTGGCGACAGGCAACGTGAGTGTATGAGTTGGTTCTTTTGCTCTCGCACTTTGTTTTGTTGAGCCAAGTTGCTTCTCCTTGCTGAGCTGGAGTTTTATCAGCATAAATGAGGTAATTGGGAAGATCTCATAAATTAACTCATTAACTCTTGAGAACACATTAACTCGTGTTATCTGGCTTTTTATAAATGTTGAGTCCTGTGAAGACTTGAGAGAGTTTGCCACTCATCTTTTTAGTAATAATATTTTAATGATATATACAACAGTTTAAAACTCCCCTTTTTGTGTAAGTATTATTCTAAAGGTATAATGTTCTGAATAAGTTACTTAAACCGTAGTTTGTGAAACCTGATTATATTATAGCTGATACTGGGTAAATGGAAATTACTTGTAGTCCAGAAGATTATGCTCAAGGTGGCACTGTTTCCCCATAAATTTGGTGATATTTCACATATCCCTGTTTGTAGTCAAGTAAATAAGTGGATATACTCTATTTAGGACTGTGTCTGCATTCTGTAAGTCCCCTGGCCTTCTTACTTTGTGGGGCCCCACTCAACATTATGTCCTAGAAATACACACTAATCCCATACTCACTGTAACTTACATATGTACGAGAGTTGAGTCAAAATGAACTAGTCGACCTATTTTTGAAGACATTTATTAAAATGATACTTTAGATTTTATAGCTTTCTTTGTGTATTTCGGAACCAATTATATTTTTAGGTCTCAAATATGTGAAAAGCTTGTAGGCCCTGGTTCCTAATGGAATAAAAGACCTAATATAGTTCTTCCTCACACTGATTATAGTACAAAGGAAAACAGTCATGTTGAACTTCATTTTTACTAGTAATCTGTGTCAAGACCACCATATTGTTTCTTGCTTCTTGTCTGAAACCACACATGTATTTCACAGGTGTTATCATTTTGGGCTTAATGCGAATTTTTTGTTTTGTTTGTTTTTAGATCCGAGGATTTCTTTCACGGTTTGATAATGTCCTTCCTGTCAGCCTGGCATTTGACAAATGTACAGCTTGTTCTTCCAAAGTAAGTCATTCTGCATTTAAGGGACTTGTTTTTTAAATGAGCTCATTAGCCTTACGAGCCAGAGGCATTGAAACCCACTGAGGGCTTTTTGGGGGAGGGGTGGGTCTAAAAAACCAGAAAGACTTTGTTTTCATTTATCTATACTCATTCTCGCAGAGAAACCAGACTGAGAAAGTTGGGTTTATAGTGCACAGAGAGAGACTGAATTAGATATTTCAGTTCTGTATCAATACTTGTATTATGGTAATTTTGACTTGAATTTACTGGTCTTTGTTCTTCCCTCAGAGGGTTTCTCCCTCTGATGGACGATCCTAGAGTAACTTTTAAGTGTTACTCAGAGGATGGGGGATAACCAGGCAGTCCTAATGGTATGTCTTTTGGAGATCTATATAATGACAAAGAAAAGTAAATGGAGATTAGGGCCCTGGAGGGGAGCCAATAAAAGGGCCCATTCAGCTTTGATCTTTCCAGAGGCTCTAAAAATAGAGCTGGTATGCCCTTCATTGTAATGAGAACCGGCTGATATATCTCAAAACTACCATGATGGCATCTCATTTTTTAATAGGCTTTGGGATGGTCTGAGTTATTTTTACATGTATACTGTGTGTTATAGCAAATTTCCTTTTGGATGCCTCTTTAAACCTTCCAACACCTGGTGATTTAACCTGAGCTTTTAGAACTCATGATTCTTGATAAACTCATGTTCATGTTCAAGTGTTATGCACAATAATGTTGGGGGGTCATTAATCCCAAACACTGGCCTCGCAGTTATAATTTAGGACTTATTTGCTGTGTAGGCGGTGTGGAAGGGATTGAATTCTAGGGAAATTCTCTCCACTCTGAGTTATCTAACTTTATTTTTTATTTATTTATTTTTATTAGTTTCAGGTGTACAAAGCAATGTAATAATTAGACATTTACACCCCTCACAAAGTGATAACCCCCCAACCTACTACCCCTCTGACATCGTATATAGCTGTTACAATACCATTGACTATACTCCCCATGCTGTACTCCACATCCTGTGACTGTGTGTGTGTGTGTGTGTGTGTGTGTGTGTGTGTATTTAATTATAGTTAACAGTCAATATTATTCTACTTCAGCTTTGGTCAGGCATCTACAAAGTCTATGACGTGATCCCCCGATAAGTCCAGTGCCCATCTGACACCCTACGTAATCTTTACAACATTACTGATTATATTCCCTATACTGTATTTCATATCCCCATGACTAGATTGTGATTACTAATTTGCACTTTCTAATCTCTTCACCTTCTCCCCCATCCCCAGCCCCCTCCCATCTAACTTTCTTTGAAAACTTCATTGAGGTCATATCTTATGAGAAGCTCAATCCTGACCAGTTTGTCTAAAAAGTTAACTCAGGGCCGGCTGAGTGGCTCAGTTGGTTAAGAGCTCACTCAAGAGTTTGAGCTCTGAGCAACAGCGGTTCGAGTCCCAGCCCGAGCTGAGCAGCCACTGAGCTGCCAACAGGTGGTAGGATGGCTCAGCTTAAAAAAAAAAAAAAGTTAACTCAGATTTGACGAGCAATGTTGACAAATTTTGTTAATTTACGTGCTCAAAAATTTAGAGTAATTTTTTTTTCTTCAAAAGTAAACTAAGCTCCGGCTTTATCATCATGCGTCCCAAGTGTCTATGTTGAGATATAAAGTTGCCATTTGTCAGTAGTCACTGATGAGCTCATTCTTTCTGTAGTTGCTTTAAGGTACCTCCTATTTGCTCAAGTCAAGGCCTCAAGAATGTCTATCTCTACTTCTGTCTTCAATTTTTTTTTCTTTGAATGGCTGAGCTAATTGGTCTCAAAATAACTTGGCAGTAGTATTAATTTTCATATTGAAATCACTTGGCACAGGTGCCAGTTTTTCTGTGGCTTCATGTAGATCTGGCTAGTCAATGAAATAAAGATAATTGGGTTCTCTAAGTGAAATGCAAACACTCATTCTTTTTTGTTCTAGTTCTAATTAAATTAGCCTTTGAGATACTGTTTATAAAAGAACCATAAGCATATCAGCTGATTTAGGTCCCTTATATTCTTTGAAAGAGAATAGCTTTGCATTTTTCCTTCGCACTTATTGTAAGCATTAATTTAAATATAGGTATCACATTTTTGTTAGCAAAATTATTTCCTCTTGGTGGTCATTCAGAGAGTCTTGCTTTATATAAACATGCTGGAAAATTTAATACAAACTGACTTGGATTTTAACAGCTGTGCTATTCCCATAGCGATCACTTTTCATGTGGTTTGGGTATTAAGTTTCTTTTGTGCTGGAAAGGTTGCTTCATTGGTACATGTATTTCCTTACAGTAGAAACATAGCATTTACTTACTTGGCTAACTTCTTTATTCGCTTAGGAGAATGTCGTTCTCTATTATCTGCAAACCCAACATTAATCCACTGAAATGACAAATCCAATTACATTTTCATCTCTGTGCATGTGAATTTTTCTTAACTCATACTTAGCATAGTATTTTTTATACTGAGTCATATCATAGTTGTTGTTTCAAAAAGATTCTTTGAGTCTAAAAATGAGTTTTGAAAAATTCTCCTTTGACATCTATGAAGTAATTTTTTTCCTTTGGTAGGTTTTTCAGTATTTTTGCTTTTCTTTTTCTTTTTTTTTACCTAGGACCAAGGCCGTACTTGGGTCTTGATTTAACCACAAATACAGACAGAAAGATTGGGGAGGTAGAATAAACTCTGCTGAGTAATAATGCTCGTGTGTGTGTGTGTGTGTGTGTGTGTGTGTGTGTGTGTGTGTAAAATATGGACTTTTTATAAGGCCTGAGATGGGCAAGAATATGGTTCTATGCTTCTATGGCAGGGAAGGCTGAACCATCTACACATAAATCATTTCTTATCCTGTTTGATTTTAGCTTGGCATATAGCCAGGTGAATTGTTCCATCTTACAGAAAAACTATTGAAGAATCTGGAGGGAAGGGAATAACAAGGAGTTACTTTCATTCCAATTTCTGTTGATTGTCTTGCAAGACCTTCTAAAATGACTGTCTACCACTGGTATTTAAAAAAACCATATTTGAAGCTATATGAGTTGGTTTTCAGTTCTGAAAAGGAATTTAGAGCCAACTAGAGTTTTGTGGAGTTACTACCAGAGGGAAAAGTATAATTTTGAAACCAATATTCTTGAAGAATTTTTCATAATACATTGAGTTAGTTTGTTGTTATTATCCTTTCACCTAAATATTTTTTGGGAAGTTAGGGTATTTTGGGAGTATTTTCTATTTTTATATAATTTTATACTTATAGAAATGTTTCAAGAACAGTACAAGGAATTCCTGTATACCCTTTAGCCATATTCACCCCAGTTGTTTAATTTTGCCCCATTTGTGTGTGCAGGTTCCCTTCCCTCCCTGCTCCCCAACCCCTTTTCTCTTTTTCTTAAAACTTTGAGAGTAAGTTGGAGACATTGTGGTCTTTTACAACTCAATATTTCAATGTATATTTCCTAAGAACAAGGATATTCTCTTACCTAAACAAAACACACTTATCAAATTCAGGCAATTTTATGTCCACACAATACTGTTATCTAATTCACAGTCTATATTTCAAATGTTATTTGTACCAGTGATGTCCTTTATAGGTTTTTTCCTCTGAGACTAGGATCCAATTCAGGATCAAGCAATTGCATTTAGTTGCCTTTGTCTTTCTTAACTTCAGTGTTTTGATATTTTGCCAGTTATTTTGTAGAATTTGCCTTGGTTTGGATTTGCCTGACGTTTCTTCATGATTAGATTCAGGTTATGAATTTTTGGCAGGAATACCAAAGAAGTGACGACGTATCCTGATGTCAGGAGGTACATGCTGTATATTCCCTTTGGTGAATTTCCTCCTTTCCATATTTGTAACTTCTAACTTCTCCAACAGTGAGAGACTTGGCTCCCATTATCCTAGATGTATTTACTCACTTGCTCAAGCCTAGAAAACACAGAAAGTGGTTTCAAAATTGCTAGCCCATACTACTGCAGAATGTAAACCTACTAACTATAGAGTTTGATATTTGTTCATGGTTCTTTTTTCTAGTTAAAATTTATACAGTGAAATGTATGACTCTTAAGAGAATTCTATAAATTTAACAAATGTATCAACACCCAACATTTCAATCAAATCATAGAATGTTTCCATTACTCCAGAAAGTTCCCTCATACCCCTTCCCAGGCCATCTTGTGGGAGGGGACCAGTATGTAGAATATTGTGATCATTCGCTTTTCCTATAAGGAGAAAACTAGGCACCTTCTTGTATTTTATGCAACAGTAACCTTGTTTCTGAAACCCAGAAGTTGACTAAAAAGTTCTCTCAGGCCTGCCGTCAGGAGCAGGGCTGTGCACAGAGAGACTGTTTGCAGAGTATTCTCGCTCTTGTTGCACAGTTCTGTCACCCACAAACTCTGTGACATTGCAGGAACAGCCTGTAATGAAGAAGCAGGCTTCAAACTTGGTTTTCATACCATCTGGGACCTGTCTGCTGCACAGATGTAGCAAGATGTGCCCAGAAACCTGATCTTGAGATTTTAATTAGTGATTAGCAACCCTAATAATATACTCATTCTGGTGTTTACTATGCAGTGGGCTCTTCTGTTGATGGGTTATGATTAAACTTCCCACAGTGACTTATTAAGTTTTCATGTGCATCTGTGTATGTGTGTCTTGAGGACTGGTGGGGAGAGGGTGGTGTAGGAATCATATATGTGAGCTGGTATCACCATATGGTAAAGTATACTTTCTTTTTGCCTTTGTCATAGCCAGCCTATCCACTTATCTTTTGATATTAGATAATCCTACTTTCCTCCTATCACATTTCTTGATAAATTAAAAGGATTGAAATACCAGTATTAAACTAAGCTATGTAAACTTTAAGAAAAGCTTCTGGCCCAAAGCAGCCTGTTGCCTAACAGTTCTGCAAATGCACCATTTAGAGGACAGAAAGACAAATCTTAGATTTGCAAGGAAAGGTTAAAGTCTGACTGTATGTTTATTAACAGGCATTCATTTATTCAACTGACGTTTGAGTCCCTGCTGGGTACCAGAGATACAAAGATGATTGAAATAGCCACTGCCCTCAAGGAATTCTATCTAGAGGGTGAGATAGACCTATACACCAGTAATGATTTTCCTTGTATTGTGATATGCTCTGCAGTCAAGGCACATCCTTTTGTTGTGGTATCCTAGTACCAATTTTATAAATTTTATAAAAAGACTAAGGAAGGCCTTGCGGAGAATGACTTCTGAGTTGCTTGTAAAGGGTGAGTAGGAACTTCTAGAAACACCTGGGAGAGAGGGCAAGAGGAACGCATTCTAGACAGGAGGAATTGCATGTATAATAGCCAGAGGCAAGAAGACCTGGCACATTGATGAAGTTGTTCAGTATAGCAGTGGTGACAGAGCCTGTGACACCTAATTCCCTACAAATTGTGCTTTTGGCTTTGTGAGTGCCATTGCATTTTCAGCTATTCTTGAGTTGGAATCTGGTGTGCTTTGTCTAACACATGACGCTGCTGTTTTGAATTTTACAATTCCACATAAAACTTTCTTACCTAGCACCAAGCTTAGGGGGTTTCCTAGCTTAAGGAATCGGCAGCTGCAACAGGGTGGTGTGGAGGCCAGGAAGTCGGTCGGGGGATTTCCAGAGTCCTGGCTTCTACTCCCTTGCTGGCCGGCTGAGTGACCACGAGCAAGGTGCTCCCCCCTCTGTCCGCCTCCTTTTCTTTTTTTTGTTAAGTGAGTCACTTGGATGAGATAAGCTCTGGCTCTCTATTGACACTCAAAGTCACTAGCTTTTATATTGTCTTTATTCTTTCTCCCACAACAATCCATTTTAATGATAGAAAAAAATCAGAAAATGTATTTAAGGATTAAAAAGATAATCAACTGTATTGCAACCACTCAGATCACTGTTAGCTGTTGATCTCTACCCTTCTTGACTTAAAAAACAAAAACCTGTATGTATATAGATATATGTAGATAATTTTTCTCTCTGAACATTCCTATTATATGTTTGAAATTAGCTATATAGAGAGAGGGATTTATGATGTTGCACCAAGGATACTCATGCTTCTCTGATATGATAGGGTTTTAAATCGCAATCATTTACAAGGACTGGCCAGGGCCCAATCAGAAGAGCTCTCCAAAGCTTGTGCCAGGAATTTTTGCATACAGCTTCTCAGTGGCAAATATTACTCAAAACTGGGCTGCAGACAGGTTTTCCTTCTCCTTTCCAAAAGGAACATAAATCTCTGATTGGAAAATGATGAGTAACCCACAGGTTCCCTTTTCCTATCTCATTTACCCAATGAGGCCTCAAGTCTTCTGTTTTTGTGTGTGATGGATTCCATATGTACGGTTGTGTAGTGTAAACTGCATCCCACAGCTTATCCTTCGCAGCTAGCGTTTCCCCAGTCTCCAGAACTGCTTGGTTCCCAAAAGGAGATGGAATATCCTGCCAGAGCCAGTGTGGAGTATTTAGTTACAAGCTCTAACCTCAGAGCTCTTGGCTCTTCACCTCCTTGAAAAACCTTGGACATTTCTCCCTTTGCTTCAATTTCCTCATCCATAGAGTGGGGAAAATATTTTCTGTTTCCCAGGGAAATTGCAATGGCTGACGTGTATCCAGTTCCCTGTGACCAAGTACCAAGGCCTTTGCCCACTCCTGGGACTGATGTTGACATCAGAAATAAGAAGAAAACAAAGACCCCTGTGATCACATTTGGTCTCCCAGGGTGTATGGAGCCCTTTCTGGGCTCACTGTTTGTTCACAACCAGGTACAATGAGAGAAGCCTGATTGAAGGTCAAGGCTGCCCTGGCTTTGAGGCACCTTCTATTATGGCTCATGAAGCTACTTCCAGAACCTCTTCTGTGATCCCAAGGAACTCAGCCTTGCTCGTGATTTCGGACCTGTGGTCTTCTGAGACCACCAAATCAGTAGGTAAAGCTTGTGCTGCTTACTCCTTTCCCTGTCACCTGTGGTCACAAAAGCATGCCAGCTTGCCTAAACACATTTTTTTCCCCCTATGGGATGCTTTTTACCATCCGGACCAGAAAGTGTAGGATTGCGTTCCACTTACATGGTTCCTTCCACTGGCTGCTAGGCCCAAGCATAGCCTTCAGGTTATTGAAAATCTGGGTTCCTTTTAGTTTGGAATTCATCTCATACACTTTTAGCCTTACCGCTAAGCCCATCCTTGACATAGTAGTTCTTAAGTTTTGGGGGCCATGGACCTTGTTCAGACTGATGGAAGCAGTAGACTATGCTCCCTCTAAATATGCAAAACCACACAGTTTTGCAGACAATTTCAGTGACTGTATGTAGTCCCCAAAACATGCCTGGGGTCCTAGTGAAGAGCCCTTGCTCTAGGAGGTTTTCTTTGGTACCATTTCCAAGCTCTTCTGGATGAGACACTGGGGGTGAAGATTGTAGCCAACCTCACCCCACCATGACCTCTGTGTGGCTCTGAAAGGTTTCCGTCTCTCTTTGGGGACTCATCTTCCTTAACTGTAGTAAAAGGGAGATACAGGAGCTGATCTGACACCGGGTTTTGTTTTATGACTCATATGATAGTCTCATGATTAGCATTTCGTGTTTTTTTGTTTGTTTGTTTGTTTTTTTAGGCCCAGCTGCATCCAACTGGGGAACAGGGAAAGAGAATAGCCTTCCGTAGAGTCTAAGAGTTCGTTCTCCCTACTCTAGGGGTGCACTGATTTGACACTTGATGGGGCAAGAGCCCCAACTATCATCTGTTCATGTTCTTTCTTTCCTTTTTATTTATACAGTACATTCATTTTCTTCTCTCTCTACCCTTAATACCTTTGTAATCTAGGGAGGGAGGAACATGGTAGTAACTGCTGGGCTTTTGAAAAGGGAGACAACCAGCTTGAATTGGGAAACCTTTTATGGATGTACATATTTGTACATATGCGGGTTGTATACAATATATATGGCTATTTAAAGTGAATGCTTTAAACACCCAAATATATATTTACAACAGTTTATTTTAATGACTGTTGTCACAGCAGCTTAGTCCTAACAAACACTGGGGGTCCTATTTCATAACGTATTTTTGGATGATACAAAGGTAAATCAGGCAGCCTCTGAGGTTTCTGATGCCATCCTCTCGACAAGATAGTAAAGTTATATATTTAATAATGATATAATTCAAGTATATCGAATTATTTAAACATCTTTACTTAAGAAAAGTTTCTAGCTTGGAGGGGTAACTAGTTTCTAGCAAGTGGTAAGAACTGATTAAATATGTTTTCAATGGTGAGAAAAATGAATGAATGATTTGGTAAATAAAATGAGTAGCACAACAGGAGAGAGAGAGAGGAGAAAAAGAAAAAAGCAGCTAGCCTGTGCCCCCTCCCTTCCCCCCTCCCGAGGAACTCACAGCCTGGTAGGTAGCTAAGACTCAGTAGCGCAGTGCTGTTTGCCTACTAGTGCGGAGGTCTGATTTATCATTAAGCCGTAAATGGTAGCTATTATTGAATGTTACATTTCAGTGTTCTGAATATTTATTCAGCTGAGCTCCTTTCCAGCTTTTACTATTGCAGTTGCTTTACTTGATGCTTTCGATGATTTGTTATTGTGTTGGAAGATCATTTCCAGAGTATACTAAAACAGGGAGCCTTTGGGATTCATCAAAGACGAGTTAGCATTTTATGAAAGGACACATTCTGGCACTGAGTTCTTTGAAGGGTGTTGCTTGCTCTCCTGCAGAATTTTTAAGTATCACCGTGCTATTTTTTTCTAAATGGTCTTTCAATATCCTGTCCAGGTATTTCTAAAAGTACTTAGAGTGATAATCTTTTTTTTGGCCATAGAAGATGTGAAAGAACTGTTTGAGGACATCCTATTCCTAGAGTTATTGTTCTTATAACTTGTTTATATAACATTTTATGTGATGAGAGTGATAAATTCTAGAATGCCTGGCCTTCCCTGGTTTTAAGTAAGTCTTTCATCATAAAAAGTTTAAGTTTTTTTCTTCACCAGGAAGAAAAGATGACATGTTTCTTTTTTAACATCTTGAATTTATAGCCATCAGACTAAAGTTGGAAAGTATCTCCTCTGTGGTTCTAAAACGGCTTCAAATGTGCCAAATAGGAACAGTCACAGGACAACAGACATTGCAAGTTTTGCAACTTAGAGGAACCACCTTGACACCTTGAGGAATGGCAGCATCACTGGGATAACTGCCCATTCTCCTGTGAGGACTGCTTTGATGGGTATGCTGAGTAGGCACAAGGCCTGCTGTCAGAGCTCCCCTGTCATTACAGCTCTAGACAGCATACAGTGGCTTTGTACTTGACTCTGGGTTCACTGGCGCATGTAGATGTTTTAAGACCTTTATCGGCACTCCAACTTGAGATAGAAATCCACACACAAGTATATTTTTGTGTTATTTGAAAAGGCAGGAGGGAAAATTTGGGTTTCTCTCAGTTCTCAGGTACGCCTCACATTTCCCTTTCCTTTTGTGTAAACTCTTTCATGGAGGACCCTGAAGGGAGACAGTAACAAAAGCAGGGATTGAGGCAAGTAGCAATTGTTTACTGTTGCATTAATTCCTCTCGCATATCCCAAACATAGAACATGGGCTCCGCGTTGCTCTTTCTTAAAGAAGAAAGCCTGGGGCCTGCCGAGTGGCACGTTAGTTAAGAGCTGGCTTGGGGACGTCAGCTGTGAGCAGCAGGGCCCCAGTTCGGATCCCACATATGAGGGCCAGTGGTGCTGCGCCCTCTACAGCTAAGATGGTAAACAACAGCTCGACCTGGAGCTGAGCTGCCGTGAGTTGCCAGCGACCGCGTAGGCTGCAGTGAGGCTGCAGTGGGTTGCCATGGGCTACCGTGTGTAGCCAGCAGCCGCTGTGAGCGGCCATCCAGAAGCCGGTGACTGATCTGCCTCACCTGGGAAGAGCACAATGTTGGTGCCAACTTGGGCCAGTGAAGCAACGTCCTCTACAACTAGACTGAAGAACAAAAGGGCAGCAACTTGTCTGTTCCCCTTCCCTCAATCCCCCAATAAAAATCTTAAAAAAAAAAAAGATTGCCACTTTTGGGCCAGCCGAGTGGCTCAGTTGGTTAAGAGTTGACTTAAGAGCGCGAGCTCTGAGCAACAGGACCTCCGGTTCAATTCCCACATGGGCCAGTGACACTGCGCCCGAGCTGAGCTGTCGCTGAGCTGCCAACAGGTGGCAGGATGGCTCAGCTGGTGTAACTGAAGAAAGGTCCCCTGTTTCTGTTATTGCTTAATTCGAGACATGTATTACAAAATGGCCTTCCCCCCCCCCCCCGCCTTAGCTTGAGCTACCTGGAATCAGTAGCTGTTCTCGGAAATCATATGCATGTGAATAATAGGATGTGAAATTATAACTTTACTCTCTCAACTTCTGTAGTTGTACTTTGCCTCAGTTTACCCTGCACTAATAGGAGCCCAGCAAAACCAAGAGTGCCTCTAAAGGCCTCATAGTTCCATTTCCCTTTTGGCTAGTCTCTGCCCAGCAACAGTAACAGGATATATCTAGCTAATGCCTAAAAACATTCTGTACTTAAACTAATAATCAATAAGGTTAGATATTCATATAACCCTGCTATTTTAGCTTCTGTAATAACGCTTTACTAGGACTGGACACTTATCCTAACAGGGACCCCAACCCAGTAATAGTGGGGGCTGGGGTCTGAGGGACTTTCTGCCTGCAGGAGGGCTTACAGTTTCAATATTACTCCGGGATTTTTCCACCTGGACATGTCTCCCAGACTTGGGATTTCCTCGTTTGGATTTGTTGTCAGTTCTGTATAACTCAGTGGAATTTTCTACCTCAATGTACTTTTGCGGTTTTTACCTTTATAAACCCTGCTTAACTTCCCCTCGGTGCTGCGAGGTTTTGGAGGCACTAGTCCCTTCGTAGTCGCCGGCTTTGCAATAAAGACTCCTAATTCAAATCCAGTTAGTGTCGTTACCTGCCTGACTCGGCTTTACAACATAACAACAAGATTGCCTGTTTGATGGTGGGTTATGCCCACCCGCAACTAAGACTGAACTCGGCACCTTGAACTGAGCTGCCGCCCGGATGGCTCAGTGGATAGAGCGTGCGCTCTTAACAACAAGGCTGCTGGTTTGACTCCCGCATGGGATGGTGGCTACACCCACCTGCAACTAAAATTGAACAGAGCACCTTGAGCTTAGAGGCCATGAGCTGCCGACGGGAAGCCAGATGGTGACTGGCGCCCTCCACAATGAAGATTGAAGAACAACAACTTGGCTGGTCCCCTTCCCCAATTCCCCAACAGTGTTCCCCCTCCCCAAATTCCCCAATAAAATCTTTAAAAAAAAGAAAAAAAGATTGCCACTGTGCCCATTATCCAGATCTTCTGTTATTCAGTTTGACCCGACAGACTTGTAAGCGGATTTTAAAAAATAAACGAATGCAAAATGACTTACTAGTTGAATAACATACATAAGGAAGAAAGAAAACAAAAACATCCCACGTCACTTGGCTCTACCGAAGTAGTAAGAGTTTTATTTCACAACTTCTGCTGTTCTTTGCCTAATCGCTCACTACTTCTATTGAGAATATTCCAGTAGGCACTTACTACCTGAAAAATAAGACGTACATCACCCTATTACACTCCCTGAACAGGGACTGCAAATCCCAAGAAATGGGCCCTTTCACAGCGTTCCCTGTGGAGGCGGTGTGCGTGTTTCAGTTCTGTTGTGCTCACTTGAAACAGTTGACAAGTTCTTCTTGGGAAATTGCTTCAGATCGCACAATATTTTCCTCTTAGTAGCCTCAGCAGTGGTGACTTCTTGACCTTTGAGGGTGGGTTTGATTTTTTGGAAAAAGCCTAACGTAATTTGGAGCTGTGTGTTGTGAATCAAGGGAAAGAGCAGTTTGCAATAAGAAAATTAAAAATTTTTAAAAGAACTGCAAAAGCTTTAAACAGCTTGTGGGTCTGGATAAGTGAGAGCCCCAGTTCAAGGGACCTAACTCAGTACACTAACCTTCTGGCACCAGCTGGCTGAGAGATAACAGGATGTTTTGACATGGTCTGGGCCTTAGAAATGAGCACTGGCTTCAGAGACAATGCCATCTATCTACTAACTGTGTGACCTGTGACAAGTATCTCACACTTTTGGCGCTTCAGTTTCTCAGGTGGAAAATAGTTGAAATACTGTTTTAGTGGCGATGGAGACAAAATGAGAGCTTGTATGCTGAGCGCCATGGCACTCTAAATCTTTTCGATTGCTCCTTTGTATGAGCAGAGATCAGGTGCCATTCCCATTTCCTTTCATAAATGCATTCACTTCGTAATTTACAGCCATAAAATCTTTCCAACTTCAGTAGCTGACAAAAAGAGAGGGGAATAAAAAAAATAAAAGTTAAAAAGATGAGCAGTTCTTTTAAAAGTATGTGGCCTCAAGAGGTGAGCAAGTATTAATGTGTAGGTTATTAGATTCTTCGTCTTTTTCTTTCCTCTTTTCAAGTAGGCTGTTCATGTAGGGGTTTATTATTAATCAAAATGAAGCTGAGGTTTACTGTTCCCAGGAGGGAGTGCACTAGGGGAGTGGTGAATCCTCTTAATTCCAGAAGTATCTGTGCAGGTATCTGTGACCTGTGTCAGGCCCACAACTTGAGGTGAGCTGACATAAACCTTGGGAATGCCTTCTTGGCTGTGTTCCCTCCGAGTTCTGCATTCCTCTGTGCTCTTAGCGCAGGGACATAAGAGATCCAGGATGGCAGTCTGGGACAGCCCCAGGCCTGCTGCCTGTCAGTGCAGTTCCTCTTGTCCCCCTCCCACACCGCTTCTCAGAAGCCCTTTTCGTCTCAGCCCTCTCGCTCTTTTTTTTTTTTTTTTTTTTTTTTTTTGTAGCTATAAATGGGTTAGGGGCCAGGGGAACATGAGCAGGGAGGACCAGCTGCCTTGGCTTAATCTTTTCAAGTGCTGCAGCATTTCTCTCTTCCTTTAGCATTGTCTTAGGGATTTTTTCCCCCAGTGTTCCTTTCACGCTTCCTGAGAAGAGGGTAGGAAAAGGGCTTCCTAGTCCATCAGGCGGGAGACATCATGAGGCTCAGAGAAATGACGTGAAGGTCCAGGATTTCCAGCTCCCAGCTCACTTACCTACCATGTTGAACATCTCTCAGACAATGGTGTGGCAGGATTAACTCACACTTACAGAATCTCAGTGTATTATATTTTGGGGAACAAAGATTCCACTTTTAATTTTTAGCAGTTTTGAGGACGGAATGGTGAAGTTCCTGGGTGAACCAATTGGTTAACTTTCCTTGAGGGAACTTGTCCTTTCAAAGAGGAATCCTGACACCCAGAAGAATGTATTTCTTATGGTCACATTTTTAGACTGTATCATCAGGACAAACATGTGGGCTAGAGCAACTTCTAGATGCCCTCCAGTACAGATGCAGGATGAGAGATAAGAGTTTCCAAGTTTCTCCTCAAGAAATTGTGTATGGCAAACAGTTCACTTTCCCATGTTGGTTAACTTTAAGCTTAAATATTTTTTAAAGCATTTGTAGGGTAGGGACACACGGCTGCCAAGAATACAGTACTGTTTTTTGTAAATGCAAATGTTTCTGTTTTGCATTTATTGAGAAAGTGGCCTCCCATCTAGTCTTCTGAATACAGATATTGTATAAATGGCATTATGTTGAGTAGAATACAGAGTTCAGGTGGTTTGGGGGAAATCATTGTGGGGGTGGAAGATTGGGTATCATTGCATTCCAGGGGCCAAGAAACAGAATGGTGGTATTTTTGGCAGGCTCCCAGGCCCAGCAAAACCCACACCCTAAGGCTGTCTCCATAGCTTCGTGTGGTTTTCTCATTGAAGAGAAATAATCTTTCTCTTGGAGGGTCTAGGATGGCAAGTTTGTACATCAACTCAATCAGCATGATATTCCCGCTTTGAGGTTATGTCCCAACAGGCTTCATTGGGGAAATTGGATGCACCACAATTGTTACAAACTGAACTGAGTCAGTTTTACTGCTCCCAATAGTACAGATCTTTGGGATAGAAATTGGTAGCCTCCAATGATTATAGACTATCATGCTACCATGGGGTCTGTAACAATAAAGTCAAGTCTCAGACCAAATTTTGCCACACATATAAACATTTATTAGCAAGCAGGCACAAAAGCTAGTCATTAAACCTGTTCTTAAGACTGAGAAAAGCCCCAACCTTCATCCTTTCTATATGTATCTCACATCAAAAGTTCAGTAGAGACAGATGAAGACATAGTCTCACTACAGACAATTTCTAACCTTTTACTTGTATCAGATGATGGAATCCTTTAAGTGCCCAGACCCAGGACCAGAATCTTAGGTCCAGAGTGCCACATGCAAAGAGTGTTAGGCTGCCCGGCTTGCCAGGTTCTTATCACCCACATGTACAAACAAGTTTGGAGGTTCCTGTACAATATTTCCAGCCAATCCATATATCTTGAACACTTACTTTCATCAGAAAAAATATTTCTTTATACTGCTTAGGGAACCCTCTAGTATAGATTAGGAGAGCTGTAGTTGAGACTCTAGATTGGACTCTGGAGGTTGGAATTATAATTAGTCTTTCAAATGTGAGCCAACCACATTGGATTATGCATTCCTGATTAGGATGCCTCAAATACTAACTAGCTACCCCAGGAGGGAGAGGATAAGTGTGCAGTGTGCATCGTATGTGTACACAGCATGTGTGCTGAAGTATTTTAAAATAAATTATAGATAATATAATCGCTATCCTTTCATTTGACCCTGTAATACTGTGTCTTCTGTAATATTGCCAGCCATTCAGGAGTGACCTGAAATGTCTGGTGACCACTGGCCAGCCATGATGAATTAGTCAGAGCCATGGATGAATGGTTCACGGGGCAGAGAAATGAGGGAAAAAGATTATAATTCTTGTTAGTTTTGTAGGCTGTTTCAAGCTCTTTCATGTTCCTTCATCTGATCCTTCATTGATAGGTGTGGTGGTATTATCTCTCCCACCAAATTTTGCTGACAAAGCTTTGTCCAGAGTCAGAGAGTGAATATAGGAACTGTAACTTGAACCCTTGTCCTTTATATTTCCTCTGCACTGTAAGGGCAAGTTGCAACCAAGAAGAGCGATCATGATTCTTCAAAGAATACCGTAGCACTTTGCCATACCTAGGGGCAGGTGTTAGCAAGGTAAAGCCATGTACTAAGGATATCATACATAAGCGAATGCTGGGGGATTAGTACTTTAACTCGTGGTAAGTGACATGATTCAAACCCGCTCACTTAATAAAGCCACCTAAAGAAGCTAGATAAATTATTTTTTAACCTTCTTAAACATCAAAAAATTAATAAATTGTGAGATGTTGTTGAATTGAGGTTTGGGAAAGAATGTGAAGACAAGAGGAGTGAGCCTAGCACTGGGGCCACGTTTGTCTTATGGGTGGACATGCTGATCAGGAAAAGGAAGTTGAGAGCCTAAGCTCACCTTTGGTGTCCTTTCAAGGTTAACAATTGTAGTCTGGGTCTTGCCAAGCCTGGGAAACCTGGTAAACCATTTCCCACTTTGAGTTGGGATCCCCTGAAGGGACACACATAGGAGTGAGGGTAACTGGAAGTAAACCAACTCTCACATTGGCTGCATCTCGGTTTCACATGACCTCAGTGGCCCAGAAACCTTAAGGCTTACTCGAATTAAGATGATTCCATTTGGCTAATGCCCAGAGGTTCCAGGTAAAAGCAACGAAATCTTCTTCAAGGAAGATATCATGATTCTAGGCCTCAGATCACTCCTAAAAATAATTTTTCAATTACAGTGTCAGAAAAAAATAAAAAGCAAAGAAAGTAGTAAATATGTGGGTAAGTGTGAACATTGACTGTATGAGACAATACAACGTTGCATTTTTTTAAATATAGAGAGATTTATTTGGGGGACAAAAATAGCATAACATTTGGGAGGAGGTGAATGGAATTAGTCTATTCAAGGTTCTTACATTGTCTTGGAGGACGGTAAAGGTGTCAGTTAACATTTGACCTTGATAAGTCAAGGATATATGTTGTAATGAATAGACTAAACACTAACAGAAAAATTTCATAATTTCTAACTATAAAGGGAAAAAATCTAATGCGAAAATTTAAAGGAAGAAAAAAAAGAAACATAGAATGATGTAAACAGATAAAAAACACAAGGAGTGGTAGTAGACTTAAACCCACATGCATCAGAAGTTACGTTACACATAAGCTGACTAACGGTTGTGATTGAAAGACAAAGATTGTTGGGCTAGATTTTTTTAATTACATGCATTATGCAAACAATGTATCTTAAATATGTGGATACCGAATGCTTGAAAATGAAAAGATGTGGAGCTCCTGGATTAACGAACACGTGGAATTCAGGGAGAGCAGTATACCTGGATACATGTGTTCATTCTGCGCCCTTTCTCCATTCCCCGCCTTGTGCATCTCTTCCATCTGACTGTTCCTGAGTTATATCCTTTTAAACTAAACTGGTGATCTAGGTTAGCAAGTTGGGATCTGGTAATGATTTTGATGTATTCTTCCAAAGACTTCCAATTGCTTCAGGCAGAGCACGGTATACTAAAAATTGCACAGCAAACAAATTCAGCAGTTACACACTATAACACAGTGTCTATGAAACCTATGAGTTAGTGGGAAAGTTTTATGATCCAACTTCTAAGTACCACCTCGCTGCGGCCCGGGTTCAAGGAGGGATGGTATTCAAACTAGCTAATTCCGTAGTGCCCCCTTTTGACTGTCAAGATTATGCTCTAGTTTTAAGAAAGTATGCTGATGAGATCTACAGTATTTCAATGAAACATCCACAAAAATTTAAAACATACGGTGTATCATTTGATTCACTTTTTTTTCTGCAGCGAAAAACTTTACAGAAATTGATTCTAAGTTCCGGGAGAGACTCCAAGGCTTGGACAAACAATTCCATATTATTGAGAATTATGAATGATCAACTGATGTTTCTGGAACAAGCGTTTACTGATCATTTAGGATTATCAGACAGGCCCTTCTATAAGCATGTCTTCTAGACTGCAAGCAGCCATAACAAGTATTCGGGGAGTCATTCACAGGAATCTATGATGCTCTGTGAATTATCAAAAGCAAAGCATATCCTTCCAAGACCTGGGGAGAAATAAAGAGACAGGTCTGTATCACAGCCTTCACAGTGCAGGCTGCCACAGGAATTCTGAGAGAAGTACCTAAGTAAGGGTTCTTTAGAGAGCCCATGTTGACTTGGTATGGTATATCACTCAGAGAATCCTGATGGGTGTACTACTAAACTTGTGTGGGCCGGCCCAGTGGCTTAGTTGGTTAAGAGCTCGTTCAAGAATTTGAGCTCTGAGCAACAGCGGTTCGAGTCCCGGCCCAAGCTGAGCTGCCAACAGGTGGCAGGATGGCTCAGCTAAAAAAAAAAAAAAAAGTAAATAAATAATAAAAAATAAAGTTGTGTATATAGTTTTAAAAAAGAAAAGAAAAAGATGTAAAAATGTATAAGTAAACACTAACCACAACACAACTGGTGTTATTATGTTAACATCAGACAAAATAGACTTTAAGGGAAAGAGCATTACTGTATATTACTATTACATTTCAATGATAGTTTTTAATTCACCAGGAGGATAGAATTCTTATTTTGTATATATCTACTAACATGTTGCAAAATATATAAAACAAAATTTTACAGTACTACAAGGAGAAATAGGCAATCCATAATCACAGTGGAAAATTTGAACAAATCTTTCTCAGTAATTGATGAAAGAAGCTGTAATGGAAAAACAAAAGGTTTTTTCTTCCTCTGTACAGAAAAACCCAGTTCTTCCCTACTGTGTTTCTCTCCTGTGAGCCTCTTTTACTGCTCACACAAAACATTTCACTTCTGCTCACCAAATGTGTGGAGCCCTTTCTCCACACCAGGCAATTCTCTGTGACACTGGCTGGGTGTCCTACAATTAACTCAATTTTGGCATCAAATCCCATAAGTTAAGGGCTCAATCCTATAAGACTGCCCCACCACATACTTCTGATGCCAATCACAAATCCAGGTTATCACCTGTGCTTCTGACCTACTGGCTATAAATCAGAGGTTCCCATGAACCCCTCCTTCCTTGGGTTTGATTAATTTCCTAAAGCTGCTCACAGAACTCAGAAAAACATTGTACTTACTATAGATAACTGGTTTTTTATAAAAGGATATAGCTCAGAACAGCCAGATGCATAGGGCATGGCATGGGGGAAGGGCATGCCGCTTCCATGCCCTCTTTAGATGTGCCGCTCTCCCTGAATTTCCACGTGTTTACCAACCAGGAAGCTCTTCAAACCCTGTGCTTTCAGGATTTTCATGGAGGCTTCATCATGTATCATGATCGATCATTAACTCCACTTTCAGCCCTTCTCCCTTCTCGAGAGAATGGCTTCCAGTCCTGGCGTGGTCTTTCCGATGACCAGCCCTTTTACCCAGGAGCCTGCCCAGAGTTGCCACATTAGAGCAAAAGCCACTCCTATCACCCAGGAAATTACAAGGTTTTCAGAAGCCCTGTGGTAGGAACTGGAGTCGAAGACTAAATGTTAGATTAAGAGATGCTCCTAGTGTTCTTATTTAGGAAATTACAAGAGTGTAAGAAAGAGTAAGGAAGTGCTTAGCACACAAGTGTTTACCCTCTGAGAAGCAAGTAGGGTGTGGTGATGGGGAGTGGCTTCGTAGGGACCTCTGTGTGCCCCTGTTCCTGACTGGGTAGGACTTATACAGAGGTCCACTCGACAGTATTTAAAGCTGTGTATTACATTTACTTTTCTGTGTTCTTTCACAAGGAAAAAGGTTAATCAAAGGACAGACAGGCATGATGCATTCAGGTGTTTGTGGGCATGCCATCATTCATAGTTTTGTTTGTTTGTTTTTGCCAGACAGGAGAGTCTCACCCTGACACTGCTTTTCTGAGCATGCTCATCCTAGCCTGAAAGTTTCTAACATAAGAATTTCCAAAGAGTAGAGGTGGCCTGTTGGTAGATCACACACCTCAACAACCTAAAGCCTTAAGAGACTGAATCCAAAGACACTTAGGTACATCACCCCTAATTTAAGCCAGCGTGTATGTATGTATGTATGTGTATATATATATGTATATATATATATATATATACATATATATATATATGTATATATATATATATATATATATATACTTCTTGAAATTGGGACACTACTATCTGCTGTCTCTTATGCTGGGCACCCGAATACACCAGGTGTTGGGCCAGTGAGTAAATGCATGGAGAGGCCTAGGTGGAAGACGATGGGAAATGAAGGGAGACTGTGGCCAGATAGAGCTCAAGTTCCCCCCGGAGGGCAACCACCAACCTCCGCCCAACTAGGCTGCGTGCTGACTTGCAGGAATTTGGGAACAATGTTGCCAGATCTTCTGAAGTTTTTTCTTAAGGAGTAGGTAGAAATCTGAATTTTAACGTAAAAGTACCTGATTTTCAAGTGTTAATTCAAGCATATTTTTGCACCCAAATATTCCATGAATCGAACCAAACCTGTGTCTGGGCCCTTTCCAGTCAAGGGCTGTTAGTTCACAGCAGTGATCTCGAGGGCCATACAGATGAAGATAGAAAACAATGTGTAAAATAATATAATCAAGTACCTGATTTTTCTCAATGGAGCTTGCCTGCCAAAATATGTGCTTGTATAATTCTCAGTTCCAAAATGAAAAGAAACTGGCTGAACCCAAATTCACACATTACCAAAGTCACCCGGGGTAATAATTTTCTTAATGAGACCTGGCTGTCTTGCAGGGGAACTGAAAACTTTTTACCATAAAGAACTTATTAAAGGGATTGACTGAAACTGCTAAGTAAACAGTAATATCACCCAAAGTAATTTATTTTAGGAAGAACAGCTAAAAAAGAAGTTTTTAAAGTTAATTTAAAGGGAACGCACATGCTTCTTCATGGGTTGAGTCTCAAGAGCATGTGCTCCTGTTCAGATGTCACAGGCATTTTGAAAATGTAATCTGAAAATGCAAATGCTAGAAATGCAACTCTTAGACTCCACCCTAGACCTAATTAGTCAGAAACCCTGGGGGTGGGGTCCAGTTCTCTAAGTTTTAACAAGCTCTCCAGTTTGAGAACCACTGCTCTGTAGTTTTTGAGCTTTGTGACTTATTTTGAAGAATGAATTTAGAAAGTTGTGCTTTGTTATATTAAGGTTTCAAGTATATATATTTTTAAGTCTTGGAATCCTCCAAGATCCTTCGAAGTATATCTATAGTTTGTTATAGTCATATATATATGACTATACACACACACACACACACACACACACACACATACACACATACATACATATATATAATTTGCTTTGGTTTTAAAAGATGACTGAGAAAGAAAAGTTGCATCCCTATAAATTTCATTTTAAATGAGATTTGTATGCACTTGTAGATGCAATTATATACTCTTTCTGCCTTTCTCACCTACTCATATGATGAAATAGAGGGAAATAATTTTCAAGGGTATTTTTTTACTGTTAAGAGCATTGGGGGAAAGATAATGAGAGAGAGGTGACCAAGAGATTATATTTTTTGATATGGTAGGATATTTCCGCGTGTTTGTGTCCAGATGAGAATATTAAGAAGAAGGGATAGTTCTTGTCTGATTCCTTCTGTTTAGATAATGAAGGATGAAAAGAAGTCATTTAAGAATTATAACTTGTACCTAATGTCAGCTTTTAACTTACATATTTTTTAGGATTTTCCCTCTATAGTTACTGCATTTAATTGTGGGGGCGGGGGGGATATCTTCCTTTTAAGGTAGTCTGGTTTCTTTTCCCTGACTTGGTTTTAGAAATGAATGAGAATGCAGATGAAATGGCAGAAAATAAAAACAAACCAACAAAATATCAATGTATAAGCCAACCTTGAGACCAAAGAATGAATATGACAAGTGGAAAAATAGTTCTGCATGCGTTGTGAATTATAGTGGATATTTGGTTGTCTCCTTGACAATAGATGGCACCCCTGTATGCCCCTGTGCATAGCAGCATTATTCACAGTAGCTAAAACATGGAAGCAACCCAGGTGTCCATCAACAGATGAATGGATAAACAAAATGTGTTCTGTACCTACAGTGGAATATTATTTGGTCTTCAAAAGCAAGGAAATTCTGACTACAACATGGATGAAACTTGAGGATGTTATGCTAAGTGAAATAAACCAGTCACAAAAAAGACAAATACTGTATGACTACACTTAAAGTACTTAGTATAGTCAGACGCATAAAGACAGAAAGTAGAATGGTGGTTGCCAGGGACTGGAGGGAGGAAGGAAATGGAGAGTTAGTGTTTAATGAGCATAGTTTCAGTTTTGCAAGATGAAAAGGTTCTGGAGATGGATGGTGGTGATGGTTGCATGCTGTGGGTATACTTAATGCCACTTAGCTATTCACTTAAAAATGGTGAAGATAGTAAATTTTATGTGTATTTTACCACAATAAAAAAAAATTGGGGGGCATACAGAATGGTTCCCATTATACAGAAACACACTGAATTTCCCAAAGAAGCCTGTAATCTAGGGCAGCCTCTCTGTAAATATTTGAATGACTGTAGTGAGTGGTTGGGCTATAATTATTCCAGTTTGCCTCCTTGTTGACTTCTACTGATATTTAAAATAAGCCCTCCTCAGATTTATGACCTGTCATAGCATATGTCTAAAAAGATTAGATGTCTTGGTCAGAGCATCCATTTGTAAATAGTTTGATCATTATAACATCCTGCTTATTAATCAGTTCAACTTTTTTTTTAACCAGCTCAATTTCGTAAAGTCAGATTATTTGAGAAAACCTTATTTTGCTTTTATGATAGAAATAAAAAGAGCTATTTTATAGATTTAGATAATGTTGCTTATGGCAGATTTGCTTTTCTTTTTTTTTTTGGCAGATTAGCTTTTCTACAAAGGGTTTACACTAACTAGGTTTTTGATCCTCCACCACTCATCAAAACTTTAAGATAGTGAAACCTCCTAAAGAGAACTTCCTTTTTCTTCTTTCCCTTTCTTATGTGTGTGTGTGTGTGTGTGTGTGTGTGTGTGTGTGTGTGTGTGTGTATATATATGATAAAGATATATATATATATATTTATCTTTCCAAGGATCTTCAGAAGTATTGGTGATTTTTTTTTAAGATGATAAACTAGAGTTGGTACTTACTTAGCTCTAAACAACTCTAATTGGTAATGACACATTGTTGAAGAAGCAGTCTACAGATCGATGGGGGTGGGGTTAAGTGTGTCCGTCTGTCTTTTCCTCCCTCCATCTATCCAGATAGTGTTTCCCATTACTCAGATGCTTTACAGACATCCTGCACTGGATCCTCCTACTAACAGCTTATTGTATGTCTTTTAGAAAAACAATTAAGATATAATTCACATACCATAAAATTCACCATTTTAAAGTGGACAGTTCATTGCTTTTTTTAGTACATCCACAAGTTTGTGCAACCATCACACTAATTCCAGAATATTTTCAGTGCTCCCTAAACAAACCCTGTACCCATTAGTAGTCACTCCCCATTCACAGCCTTCGACACCCCACACACACACACCCCGGCTCCTGGCAACTACTAGTCTTTCTGGCTCTAGGGATTTTCCTTTTCTGGACATCTCATGTGAATGGAATCATATGTCTCCTTTTGTGAATGGCTTCTTTCACTTTGCATAATGCTTTCAAGGTTCATCCGTACTGGAGCATGTGTCTGCGCCTCATTCCTTTTTATGGCTGAATAGCATTCTGTTGCACCACGTTTTTTATCCATTTATCAATTGATGGATATTTGGGTTTTCCAGGTTTTTTTTTTGGCTATTAATAATGTTGCTATAAATATTTGTGTACAAGTTTTTGTGTAATTATCTTTTCACTTCGGGGTGTATACCTAGGAGTCATCTGGTGTATACCTATTGGGTTATCTGGTAACTCTATGTTTAACATTTTGGGAAACTGCCAAACTGTTTTTTGTAATAGCTGCATCATTTTATTTATTTTTAATTTTTTTTATTATTAGTTTCATGTGCACAGAACAATACAATAGTTATCCTTTTCAACCCTCACAAAGTAACAACTCCCCTTCCCCCATCCCCTCCCACCCCCCAGTGTCATACTTATCTATTACAATTCCATTGACTTCATTCCCACTCTCTACTCCACATCCCGTGACTATATGTATATATAATTGTAGTTGACATACAATATTATTCAACATCAGCTTCAGAAATACAGTGCGGTTGTCAGGCCTCTACATTGTCTATGCAGTGGTCTCCTTAACAATACAGCTGCATCATTTTAAATTCCCATCAGCAGATAGGAGGGTTTTGATTCTCCATCTTATCCTCAACACTTGTTAGTGTCTCTTTTTATTATAGCCATCCTACTGGGTGTGAAATAGTAGCTCATCGTGGTTTTCGTTTGCATTTCCCTAAAGACCAATGATGTTGCGCGTCTTTTTGTGTTTGTTGGTCATTTGTTTATCTTTTTTTGTTTTTTAGTGAAATGTCTATTCAGTTCCTTTGCTCATTTTTAAATTGGTTTGTTGTCTTTTTATTGATTTGTAGTAAGATTTCTTTATATATATACTGGATACCAAACCCTTATGAGATACGTAATTTGCAAGTATTTTCTCCTATTCTGTGGCTTGTCTTTTCACTTTCTTGATGTAATTTTGATGAAGTTTTATATTATTTTTTTTTTGGTTCCTATGGTTATATTATCTAAGAAACTGTTGTCCAAATCAAAGTCAAAGATTTATTATGATTTCTTTTAAAAATGTATTTATTTTAGGTCTTCTATTTAGATATATAATTCATTTTCAGTTAACTTTTGTATATGGTATGTGGTAAGAGCCCAACTTCATTCTTTTACATGTAGATATTCAGTTGTTACAGCACTTTTTGTTGAAAAGATTATTCTTTCCCCCATTGAATTATCTTGTCACTTATAAAAAATGTAAGGGTTTGTTTTTGGACTTTCAATTCTATTTCATTGATTTGTGTGTCCTTATGCTAGTAGCATCTAGTATTGATTATTGTATCTTTCTTGTAAAGTTGGAAATCATGAAGTGCGAGATCTCCAACTTTGTTCTTTTTCAAGATTATTTTGAAGCCCCTTACATTTCCATATGAATTTTAGGGTCAGCTTGTCTGTATTCACCCCCTATCCCTCTGCACTAAAAGCTAGCTGGTATTGCATTAATATTAGATCAATTTAGGAAGTACTGCCATCTTACCAGTATTGAGTCTTGTAATCCATGAACTTGTCTTTGTAGTATTTATTTTGTTCTTCAGTTGTTTTCAATAAAGTTTGTGGTTTTCAGTGTACATGTATTACACTTATTTTGTTAAATTTATTCATAGCTATTTTATTCTTTTGATGCTATTGCAATAAATGGAGTTGTCTTCTTAATTTCTTCTTTGAATTGTTCATTGCTAGTGCATAAAAATACAATTGATATTTGTATATGGCTCTTATATCCCTCAACCTTGCTGTACTTACTTGTTCTAAGAGTCTTTTTGTGGATTTAGGCTTTTCTATATACACCAACCTGTCATCTGCAATGTAGTTTTACTTCTTCCTTTCCAATTCAGATTCAATCTAGATAGATGCCTTTTATTTCATTTTGTTGTCTATTACCCTGACTAGAACCTCCAATACAATGTTGAATGGAAGTGGCAAAAGCAGGCATCCTTGTCTTGTTCCTGGTATTAGTGGGAAAGCTTTCAGCCTTTTACCATTAAGTATAATGTTGCTTATAAACATGTTTATTGATGCCCTTTAGCAAGTTGAGGAAATTATTTTTATTTCTAGCTTGTTGAGTATTTATTATCATGAAAGGGTGTTGGATTTTGATACAGCTTTTTCTGTGTCTATTGAGATGATCATGTGATTTTGTCCATTATTCTATTAACATGGTGTATTATATTGATTTATTCTCATATGTTGAATGAACCTTGCTTTCCAGGGATAAATCCCACTTTGTCATGATGTATAATCCTTATATGTTGCTGGATTCAATTTGCTAATATTTTATTGAAGATTTTTGCACATATATTTTTAAGGGGCATTTGTTTGCAGTTTATTTGTGATGTCTTTTCTGGTTCTAGTATCAGGATAATACTGGCCTCATAGAATGAGTTTGACATGTTTCCTCCTTTTCTATTTTTTGGGAGAGCTTGTGAAAAAATCAGTTAATTCTTATTTAAACGTGGTAGAATTTACCAGCAAAGCTATCTGGTCCTGGACTTTTCTTAGTGGGAAGTATTTTTTATTTATTATTACAAATTCAATCTCTTTACTCTTCATAAGTTTATTTAGATTTTCTATTTATTTTTGAGTCAGTGTCAGCACTTTGTGTCTTGCTAGAAATTTGTCCATTTTTAGGTTATCTAATTTATTAGCATACAATTGTTCATAGTATTGTAATCATTTTTATTTCGGTGAGATTTATAGTAATGTCTCCTCTCTCATTCTTGATATTAGTAATTCAGTTCTTTTATTTTTGGTCTGTATAAAGGGTTTGTCAATTTTGTTGATCTTTTCAAAGAACCAACATTTTATTTTTGCTTAACTTTTCATATTTCCTTCCTTCTGCTTGCTTTGTGTTTAGTGTGCTTTTTGTTTGGATTTTGTCTTAGGGTAGAAAGTTAGGTAATTGGTTTGAATTCATTCTTTATTATAGTCATTTATAGTTATAAATGTCCCTCTAAGCACTGCGTTCATTGAATCTCATAAGTTTTGGTATGTTGTGTTTGTTTTTATACATTTTTATTCATTTCAAAGTATTTTCTAATTTCCCTTGTGATTTCTTCTTTCATCCACTGCTTTTAGGAGTGTGTTGTTTAATATCAATATATTTGTGAGTTTCCCAAATTTATTTCTGTTATTGATATCTAATTTCATCCCATTGTGGTCAGAGAACATATAGTGTATGATTTCACTTTTTTATGGTCTAACACATGGTATATCCTGAAGAATGTTCCATATGCATTTGAGAAGAATGTGTAGTCTGCTGTTACTGGATATAAATGTTTTATAGATGCCTATTAGATTTAGTTGTTATATAGTGTTGTTCAGGTCTTTTATTTCCTTGCTGATTTTTTATCTAGTTATATTCATTATTGAAAGTGCAGTATTGAATTCTCTAATTGTTATTGTTTAATTATATTTTTACCTTCAGTTATGTCATTTATTCATGTATTTGGGACTGTGTTAGTAGATAGATGTATGTACCTATAATAATAATAATTTTTTTTATATTGGCCCTTTTGTCATTATATAATGCCCTTCATCTCTAGTAATAATATTGAAGTCTGGTTTATCTAATGTTAGTATAGCCTCTCTAATTCTCTTTTGGTTCTGTTTGCATGGAATCTCTCCTTTAAAAAATAGCTTTATTGAGATTCATTGATATATAAAAGTTATATTTTAAGGTATACAACTTGATGTTTTAATATATGTGTGTATTGTAAAATGAGCACCACAGTCAAGCTAATTAACATACCCATCACCTCTACATAGTTTCCATTTTGTGTGTGTGTGTATGTATGGTGAGAAGTTTAAGATCTGTCCTATTAGCACATTTCAAGTATACAATACTGTATTGTTAACTGTCATCACCATGCTGTACAGTAGATCTCCAAAACTTATTATCTTGCATAATGGAAACTGCGTGGAATATATTCTGTTCTTTTACTTTCAACCTATTTGTGTCTTAGAATATAAAATGACTGTCTTTTGGACAGCATGCAGTTGGATCATGCTTTTTTATGCATTTTGCCATGTCTGCCTTTTAGTTGGAGTCTTTAATTCATTTACATTTAATGTAATTACTGATAAGATAGGATTTACATCTGTCATATTGCTATTTGTTTTCTGTGTCTTATGTCAGTTTTCTTCCTGTATTGCCCTTTTATCACATTCTTTTGTTTGAAAATAGATATTTCCTAATGTACCATTTTAATTCCCATGTATTTTATTTTACAATATAATTTTTGGTTACTTTTTCAGTGGCTGTCCTGTGGATTATAATTACAATCTTAATTCATAACAATGTGGTTTGGCTTAACTTACTTTAATAGTATGCAAAAGCTTTACTCATTTTATCTCTGTTTCCCTCCCCTTCCTTTGTGCTGTCACACAAATGACATCTTTCTAATTATATGACAGTCAATACAGATTTATAATTATTGCTTTATACATTTGTGTTTTAAATCCCATAGGATAAAAAATAATTACAAACAAAAATATATTCTGTCTTTTACATTTATCTATGTAGTTGCCTTTACATGTACTCTTTATTTCTTCATGTGGATTTGAGTGACTGTCCAGTGTCCTTTCAGTTCAGGCTGAAGTACTCCCTTTAGTGTTTCTTACAGGGCAGGTTTACTAGTGATGAATTCTCTCAGATTTGTGTTTATCTGGGAATGTGTTAATTTCTCCTTCATTTTTGAAGGTTAGTTTTGCTGGACATGGAATTCTGGTTGACAGTCTTTTTCTTTTAGCACTTTGAATATTTATTCCACTACTCTTGGCCTCTATGGTATCTGATGAGAAATAATCCCCTTTACATGACAAGTTATTTCTCTCTTGCACTTACAAGATTATCCCTTTGTCTTTTGACAAGTTTGATTATGACATGTCTTGGTGTAGATCTCTTTGAGTTTATTCTACTTGGAGTTAATCTTCTTGAATTTGTAGATTAATGTTTTTCATCAAATTTGGAAAGTTTTCTGCCATTATTTTCTCAAATATAGTTTCCACCTTTTTCTCTCCTCTTTTCTGGAACTTCCATTGTGCATGTGCTGGTATTCCTAATGGTGTCTCAGTGGGCCTCAGAGGCTCTGTTCATTGTTCTTCATTCTTTTTTCTTTCTGTTCCTCAGACAGGATAATCTCAGTTGACCTACCTTAAAGTTCATTGATTCTTTCTTCAGCCTTCCCAAATCTGCTGTTGAATCTTTCTATTGAATTTTCCAGTTGTATTTCAACTCCAGAATTTCTCTTTGGTTCTTTTTTATAATTTCTTTTTCATTATTGATATTCTCTATTTTGGTGAGGCATCATTCTCATACTTTATTTTAGTTACTTACACATGGTTTCTTTTAGTTCTTTGAACATACTCAAAATGTTTGTTTTTTTTAAGATTTTATTGGAGAATTGGAGGAGGAGAACAGCATTGGGGAATTGGAGAAGGGGAACAGATAGGTTGCTGTCCTTTTGTTCTTCAGTCTAATTATGGAGGACGTCGCCTCACTGGCCCATGTTGATATCCTCATTGCGCTCTTCCTGGGTGAGGCAGTCGCTTGCTAGCGATTGGATGGCCACCCACGGCAGCTCACGAAAGCTCATGCCCACTGTCGGCCCATGTCTTCGCGGGTGACTCCCGGGCAGCCCAACCCCAGGTCGAACTGTTGTTCACCATCTTAGCTGTAGAGGGCGCAGCATCACTGGCCCTCATGTGGGATCCAAACTGGAGCCCTGCTGCTCAGAGCTGGGGTCACAAGCTAACTCCTAACCAATGTGCCACTCAGCTGGCCCTCAAAGTCTTTTTTAAAGCCTATGTTTAGTAAGCTCTTGAGGGACAGCATCAATCAACTGTTTTTGTTTTCTGTGTATGGGACATACTTTCCTATTTATTTGCATATCTGGTAATTTTTGTTGCAGACTGGACATTTTAAATGATATAATGTGGCACCTCTGGAAATCATATTCTTCACCCCCCCCATTGTTCGTTGTCACTTTTTGCTGTTATTTATGTTAAGAGACTTATCTGAACTAATTCCATTAACTTTGTATTCTTTGTCCTGTGTCGCTATGAAGTTTCTGCTCAGTTAGCTTAGTGGTCATCTAATAATTCGACAGAGATTTCTTTAAATGCTTGGAAGCAGTAAGGCTCCCAGTCTTTGTTGAGGGGCTCTATGTGCATATTGGGCATGCTTTCAATACTCAGCAGATCCTCAAGGTCAGCTAGAGATGAGACATTTCCTGATCATGTGCACAACTTGGGTCATGCACCTAGCTCTAGGCCTATGCCTGGTCTTCTAGATTCCTAAGAATATGGTATTCCCCAGATTTTTCTTTTAAGCTTTTGGTTTAGTTTATTGTTGCTCCAGCTGTTATCCACCATCTCAGGAGATCATGATGCTAAACAATTGCCCCTGATATTTTTCAACAACTGGCTCCCGGAAAAAGTCTTTCACACTGAGTTCTGAGTCAGGTCCAATAAGGCAACACGCAGGTGGGGTCTTCCTTCCAAACAGGTGGTAACTTTCTGAACATGGGTTGGAGCTCCTTCAAAGCTCCAGTCTGCCCCATCTAGTGATTGCCATGCTGGGCCAGCATATTGTTGGTCTTCAAGGTTCTACTTGAGCTGGAAAGCACAGGTGTCTTCTTGTCATGTATCTTCTGGACTTATGAGGCCCTATTTTGTAATAAAATTATGTTTTAAAAGTAGTAAATGCAAAAAAAATAATAATACATGCCTAGCATTTCTATTGCCCTTTATAAACTATTCTTTGTCAATGATTAAAATCATGAAATCTTTTTTGTATTTCAGTAAGTAGGGAGATAGGCATGGAGTTTCATCTCCATTTTAGAGATTAGCAAACAGGCTCAAAGAGATAAAGTGTTTTGCCCAGTGTTGCCAAATTATTGCCAGTTTCATGTTGATCCCTAGTTCTCAGTTTCTTTTCCTCTACCCAGTTGACTTCAATAGAATTTTGATTTTAGTATGTGAAGATACCAAGGTATAATATTATTTGGTTCTTTTTAGTACAGTTGTGTGTTGCATCATAAGTTCAATTAAAATGCTAACGTGTTGGAACTTTTAATCCATTTTTAATCCAAATTTAAAGCTATTTGATGTTTTGATTTGAAATCACCCACCTCCTCTAAATTACCATTGTGCCCATTTTGCATTTGGATGCCTAAGAATAATGTGCATTGTACAGTGATTTTAGGGGAAAAACAAGAGATTTATCTGTTCTATATTTTTGACATGCCAGTAATTATCCCAATTAATGCTACAGCTTTTGACATACTATTACATATCTTGAACTCAGATTTGTCCTTTTTTTCCCTTTTTTTTCTTAAGTTTAGCTTCATAAATCCAAGAGAGCAGTTAACAGCAACAGATATATTGGGTTGGCGGAAAAGTCATGACGCATTTTTGCAACGAAAAACATAGGAAAAATACATCATGACTTTTCCGACAACCCAATAGTTAGGATGATAGTTTCATGTTTCCATCTGAAGCTGTTTTCTCATCCATTATATGCTTTGTATCACCGACATATATAGAAACAAAAGCAAAGTTATTGAAGATCTGGTTGATATGTGAAATGCCATCAACTCCTATTATCAGGGACAGTGAGTCCATATTTCCTTTAATCCCTCTGGCAACTTAATGAGCCATAGAGAGTGGGGTCAGAGAATAAAGGGAAGAAAAGATCACAGAAAGTAGAACTAATCAGGGAAGACTTCTTGCAGGAGTTTATACTTGAGCTGAAGTTTGATGGAAATAAAAGATCTCAATTTGTTGTGGAAGACAGGAGATCATTCGAGGCAGGGCAGCACCAGGACGGAAAGAGAAAGGAGCTGAAACTTTTCCAAGGTGATGGTCCTGTGGAGGAGCTGGGAGCAGTGAGGGTGAGACAGCAGTGTTGTGAGGGCTGCTGAAATTGAGGCTTTTTTCTTCTTTGATTGTCTTTTATTATGCTAGAAATCCCAGGGCACCAAGAGACAGAAACCGATCAGGGGTTTCCTGGTTTTATGAGCAATGCTTCCCACTCATTATCTGAAGTGGGGCTTCTCCACCCTGGAATGGCTCACTCAGCAACATTTCTGGAAAACAGGGTTTTGCCCTCAACTTGGAGCAAAGCATCTGCAGATGACTGGGTGACTGTCCCTAAGAGGGGAGTGTTTTGACCTTTCTTGTATGGATTCTTGTAGGATGGGGATTAAGGATCCTGGTGGCTTCCAGCCATACTCTCTAATTACCCACCCTATCTGGAACATTAGGAAAGATTTCCCTAAGATTTTTTTAGAAATCAGGACACATATGTAATTTTAAACTGTGAAGAGCAGGTAAGTTCAATTTCTAAACATCAGAAACTTTGGGTTTTTCAGACACTGCATGTTCCCTTTCCCTTTTGAAAATACCCAAGTATTTTTTTTGATAGGGCGCACGGTTCCTGGTGTCCCGTTTAAGAATAATAGACAAGAGTTGTAACTGTGAATCCCTTCTGCTCCTCATGAAATGAGAATCATTGCATGGTGTGGTCAGGAGATTTTAGACTCTATGAAAATCATTCTTCAGAGAGTCATCCAAACGTAGAGGGTTATGGAGTGACTTAAATGCCTAGTAGGAGAGTATGGGGTTGATCTAGTAAAGAGTCACCAAAGGGCCCAAGATGGAGGTGTAGAAAGACCCTGGACTCACCTCTACTCATGGACACACTGAATATACACTTACATATAGAGCAGTTCTTCCTGAAGAGCAACTGAGGGCTGATTGAACAACTTCTGCACAACAAACAAGAGGGACCACATAGAGAAGGGTAGGAGAAACAGAGGTGCAGTAACCACAGGAACCCTACCCAGACAGTGTGACCTGCAGTAGGGATGTTACTGAGAGGCGCATTCCGGCACACTTGCCTGCTCTGGGTACAGCAATAAAGCAGCAATTTAAAGGGCATCCATTTGGAAAGGAAGAAGTAAACTGTCACTATGTGCAGAAGGCATGATACTATATATAGAAAATGCCAAAGACTCACAAAAAAAAACCAAAAAACTATTAGAACTAATGAATTCAGTAAAGTTTCAGGATACAAAATTAATATTCAGAAATCTGTTGCATTCCTATGTGCTAATAATGAGTTATCGGAAAAAGAAATTAAGAAAAAACCAATCCATTTACAATTGCATCAGAAACGTAAAATACTTAGGAATAAATTTAATCAAGGAGGCAAAATACCTGTACCCTGGAAACTAAAAGACACTGATGAAAGAAATTGAAGATGACACCAATTAATGGAAAGATATTCTGTGCTCATGGGTTAGAAGGATTGATATAATTAAAATGTCTGTACTACCCAAAGAAATATACATATTTAATGCAATTCCTATTAAACACCAATGACACTTTTCACAGTGCTAGAATAGATAGTCCTAAAATTATATGGAACCACAAAAAGACCCTGAGTAGTCAAAGGAATCTTAAAAAGAAGAAGCAAGCTGGAAATATCACACTCCCTGCTTTCAAACTATACTACAAAGCTACAATAATCAAAACAGTATGGTACTGGCACAAAAACAGACAAATTGATCAATGGAACAGAATAGAGAGCCCAGAAATAAACCCTTGCTTATATGGTCAATTAATCTACAACAAGGGAGGCAAGAATATACAATGGGAAATGACAGTTTCTTCAATAAATGATGTTGGGAAAAGTGGACCACTACACCATATACAAAAATAAAGTCAAAATGGATTAAAGACTAAAATGTAAGAGCTGAAATCATAAAACTCCAGAAGAATAAAAAAGGAAGTAAACCCTTTGACATAGGTCTTAGCGGGGTTGTTTTGGACTTATCTCCCTGGTCAAGGGCAACAAAATTAAAAATAAACAAATGGATCTATATTAAACTGAAAAGCTTTTGCACAGAGCAAAGCAGCAGCAAAATAAAGACACCCTATTGAATGGGAGAAGATATTTGCAAATTCTATATCCAATAAGGGGTTATTATCCAAAATATATAAAGAATTCATACAACTCAACATAAAAAAAATCCAATTAAAAAATGGGCAGATGACCTGAATTAATATTTCTCAAAAAACATACATGTGGCCAACAGACATGTGAAAAGATGCTCAATCATTAGAGAACTACAAGTCAAAACTACAATGAGATATCACCTCACACTTGTCAGAATGGCTTTTACCAAAAAATCAACAAATAAGTGTTGGTGAGGATGTGGAGAAAAGCGAACCTAATGCACTGTTGGTGGAATTACAAATTGGTGCAGCCACTATGGAAAACAGTATGGAGGTTCCTCAAAAACTTAAAAAGAAAACTACTATAAGACACATCATTTCCTTTTCTGGGTATTTATTTGAAGAAAACCAAAATACTAATTTGAAAATATTTATGCATCCTTATGTTTATGAGAGCATTATTGACAATAACCAAGATATAGAGGCAACTTAGGTGTTCATTGATAGATGAATAGATAGGAAGATGAGAGATATATACATAAATACATATCTATATACAGAGGGTGCCAAAAATGATACAAATTTTAAGAAAGAAACTATTAAAATTGTAATACTAAATATATACCAATGACAAAAGATGAATACAAGTCACGTTTGACTTCTGCAATTACAAGAGGTGCTCAAAGTGGTTACCATCAGCGTCCAGACACTTCTGATTACGGTGAACTGCTGCTTGAACAATGTTGACCAAAGTGTCCCCTTGTATATATTTTTTTGGCATCCCCATTTAATGGAATATTACTGGGCAGTAAAAAAGAATGAGGTCTTGCCATTTGTGACAACGTGGATGGACCTAGTAGATATTATGCTAAGTGAAATAAGTCAGAGAAAGACAAATACTGTATGATCTCACTTATATGTGGAATCTTAGAAAAACAAACAAACAAAACAGAAACAATTTCATAAATACAGAGAACAAAATGATAGGTGCCAGAAGTGAGGAGTGTGGTGCGATGAGTTAAAAAGATGAAGGGGAATAAAAGGTACAAACTTCTAGTTATAAATAAGTCACAGGGCTGTAGTATACAGCACAGGGAAGCTTGCCACTAATATTGTAATAAATTTCCATGGTGACAGATGGTTACTAGACTTATTAGTGTGGTAATCACATCATAAGGTATATAAATGGCAGATCACTGTGTTGTACACCTGAAACTAATCTAATATTGTATGCCAATTACACTTTTAAAAAAAGAGTCACCAAAGAATTTCAGTAAGAGAAGTGATAATCTTAAAATCATGTTTTAAGAAGAGATTCTTCTATCTTTGTCCAGGTGTATGTGCTCATATATGTTGAGAATAAAGATAACCTAGCCTTACAAAATAACTAAGTAAGGAAAATCATGTCCATCAGGAAAGGATCCATATCTTTATACCAAAAGAGTCATTATTATTTCTCTACGTAGCAGTCTCCCAGTACCCTTGGAATACTTAAAACCTACCAGAATGTAATATGTACACTTCTCAGAACCATGTATTATGTAATTCACTTAAAAGGTCTGGTATGTTTTATGTAGATTGACAGGTTGTTGCAGTGCTCAAATTCATTGTGATGGTATCTTGGGTGTTGTTGTTTTTGGATAATGTAAAACACGTTTTCCCCCTGTAAGACAGTTAAGCTGTTTGTAGGGGGGAGAAGCCTGGTACCTTTTATAAGCTGCTTATACTTGTAACACAGATTGACTTCCCAGCACATAAAGGGAATACTGGAAAACCCTTGCATGATTAAATGTGCCCCTCAAGGATTAAGTTTTTCCACATATATTTCAAGCCAGAGCTATTAATAATGTTTCAGCATTAAACTTTCTGTACATCCTGATCATGGGGGAGGAGCCCTTTACTCATTTTCCCCTTGCTGTTAGTTTTTCCACTGTCCAGATTTGTAGCACCACAGAATTATATGGAAACATAGGCTTGAAAACTGAAAGTTCAGTGAAGTCTAACAAAGAAAGTATCATCTCTGGAACTACTCCAATTTTTTTCAAAGTTTTTGTCCATTTTTCAAACCCATTTTCTTCTTTTACCCTACTGGAAACCTGGCACAAAGTACCTATTTCGTGAGCTTAATGGTTCACTCAGAAATAAGTGATCACTAAACAGACAGTATTTATCATTTTGAAAAAGGTCACTTCATTTCCATGCATATTTTTTTCTGAAATAACAGTCTGGTTTGTAAGAAATTTTATTACTGAGAGATTTAGTTATTAAGTGCCTTTTTATTCAAGCAGTTGGTTATCAAACTAATTTACCATGGTTAATCAGCCAAACACTACTCTGTATATGCCTTGAGACTGTGGTCACCACATCCCCCACCCCATATCCCCCATCTCTCCTGCCCTTCAGGATCCCAATCTATCTGTTCCCTCCAGCCTGCAAGTTTTTTCTAACCAGCCTTGGGCCCCTTCTTGGTATTCACCAGCCCCTCGCTTTCTTTTCTTTTCTTTCTTTCTTTCTTTTTTTTTTTTTTAAAGATTTTATTGGGGAATTGGAAGAGGGAACAGCGTTGTGGAATTGGAGAAGGGAAACAGACAAGTTGCTGTCCTTTCGTTCTTCAGTCTAGTTGTGGAGGACGTTGCTTCACTGGCCCATGTTGGTATTATCATTGTGCTCTTCCCAGCTGAGGCAGATCGGTCGCCGGTCATTGGACAGCCGCTCATAGCATCTCACCGCAGCTCACGGCAGCTGCCAGCTGCTCATGATAGCTTATGGCAGCCCACTGCAGCCTATGCTGTCGCCGGCGACTCATGGCAGCCTAGCTCCAGGTTGAGCTGTTGTTCACCATCTCAGCTGTAGAGGGCGCAGCGTCACTGGCCCATGTGGGATCCGAACTGATGGCCCTGCTGCTCAGAGCTCGCACTCCCAAGCCAACTCTCCACCAATGAGCCACTCGGCCAGCCTGCCCATCGATTTATTTGACCTCTGTCTTTGTTACCCTTTTCCTGCCAGTCCCCAAGCTTAGATGAGTCCTTAACCACCTTTCTTTCAAAACTTCTATTTTCCATCCTGAGCAGGGGCCTCAGGTTGCTCAGCACTCTTTCTGTGCTGCTGACCAGCTTCCTTTCTCACATTCCCCACGCAGCTGTCCAGACCGTCACCACCCTCCTCAGGCTTCATGGCTCATCCCACCCTCCTCTTTGGCAGTCAGTGACTTTTCTGCCTGCTGTTTAGACCCTAGAATTGCTCAGCCCCGTTTCCTACCTAGGATCCTAAGTTGTCACTACAGCTGCTGTGCTTCCCGTGGCTGAAGGAGGATGGCCCCTCCTTTCTAGCACCAACTTCTTCATCAGGACATTAGAGTAGTTCCCTCTCTTCTGAGACCTTTCTCCAGCACTGGAGGAAAAAAACTAAATTAAGATTTTAATATTATTTAAATAAGTAATACATGCACATGGTTTTAAAAATTCAAGCAGCATAAAAGAATATAGGGAGGCAACTCCTTGATGCCAGTTGTGTGTGTATTTTTCCAGAGGTTATATGCGTAAATAAGCAGTGTACACACACACACACACACGTACGTTTCCCTCTCTTCCTCCACCTTTCTTTTAAAAACAGTACTAGACACACAGTCTGGACATCATTTTTTAGTATCTCTCTATGTCTTGGAAATCAGTTTATATTAGTACTATAGAACTACCTCATTCCTTTAATGGATCCAGATCATGTCCTTGGTTGTAAATACACCATAATTTAATCAGTCCCCTGTTAAAGGGTAGTTGTTTCTAATCTTTTGTTGCTGCAAACTTGGTTGCAGGGAGCATCCTTACATACCAGTCTTTGTGCTCATACAAGCAGGGCACAAGCAAGAATGGTGTGGGCATGCTGCTTAAGAGTCAATGTTCTCCTTATTAGATATTCTTTAAAATGCTCACTTTGTAAAGTGAAAGATAATTGAGTATTAAAAAATATTGCAACAAAAGGAAAATCACAGTTCCCCAGCCTTCAACAGTCTTTGAAGTAGAATTGCTGGATTAAAGGGTTTACACATTTTCATTTCTGAACAGAGAATATTTATTTTAAAATTTTTCTATTTTTTGTGGTATTGCTTCTCCAACCTTTCTATTCATGTGTAATTGATTTCTTGAATTTATCTTCAATGTCTGCTGCCTTTTTGAGGCATCCATCTTTATTTCTTCTGAATTCTGAGGCATTCTGGTTCACTGTTTACTTTCTGCAATTCGAAGTTCTTGTGGTCAAGGAATTCTAAAATGTGATAATCATCTGTTTGATTGCTTCTGACTGCTCATATGTTCCTATATTGTTCTCCTATCAAGACTGTTAGCCTTCTGTCTTTTGCTCTTTTTATGGAAGGACAGCTGTGTACAAAAAAGTGCTTGATGATTTTTCACCAAGTCCACCTTGTAAGCCATGCAGATAAAGAAGCAGGTATCACCAGCAGACCAGAGCCTCCCGCGTGTTCCCTTTCAATTAGTCACTTCGTGGATAATGCTGACTTCCAACACTATAGATTCATCTTGCTTGGTTTTTTTAACTTAATATAAATGTAATCATACAGTACATACTGCTTCTTTCTTTTGTTTAACATTATGTCTGTGAGAATTGCCTATATTGTTGCATGTAGTTGCAGTTTGTTTTCATTGCTATGTAACGGGTCGGCAAACTGCGGCTTGCGAGCCACATGCAGCTCTTTGGGTACGTACATGTGACTCTGAAGTAAAATTGAAAATGAAAATAAAACTATCATAGTTTTATTTATAATATTACTTTAAATTTTCCTTATTTGTAAAAATATACTTATGACTCTTGAATAATTTTTAAATTGTGAGGGACAGGATTGGCTCTTCCAGGGGTCGGCAAACTTTTGAGACGGAATGTACCCAAAGAGCCGCATGTGGCTCGCAAGCCACAGTTTGCGGACCCCTGGTATATAACATTCCACTGTGTGAATAAACCACAGTTTGTTCATTCACTCTACTGTCGCTGAACACTTGAGTAGTTTCTAGTTGCGAACTATCATGAATAGTGCTACTGTGGACACTTTTGTCTGGGTCTTCTGATGCACATATGTACACTTTTTTTGTGTGTCCAGGAGTAGGATTGCTTGATCCTAGGGCATATGAGTGTTAAACCTCTAAAGTGGTTGTCTCATTTTGTACTACCATGAGTATCCAGGTTGTTCTGCATGCTTGCCGGTACTTGGTATTTGCCATGCTGGTAGGTCTAAAGTACTATTTCATTGGGGTTTTAGCTTTCGTTTCCCTGATCACTTGTAATGCTAAACAACTTTTCATGCATTTATTGGCCATTTGAGCCTCCTTTTTTTATGATGAGCCTGGTGAAATTTAATTTTACATTTTTACGTTATTATTTTCTTAAATACATTTGGCTAGCCAGTAGGTCACATTGCCCATCCTTTTGTCCCTTCTTTCCCCTTTATCCTTGTAAATTTTTTTCTGGGCTCTTCTTGCCTATTATTTTTTTCCTAACAAGTGAACTTTAAAATCAGTAACCCCAGCTCTTCTAGAGTTTTTAGTGAATTTGCATGTAACTTCTTTTATTTGAGAAAAATTGTCATCTGAATTGGAAGATAATATTGTCATTCTTTCTAAGAAAGAAAAAAATGGTAAATACTAAGCCTTCCCAGTTTTTTGCCCAACAGATGGATTATCCACCGTATTTAATTCTAGTTTTTGTTTCATTTTTGACAGATGCTTATTAGAAGTGAAAATCTTTTAATACACATTTAAAACCTACAGCCCCTTTAAAAATGTATATCAATGTTTTACAGGTTCTTGATCAATATGAACGAGAAGGATTTAATTTCCTAACGAAGGTGTTCAATTCTTCACATTCATTCTTAGAAGACTTGACCGGTCTCACATTGCTGCATCAAGAGACTCAAGCTGCTGAGGTAAGAATGAAACAAGCTTTATGTGCTGAGAACTGATGTGTTTAAAACCTACTTGATATTCAGATTGTTGGAAAAGGAAGGAAGTAGTTAATCATGATATTTTTTCCCCTTGCCACAAACCTTCTACAACTGCTGAATGCTGATGTGTGCAGGTTGTTGTATAGTAGGTGCCTAATGCACAAAATTGCTGATAAAGGAAGTACAGGTTATTGATTTCCAAGTTCCTCTGTTTCTTACTGAAGAATAGCACGCCTGTGGCCATTGGAGAGTTGGCTCTAATGTCCATACGTCAAAATGCAAGTCAGGCAAGATATTGGACTCTGGCCTTTTTTTTCCAGAGAGAACATTCCTGCCTTCTATTTCATAATTTGATCAATCTTCTTAGGCCACTGAACCCCACAATGAAATGGCTTCATCAGTTACAATCTAAGAGAGTTATATTTTGCTTGTTAATTAGAATATTTTGCAGGTCCTGATTTCCTGGATCACTGTAATAGTGGTTTTTTTTAAAAGACTGGGATTAAAAAATATATTATTTTGTTTTTTCAAATGCTCACTGTTCTTAGAAAAAGGTATTCTATATATGGTGTGGAGCTCTTCTAGTCGCTTGGCAAAATGGACAGTTCCTCAAAATGGTTGAATGAGATTAAATCAACAGCTCACTCCTCAGTCACCTGAGTGAAAGAGCTCTTAGGAAAATTGTGGCCTATCATAGCATTTCCACAAGCTACGTAAGGAAAACCCTGAGTGCCTATGTCTGCAAAGTTGCCATTAGTCCTGTAGTCCAATTCATTGATCACCTCTTCACCCCCACCCTTGCCTGGGGTTGTGTGTTCTCATCATTGGGGGAGGCCCAGTGAGTAGATGGTCAGGCCCAGTACTGAACCAGCTGGTGGTAAAAAGGCTGCTGTTTGGAAGATTGGAGCTAGCACTGAGTATAGGAAAATCATGTGGAAATACCAGAGTCAGATCCTTTGAAGCTTTCAGCAGAGTGGGGGGAGATTTGTAGGCACACCAGAGATGCAAGACAGTGCACCTCTAGTGCTAGACTTAGACCTGAAACTGGTCCTTCTTTAACTTGCTTTGGTGTCCTCTGGCATTCAACAGATGCAATCTTCCACTACCACCAGTAATTAGACCCACGTGGAGTCTCTTAGTTTCAGTTTCAGGTGATGAATGGCATCTCTGCAGGACTTGAAGAGACTTTGAGATTTTCCCCTGAACTGTGACCAGGTTCTCAGAAACGGTTCAGAATATTATGTTGATCGCCACCGCCATTTTGTCTTTTGAGCAGCACTGTGCTGCCCTATAATAATGGAAAAAATAACTTATAGGTCTTTTCAACCATACAATCATTTGACTAATTGGTTGGGGGAATTTTTCCACCCACCTAGAAATAATTCACATACTTCTCCATAGTTGGCTAGAAGAATTACAACTTGAAATTGACCCGTATTTCACTCTCTAAAACAGAGCAGATGTTAGGATAATGGGCACATTCCTTGATTAAACCTGGCTTGCTTTGCATTTTAGTTGGTCAAATATTAATAGCCTTTTAAAAGACCCCGGAAGTTTAAGAGCGCAATAGTGACTAAATAGATGGTGGGGCAGGATGGGGCATAGTTTCATCCGCAAGTCTGAGTTTTCTGTTTGAAGTTTTCCTCCATTAAATTATATTTACAGTTTTGGACTCATAAGCCACACATCAAATTTTTGAGTAGAGATGGTAAACTGGTTGGCCTGTGAGCTAGATATGGCTTGCAGGTGTGTTTTGTTTGGCCTTTTCTATGTATTAAGTTCTGAATAAAGCCAACATTTTAAAATTATGAGTTTTACATAAAAATCAGAATTTTCCCATTTATAACTTCTTTGAAAAATCATATCTGGCAACCCCAGGCCTGCATTCCTTAATAGTGATGGTTATCTGGTGCCAAGAAGCAAATTGTATAGATAAATAATGTATTTGATATGAAATTTAAAGGTATAAAAAATATTCTGTGTGCAAAGGAAATCTTCTGTACCTGCCCCTTACCACCCAGTTTCCTTCCTGGAGACAAACATGGTTGTTAGTTTCTTGCCCAGAGGTATTCTTTAAGTGATGTTCTTTATTTAGATGATGCTCTTTAGTTGATGATCCTTATAGTTCTTGGTATTTGCAGCTCCTGTCTTAGAAAAGGATCAGTATTTTTCTTTAAAAGCTCTAAATAGGACTGTGTTTTAAGATAATGCTCACCAGAGGACCTCATAACAAAAATCATTGTCCTATGTACATTAATTTACATTACTGTGAAAAATGTGTGTGCATGTAAATAAATATGCATGTCAAAAAAATACACATCTGTATAAACATAGTGTTTTGATTTACATATTTGATTCCCAGTGCATTTATAAATGTTCATTAATAAAAATATAAAATTCTGCGTCCCACCTAGAAAGGTCTCAACTCATTTATTTTAGCAATGCAATCAAGAATGCCCAGTTAATTTTCATCTTAGGCTGTTTTCATGCATCAACATTAGAATTGCAAAAGATTCAACCAGATAGTTCTATGTGACAATATCATTTCATATGTTGTTTAATAAAACATGTATTTGTACAAATACTGTTTTTGAAAAAGAATTACTCAGTATCTTTTGGAAGTTTGATAGCAAGGCACTGTGCTAGTAACTGAATACAGAAGTTAATGAGATGAGATCATAGTCTAGTGTGAGAAACAGAGACATAAATAGGGTACTCTAATATCATTAAAAATGTTTTAGTCATTTATATGTTAAGTGCTGAGAGAGCAGTTATTCCTGTTTGGGAGAGGAGGGATGTCAAGGAAAGTTTATTCGCTTTAGAAGGGAACAAATATTCTAGTTAGGTTTTTTGTGTTTGCTTTTTTTTAATTAATTTTATTTTTTGAATTGAGGTATAATTGACGTATAACATATTAGTTTCAGGTGTGTTCAGTGTAATGATTTGATATTTGTATATATTGCAAAAACGATTACCATAATAAGTGTAGTTAACATCCATCACCGGTTAGTTTAAAAGGATGAATAGACTCTCTTTAAAAATAAAAGTTGGATTTGGGCTGGGAAAGGATGGGGAACTAGGGAGGGCATTCTAAGTTGAATGAAGGTCTCAGAGGGCGAGTCTTTAATGTGTTACTCAGAATCATGAGCATGTGGTTGGAGCCAGAGTTTCCAGAAATCAGATAAGGTTATTTTTTTAAATAACTGCTTTATTGAGTTATAATTCATGTACTATAATGTTCACCCTCTTTTAAAGTATACAATTCAGGGGTCTTTAGTATATTCACAGAGTTGCGCTATTATTACTACCAAGAAGAGAAGATTTTCATCAAGTCCAAACGAAACTCTGTATCCATTAAGGAGTCACTCCTTATTCCCCCCTCCTTCTAGGTCTGGCAATCACTGCTCTTTCTGTCTCTATGGATTTGCCTATTCTGGACATGTCATGGAAATGGAATCTCACAATATGTGGCCTTTTGTATCTGGCTTCTTTAGCTCAGCATTATGTTTTCAAGGTTCATCCATGTTGTATCAAGATAATTCTTTTTTTTAGTTAAAGGAGAAAACTTTTGATGCTGTTAAACTTTTCCATATCCTTTAACTGTGTCTCCCAAAACACAGAGGGTGCCCCCAAAAACGTATATACATTTTAAGAAAGGAAAAAACTATTAAAATTGTAATACAATGAATGACGCTACCATTCATTTGATTAACGCCATCTTTTGAGTGAATGTCATACTACACATTGCTACCGTAATTCAATTCAACTTCAAAAAGTAATACTTAGATAACATCTCTTAAAATGTGTACATTTTTTTGGCACCCCCAGTATAGCCCCTTTATGGAGGAATGCAAAGCCGATCCTACTAGAGACAATAAATCCATTTATTTTCATAGAAAGGGGCACAGAGATAATGAATTGGAAGATATATTGGGTTGTTGGAAAAGTCATGATGCATTTTGGCAACGAAAAACATAGAAAAATATGTCATGACTTTTCCGACAACCCAGTATTTAAGACAGAATCATCCAGATCTAAGGCAACCCAAGTTGTTGCACCCACCCCCCTTCCATCATCGAATATCCAAAAATGATTGATTAATAGACACATCATCAGGTTGATTTCTTTTGGAGGCAGGGTTGAAGTGAAAAATGCAGAATGGGGACTGGGAGTGTGGTAGAGGGAGTTGCCAAACTTACAAGGTGAGTTCGTTTGGGGTAATGATGATTTTGAGGTAATGGAATAAATGAGAGAAAATGACTGGATTGTATTAGAGATAGGGTGAAGACAGAGCTTAAAGACAAAGAACAGAACTGGTAGATTGATTTTGCAGATAAAGGAAAATTACCCTGTTTCATTGAGTGTGATGAGGAAAAGCTGTAGAGCTAAGATGCAATAAAAATATTTAAATGAGAAATGTGTGTGGTAGATTTTTACCTTGAGTTGTAGATTAAAAATACTCACCTCATAAATGTTTTTACTAATGCTATATTTCATAAAGTAGGGGTCTTGGACAGACACCGTTTTTGTCTGTAGCCCATCTAGCTGCCAAATTATAGTTACATTCTGCCCATGAGGTATTAGAAGGTCTCACAGAGGAAAGGCCTCACTCAGCTTTTTACCAAATGTGGCCATCTAAGCAGGGAATTTTGCATGAATTTCTGACCTTTATTTTCAAGACCCTTATTGAGAATAGGTTTGGATATTTGGAGATTGAGCCCAGTTTTCTATTGCCCTAGACATCTGCTTATCCCAGTTGGAACCAAAGGAAATGGTTAGTCTTAAGGTTGATGAAGCACAAGATATCCAAGTCATTGAGCTGTGGAGTACTCACCAGATACTCTTTAAATTGTTTAATTTGTTGAAGAAAGGCTCAGTCTAAATCAGACATGTGAATGACTTAGCCATCTTTTCAAAGAATCTGCTGTGACAAGTTGTTTTAAGATTATTTATTATCAACTATCAATTCACATGTACTGATTTCGTTCCAGCTGTGGGTTCAATATGGTGTTGTGGCAAATGCCAAATAATTTCAAACTCCATCTAACTAGGGAGAAAAGAGTCACCCATAAGAGAGTTAATAAAAAAGCTACATTGGTATATCCATGAGAAATTCAAATTCCAAATCCCATAACCCAACTTCCCTGAACTACTTCATTCTTATTCTTGACAGTTTGTGAGTTCCATGATTCCAGCATTAACTTTAGGCTATGTTTCCTTCTCTTGACCATATTAGCAATATTTTTTTTTAAGATTTTTATTGGGGAATTGGGGGGATGGGAACAGTGCTGGAGAATTGGGGGAAGGGGAACAGACAAGTTGCTGTCATTTTTGTTCTTCAATCTAGTTGTGGAGGATGTTGCTTCACTGGCCCAAGTTGGCACCGTCATTGCACTCTTCCCTGGTAAGGCAGATCAGTCGCCGGCTTCTGGACGGCTGCTCACTGCGGCTGCTGACCGCTCACTGCGGCTGCTGACCGCTCACGCTGGCTGCTGGCTACACATGGTAGCCCATGGCAACCCACTGCCACAGGGGCTGCAGCCTACACTGTTGCCGGCGACTCATGGCAACCCAGCTCCAGGTTGAGCTGTTGTTCAGCATCTTAGCTGTGGAGGGCAGTGTCACTGGCCCTCATATGTGGGATCCGAACCGGGGCCCTCTGGCATCCCAAGTGAGTTCTTAACCATTGCACCACTTGGCCGGCCCCCATATTAGCAATATTTGCTATTGTATCATCCAGTTATGTTTTAAGGATGGCAGTTACAACCCTCCTTTATTATAATGGCATTTTCATCAAGTTTTTGCTAAGCCCAACTTTCTTTTTGCAGAATTAGGGATTAATGAATGATCGTTTAAAAAGAAAGTTTAGTGTCAACTTTAATATTGAATGTAAAATTATAAACAGGCTAGCAGAAATGAACAGGGCTGAGCAGATGGGTTAATTCTGAATTTACTACAGAATTCAGAATTCTAGAAAATAAAATGCCCATTTCTCTCACAGCGGGGAAAGGCATAAGAAAAACATTATAGTCATGTGACATGACTTCATTGGCATGACAATTTACTATTCAGCAAAGTAAATAGTGCAATTAACAAATGTTTTTGCTAGGTCTTTTGCACTTACACTGAGTTTTTGGCCTCTCCCACTCACAGATGGTTTTGATTTGGTTCCTGTGGAATATTTGTTTTGTTTTGTTTTGTTTTGTATTTAACAACAGTCAGATATTTATGTATAGCTTCATCAAGAGCCTCTGATGACAAATAGCCTTTGGAGGCCAGTAGAAGCTGTGGGAAACCCCGTGTCAGCACTTAGACCTGTTTCCAAGGCGAGGAATCGCTCTGGGGACTGACCTAGCCTGCTCATGAATCCGGCTCCCTTTTCCCAGAGCTTTCTGCTAGCCCAAATCCACCCTGCACTGGCCCATCCTGAGACTGTGTCCTGCCTTGATTTTTCCTCGTAAAGCAATCCCTCAAGATGGCCTTGGCCTTCTCTCCTAAGTGAGGGTGGGGAAGACAGAAACAGCAGGCAGAGAGCTGTTTAATTCTTAGATTGGAAACTAGGGACTTGTTTTTGAAATAAGGCTCTATAGAATGAGTCCCTTTTATTTGCTATCAGCATTCTCTACATGGATTTGAGATGTTTAGGTAAATTGGAATTAGGGAAGGATCCAATTGGAGGATAGATAACGAAGTCTGGACAGAGTTGTCCACCCCTCAGAAGAGGAGTCTTGGATGGTATCACTCACTTAGAAAAGGCAGAATCATAAATGCTAAAAGTAGAGTTAAAACAGCTAATAAGAAATAGAACATGGGGGGCCGACCAAGTGGGCTCAGTTGGTTAAGAGCTAGCTGAAAAGTGCGAGTTCTGAGCAACAGTGGTTCAATTCCCGGCCCGAGCTGAGCTGCTGCTGAGCTGCCAACAGGTGGCAGGATGGCTCAGCTTAAAAGAAAAGAAAAGAAAAGAAAAGAAAAGAAAAGAAAAGAAAAGAAAAGAAAAGAAAAGAAAAGAAAAAAGAAATAGAACATGGGAACTGTGTCCTCCTTAAATTTTAGTTCTTGTTCTGCTTGTGTTTCATGAATACTTGGGTGAACAACAAATATTTTGTGCATCAGTTTCCCCACTTACAATAAGGGGATTAAACCATATGTGAAATCCTTTTTAGCTCTAATAATTCAGTGATTTTTTTATTCCAATATACCCAGTATAACTAAGGAGTAAAAAGATGGCTAATTTTTATATCAGAATGTTTTACAATGTATCAGTGATTACGTTTTGTACATTTTATAAATATTCTCTGGTATCAATCATATCTGGCTGCCATTGTTGGAAACATTTTTGGTGACATCTTTTTGAGATTTCGTTCTACTTTGACCCTTACAAGAACATTTCTCATACTTTGTATTGGTTGATGTGTGTAGCCTGTACATAAAGCCACAATAGTGTAGTCCAGCCTAATAACTGACCTCAATCTCTAGACTTGGCGCCCAGGTCTTTTGGCTTCTTAATAAATGCAAGTCTCCCCTCACCATAATTGAGTTTCTTCATAAAACACACCGCTCACGACCTCTTGGTACAGCCTCCAAAGATGAGCTCCAAAGCCCCTTATTTAAGTAATGGCAGCATCCTTAGAATATTGAATGTATGATATTCAAAGAGTTTCTTTTAAAATGGACATTGGATTTGAATAAACATTTCTCCAAAACTTATCCAAATGTCCAATAAGTACATGAAAAGATGCTCAACATCATTGGCCGCCAGGGAAATGTAAATCAAAACCACTATGAGATACCACCTTTCCCCACTAAAATGGCTGCACTCAAGAAGACAGACAATAAGTGTTGACGAGCATGTGAAGAAATTGGAACCCTCATGCACTTTTGGTGGAAGTGTAAAATGGTGCAGCCACTTTGAAAAACAGTCTGGCAGTTCATGAAAAAGTTAAACACAAAGTTATCATATGGCCCAGCAATTCTACTCCTAGATATATAGCCAAGAGAAACGAAAACATGTTCCTACAAAAACTTGTACACCAGTGTTCAGAACAGCACTGTTTATTCATGATAGCCCCAAAGCAGAAACAACCCAGAGGTCCAGCAGCTGGTGAATGGATCAATGAAATGTGGATGTGATATTGGAAAATAGTGAAATATTACTTGGCAATAAAAAGGAAAGAACCACTAATGCATGCTACACATGGATGAACCCTGCTATGTGAAAGAAGCCAGCCATAGAAGGCCCTATATTATAGGATTTCATTTATAAGAAATGTTCAGAATTTAAAAATCCATAGTGTCAGAAAGTAGATTATTGGTTTCCAGGGAGTAGGGGTGGGAACTTGCGGGGGAAATGAGAAATGACTGCTTATGGTAAGGGTTTCTTTTTGAGGAGATGAAATGTTCTAATCTTAGATTGTGGTAATGGTTATACAACTGTGAATATAGTAAAACAGGTGAATGATACACTTCAAATGGGTGAACTGTAAGGTATGTGAATTATAGCTCAATAAAGATACGTTTTAAAAAAGAAAAGAAAGTAGATGGCCCCGGTGCACAAAGTTGGGACTCTCGGTGCTTCTTCCTTCTTGCCCTGTGTCACTCTGGCTCTCTGAGTGCAGCGTTGATTTTCTGTCTGTCGGACAGGCTGTCAGAGCATGTTAGCTTACTGTTTGTAAGAATGAACTTTGTGTAGACGTAATAATGATTTCTTCCATTTTTAATTGTGCCTCAGTTTTCAAAGACTTAGTCTCTGCTCACCTCATTTAACCCTTTCTTGTGCTGTGGATAGCCAGTAAATACTGGGTAGGGAGGGGCTGAGGGAGGAAGAATATGGAAGGGGCCCCCTGGCCAGATGTCTCCCTTGCAGGCTTTCTGGGAAAAGACAAAAAGTCAAAATGTCAGCTCTAGTCACGGAGACTTCTGATGGAGTGGCTATGGGAAGATGAGAGTGCTTTGCTATCTGTTGTTGTAAGTTAAAGCAGTTGTTTAGAAGATCTGAACCCTAGCCTGGATCTGAATTTTTTAAATTGCCCTCTTTACCACAGGACTTTATTTTTATCCAAGGCTTTTTATTTTGAAAATTCTAGAACATACAAACAGTTTAAAGAAAAGTACAATGATTACCCCGTATACCTTCCACCTGAATCCAACAATTAATGTTTTGTCACACCTAGTTTATCTCTTGCTCTCTCTTTCTGTCTCCAAACATACACACACCTCCCTCTCTCTCTCTCTCTCTCTCTCTCTCTTTCATATACACAACACATTACATGCATACTCACACATTTTCTCTTTTCCTGAACCATGTGAAAGTAAGTTCCGTATACAATGACACCTCACACCTACATTTTTAGCATACATCTGCTAAGAATACAGACATTCTTCTATGTAAACAGAATACCATTGTCACAGAAGAATTCCATAATACCACCTAAAATCCACTACACATTCAAACTTTCTCAATAGTACATAGGACTTGAGAGACACCTTTTAAACCATTGTTTGCTTTTTTCCTCAAGTTTGCAACTTTATATTTAACAAAGTTTTGAAAATAATAATGAAGCACTAGTCACTTGGTATATAAACTGGAGCACACCTGTTAAGCTCTTGGCACCCTCATCTCTAGATGAGGAGATTCAGTTATCCTATCAGGCAGCAGACCCCAGAGGTCCTGCTGTTTCAGGCAGGCCTTTTCCAGGTGAGGTTATTTGCAGATATCACCTGGGCACCCTGGTCTGACGGAGGCAGCCCTCACAGCCAACCAGCCCTGTGCAGTGGTTCCTGCCTACCCTCCCTCAGGGGTCCCTAGTGCCTGAAGCTTTTGAGGAGATAGGCATGGGACTGTGAAGCTATTTTTGATATTTTGAAGAGCCCAACAGAAATATAACATTTATGACAGGAGATTACATTGACCAACTAAACCATCAAATTGTTGGTTTTTTGTTTTGCTTTTCCCCAAATTCTGTTGTCTCAGAGTGGAATGGAATATTGGTTAGCTCATTCCACTCAGAATCTCTGAATGGCAGTTATGTATGCCTTTGAATTATAAAAGCAATAAGATAAAGTAGTGCATTTTGTTGAGTTGGAGGGGTTTTTCCAGATAGGGTCTGTGAGAAAGTGGGGATTAGGAAGTGGAGAGCCGCCAGCCCTGACTTCCTGCCTGCATCAGCACCAGAGGGTCCTGGGGAGGTGTTCTTACAGTTTGCCCCGTGACCATTCTAGGGCTTGTATTTTTACAGCTGACCCTTCTCACTTGCAAACATAACAGCTGCCATGTGTTGAACTTGGGGGGGTTCCATGTTTTGATACTGTAAAATGAAATTGATTTTGTGGTTCTGAAATCTTGGTGTTGATCCATCTTGCTTCTCAATTAGTTGTGGGAGAACAGGGAGGGAGGAGAATAGGAAATATTCTAAGGTGTATATATTTTTTAAATTAAATATTGCTCATGTTTAATCATGACTTCTTCTGTCAGTCAACAAATATTTATTGACCCCTTGCCAAGTTCATGGTGGTTGTGGGGCTTCGAAGAGGTACCAGCCAGGCCTTCAAGAGACTGACATGGTGTAGTCAGGGGGGTAAGATGGTAAAGTAACCAAGACTGCAGGGCAGTGGGTGTGCACAGAGAGCTGAGCACGTGGTACAGTAAGTCCTGTCAGATTTCATGGGCGTCAGATGCAGAGAGAGGACTCCAGGCAAGGGCTGGATTTTTGAGCTGAGCTTTAACGGTTGGAACTCCCTAGTGTAGGGGAGGAGAACGACAGAAGGCATTCCAGAAGGGCCTGTGGCATGGGAGCATCAAGGTCTCTGACAAAAAGTACCATGAGAGGGCTATATACCAGTGTTGATTACATTATCTGTAATTTGTACAGAACTTTTGTACCTAGCCTTTTGATGCCCACAACAGTCTTATGAGGTGGCTATTACCCCATTTTCCAGATGAGGCTATGAATTGTTTTGCTAAGTTGACTGGACATTATTCAACTTAGCAGTGCTCAGTGTTTATCTACATCTTGAGGATTACAATACACTTCATAAGCCTGGGAGAAGAGAGGAAGGTGTACATGGAGTGATGTGGATGTGTTCTGCTTTACAGAAAGCACTAAGCAGTTTGATCAGGTCAGCCAATTTTAAAATGCAGTTTGGCTTTTTGTTTGTTTCCTTGTAACTGTGTCCTTAGACAGCAGGGTTTCTTTCACTGTACCATCCCGGGTCCTGGTGAGCCAACGCCACTGTGCTTTCTTACTCTTAAACTATCTGTAAGAATAGACTGGTTTCAAATAAAATCGGTGGGAATGAGGTTTTTACTCATTTGTGATTCCATCTCCAGACATAGAGTGGGGAAAAGGCGGGTAAGAGATAACTTTTCTGTAAATTGTAAAGGGAAATTAAGAGCTTGCCCTCACATGGCTTTATTCAGCCATGTGGTGAAAATAAAATTCAGTGCTAAACTAGAAATATTTATAGCTTATTGTTGTAGAACAAAATCATTCATTTCCTAATTACAAATATAGTAAATATTTGTAATTTTGTAATTTGCTGTGGATTTGTTTGTTTTTAATTTTGCTACTAAGGCCTTTGTGTTTATTTTACCTTAATCTTCCTTGGAAGAGGCCATACCTAGTTCTGCTTAACCTTTTAAAGAAAGAAACTTGGCTTTTAAAAATATTTTTAAAATATCTTATTTTCTGGGCTGGCCGAATGGCTTAGTTGGTTAAGAGCTTGCTCAAGAGTGTGAGCTCTGAGCAACAGGGTCATCGGTTCAATTCCCACATGGGCCAGTGAGTTGCACCCGAGCTGAGCTGCCACTGAGCTGACAACAGGTGGCAGGATGGCTCAGTTTGTGAGAGCACGTGCTCCTAACAACAAGGTTTCCTGTTTAAGATGGTGGGCTACACCCGCCCGCAACTAAGACTGAACTCGGCACCTTGAGCTAAGCTGCTGCCCAGATGGCTCAGTGGATAGAGCGTGCGCTCTTAAAACAAGGCTGCTGGGTGGACTCCTGCATGGGATGGTGGCTATACCCACCCGCAACTAATTGAACACAGCACCTTGAGCTGAGCAGTGTGGCTAGACTTGGAGCTGAGCTTGCTGTGCCATCCACAATTAAGATTAAAGGACAACAACTTGGCTGTTCCCCTTCCCCAATTCCCCAATGCTATTCCCCTCCCTCAATTCCCCAATAAAAAAAAATCTATAAAAAATTATTTTCATAAAAGATACACACACGTAACATTTATGTTATTCATTTATGTTATTCTTTTTTTTTTTTTTTTTTAGCTGAGCCATCCTGCTACCTGTTGGCAGCTCAGCAGCAGCTCAGCTCGAGCCGGGCATCAAACCACTGTTGGCTCAGAGCTCGCACTCTTGAGCGAGCTCTTAACCAACTGAGCCACTCGGCTGGCCCTCCATTTATTATTCTTTGTCTAACTTAAAGCTCATTATTGAATTGGTGTGTGTTTTAAAGCACCAATTCAGTATCAACTCTGGAGATAACTAATTTTGAGTTTCTGTGCCCAAATACTGATTGGTTTATTTATATACTCTGCTCCCTTCTTCCCCTTTCTGTTTCTTTCAACAATGACCTGTGGAAATAAAACTTGATTCTTCAATACTGTGAAAGCTAGGCTGAAATAATATTAAGCCTAGATCCCTTCAAGCCCTTAGCAGCATGGGCCTGGAAACAGTATTCTTGTGACGGAGTGCAGGATTTGGGCTCTGAGGAGTAGGGCTTTGCTCACGGTCCTGCCACTAGTTGCATCATTTCCTCTTGCCTGGGCTTCATCTGTAAAATGGGGTCATACCTACCCCACAATGTTGGTGTTATAATATGCTTTGAAATCCTTAGAAGTATAATACAAACATTAGTTCTTGTACGCTAAATACAAACGAACCAAATGGAAAATGGCCATGGCTTTAAAATAAATTTTTCTTGACATACCATAGGTCTTTGAACAGAAATGTCTTGAATTAAACTTTAAACAACCATTAAAATGGCAGTTCGTACTAAATGGAAATTATTTGAGTATCAAAGAGATTAGCAGCAGATGATTTTGTTGTAGAAGAGCCTACAAAAAACTATTTCATCCCATTCCACATGTAAGAATACACATTAACTTTCAAATAAATCTGGGTAAAACTTCCTAATATGAAGCAATTGAAACTTCTTGATTAAATTGTGATGTTCAAAAGGACCTTATTTGTTGTGAAATTAACTCATCAAAAGGACAACAGAGCATAGCTTTTGCTCTAGTGTGTCCCCATGTGTTCTATTGAGTTGACTCTGTTTACTTCCGTTGCTGCGTCTTCTCCCACCTCCAGACTTTGTTCAGCTGATCCCTCTGCTGGTCAAGCTGTTTCCTTCCCCAGGGGATCTGCCTGGTATTCCTGATGGTCCTGCTAACTCAAGCAGTTACCTCCTTTGAGAAATGGTTCCTGACTCACTACCGCCTCCTGAGGCCGAGGTGCAGAGGAGATTGTGTAAATGAAAGTCTGAAGCACCATGCACATTAGGGCAAGTTGTATTATAACTTGTGAGCAGAGGGATAACTTGATCGAAACAATGCTTTGGCCAAATAAATATTTTGCCCAAAGATCAAGAAATTTCGGCCCCGCTTTTTTCTTTTATACCTTAATGTTTTCAAATGAGCTATAACATATGCAGAAGAAAACATAAAACATTATGTACAATTTAAAGAATAATTATCATAGAAACAGCCAGTTCAAAAAATATAACGTTGCTGTTCCCCCCACTCATGTTTGGCTCCCTGATCACAGGCCTAGAGGTAACTGCCCTACCAACTCCTGTGACGGTTATGTCCCTGCTTTAGTCTGGTGTATGGATCTCTAAACAAAATATAATTCAGCTTGCCTGACTTTGAACTTTTATAAATGGAATTATGCCCAGTGTAATCTTTGGTGTTTTGCCTGTTTTGCTCAATATTGTGAAAGTTACCCATGGTGTTGTGTGCATCCGAAGTTTGTTCCTTTTTATTGCTGCAGAGTATTCCATAGTTTCGATACATTGCAGGCTATTCATTCTATCGTAGATGAATAACGATAGCCCTCCCAGTTTGGGACTATAATAAAGAGCGTGGGTAGGAGTGTTCATGTATGTATCTCTTGGATTGCGTGTGCAACATTTTTGTAGGTCAGTGGTTTTTAGCCTTTTTTCCATTATCACCTCTTTTAGGGAGAAAAGTTAATTTTAAAGTTAAACTTTAAAATTCAAATTAAATTAATTAATCCCAAAGAATAAGATTTAGTTGGGTAGGACTGAACTTTGGATGGCCACAGGCCATTGTAATATCCAAGATTTTTTCACCCATCAAAAATCAGTATTTTCTTTTTCGTGGGGGTAATATTGTCCCCATTGAGAATGCAGGCTCTAGGTTATACACCTAGGTTTCTATGACCAGAATTGTTGGGTCACAGAAAAGGTGAATTCTCAACATTATTAGACCATGGCAAACTGCCTTCCAAAGCAATTGTACCGATTTAAGTGATTATTAGTAATATGTGGGTGTTTCTGTAGCTGTATATCCTTGGCAAAATCTTGGTTACTATCACATTAAAAAAGTTTTACCAATCTGTTGGATGTATAACACCATCTCCTTATGCTTTTAATTTGCATTTTCCTGATTATCAATGAGGTTAGACAGCTTATGTTTATTACTCACTTGGATTCCTCTTCCCTGATGGTTTATTTCTCTATTTCAATTCTAAAAATTCTTGTATGTTCCACTTATATAGCCCCTTTTAAAAGAAAACACAATAGAATGACCCAGCTGTTCACTTGAAAAATACAGTGGAACCTAGAGACCTGTGTTCTAACCCCAGATGAGCTATTTGACTTGGTCAGAATCCTTATTTATTAAATAAAGATACTGGCTAGGTTAGAACAGTGGTTCTCAACCTGGCTGCCCATTAGAATTATCTGGGTCTCTTTCAAAAATACTGATGTTTAGACCACACCACCAGAAAGTTTGATTCAATTGGATTAGAGATTTCTATATCTTTTCTAACCTAATAGTGCACAATAACGATAGCATAAGTCTTTAACACCCAGATTCCATGGTTTTGATAATTTCTCTGGTGTGTACTCTACGTTAAATATGCCAGAGGGCTATTTTATATTTTTGTAAATGAGTTACAAAAAGGAGGAAACTCCTTAATTTAGTCCACAGAGGAAATATGGTGTCAACATTAAAAATATTTTCCTGTAGCTGATTTACTTTCAGCACTAATAGGATTTTCTTTCCTTAACAGCTGTCATGACTAAATACACATCCAATGACAACATTAAGAAATCATAAATGAGCCTTAGAAAGAACGAGGCACATGTTAGGTTATGCTGTCGGGGCCCAGCACAAGCTTGAGAAGGCTGAATTCATGAATTCCTGACCTTTGACTTCCTACTGGAAGATTCTGTCCCATTACCAAAGAAAGGCCTTACTTGCAATTCCAGTCGGAGAAGAAGCTGCTCCAGCTTGGGAACGTGGCACAGTCAAGGTGAACCAGCCGTGCCCCAGGAAGAGCTGGTCAAAACCACTGCTCTCCTGGACAAAGCCATGGGTTGGTGGTTTCTGGGACCGGGGAGGGGTAATATGTGAGGGCATTATACCATTCCGTCTGCCTCTATGTGTCTTCAAAAGTCTCCGTAATGAGAAGTTTTTGAAAACTACTCTCCTGACATGGGCTCAGCCATGTCAGAAACCACCTGCCACTTATAGCATGTGATCAGCCTCTGACACTGTTGCGGCATTCGTGTTTTTCAGAGTGTTTACTTGCATTGACTCAGTTGATCATCATAGCCATCATTTTCAGGGAAAAGCCTTCTGTAGCCATCTAGACCCTGGTTCTGATAGCTAAAACCAAAAGTTCAAACTGGCTTGAACATAAACAAGGAATTCGTAACCAGGCCATGGAATCCTGGCCCCAAAGTTTCTAGGTTGGAAGGGGTTTAATGTCACATCCATCTTGGTCTTCATTGTTCATCTCCGTTCTCTCTTTGCTGATGTCATTCTCTCACACTGCAAAACTGCAAACAGGTTCCCCGCCCCCACACCCCACCGGCCATGTAGCAAAAAACATGGCATCAGCTAGTTCAAAAATCACATTCTTCTTCAAGAGCATCTTCCCCAGTGGCCCCAAAAGGAAAACCCCAGACACAGACTGTGACTGGCCAGGCCTGAGTCACATGCCTTCTCTGGACCACTTGTAGTAGACAGGGGTGGGCTGTTGTGATTGGCTAGCTTGGGCCACAGACAGGGTGCCATGATTGTCAGCTTCCCTCAGAAACACGTGGCTGGGGTGAGAGGGGTACACTCCCCCTTAAAGGAGGAGGGGCTGATGTGAGTGGATGGGTGCTGGGCACATGTGCAGCACATTCTAAGTCCAGTCTACTCTTAATTCTACCCCTGTGATTGTTCTTCTCCCTCCTAAACAGTTCGTTTCTGTGAGCAATTTCAAATTAAGGACTTTAGTGCAAATCTTCAAATTCTAGTCCCCATATTTACCCCGAAGCTTGACTTATTCTATTTTCTGAATTTACCCCATCTTCTCACCTAATCACAGATAAAAAACAAAACAAAAAAAACACTCTTTATTCATTGATTCCTTTAGTGAACTAGTTATTCAGTCTCCCTCCTTCACCACTACCACCCCCACACATACACACACCCTCTACCCCCACCCCCCACCTGCCCCAAAGAAGGAGAGTTTTCTCCAAGATTGGAACTTAGGGCTTTTCCCTTTCTCCACGGGACACAAATGACTCAGCTAAGACTCAGCTATTCCTCTTTCCAAGCTCCCACGCACCATCGCGAGGGCACACCTCTTAGGGTGGGGAAGGGGAGTGCTCTGGCTGCCTCTGCCGCCCACGTATGGACTGGGGATCTGGGGACAGGAGGCCAGCAAGGGGCTTCATCTCTCAGCCCTGATGATGGTCAGTGACCGAGTCACTGCCTTAGGACATGCGCCTGTAGTCCCCTCTGCAGTCTAAAAAATGACTTGCTATGCTGAAACTTGTTGATAAACCCAGATCTGTAATTAGGAACATAAACTACACAATACAGGCATCGCACAAATGAACATTTGTGGGGCATTATGGGCCCCTGTGGATTATTATGAAGAAAAGGAGAGGGGGGAAAGCTGGTTGCTGTTGAACAAATTGCCTCCAGATGTAGTTTTCAATAAACACCACACTGTTGTTCCCTTGCCCGAAGGTGCTATGAATTTCTTGAGGCAACAGAGCAATCAGTAAACTGGCGACTGTTCCAATATGAATGGAGCCTCCTGGTGTTCCCTGGTCTGGATGTTTGTCCACAAAATGCAAGGCAGACCCTGGGGGGCCCAGGGAGGCTCTCCTACCTGACGTTTTACAGGAGAGTAATATACTTTAAAATGTAGCAACCTGATTCCATGGAAACTAAAAGAAGCTGGAACTGTGGTTACAATGTTGCAAAAAGAAAGCATCACTGAGAGGCTGCTTTAAGAGAAAAGGGATCAGTGGTTTTTCTTACAGAAGCTAATTCTAGCAGCCATAAGACGGACCTGCCTCAGTCAATAAATATTTGAGAGCCCGCCTGTGCCACATGATTAAGAAAGCCCACTTTCCTTCCCCCATTAGACGTACAGATGAGAGGAAGAGGCGCATTAAAGCATTAGTTACAAATAAATCATGGATGACCCTTGGCGTCCTGCGAAGGAGTCCTGTGAAAGCGTCCTGCGAGAACTTGCAACATCAGAGCCATTCCTATGCTCTTCACCAACTGCTACTACGGGCCCGCCAACAGATGAGCCTGAGAATTTGAGACTGAAAGGCCCCAGAGCCACCACGTTACTTTCCTGTACCTTGAAGGGAATGGAAAACAGAGAGCGATTGAGAGAGGGAGGGAGAAAGAATATTATCGATTTTAGGTTAGCATACTAATCATGTTCTGTAGACTAGGGTGATTCTAGATATGGTGGTATCCCTGATCCAACCGTTGGTTATGGCTTTCTAATGCAAAGTCATGTACCAAAATGATGGTTGGCCTAAATCTAACACGAATATGAATGCATCACTGTGTGGTTCTCTATCCCTCTCTTCTCAGTTAGATGTTCAGCCTCTTGAGGGCAAGGACCACCTTTGCCCACTTTGTATTCTCATTGGCTAACAGGCGCTTTGCATGTAAGTACTCAGAAAAGCATACCTTGATTGAATGGCAAAAAAACAACAACAACAACAAAAAACAAACAAACCAGTTTTACTAGAAAAACACGTCAGCTACTGGGATAACATTTTTGTTTGGAATTGTATGTAAGAGTTGAGGGGCATGGGAGCTAACTAGAAGTCCTGGAGTTAGAGTAAATTCAATAGCCTCAGGTTTGTATTTGACCTTCAACTGACACTTCTTGAATTCCTTGACTTGAATTCCGGGGGCTGTCCATCTCACAGGGTTGTCTGTCTGTCTTTGGACAGTGATGGTGTGATGGCTAACATCTGAGAGCTGGCTATGTTCCAGATGTCATAATAAGCATTTATTTGGATTATCTCATTTAATCTTCACAACCACTTTATTTCACAGATGAGGAAAGTGAGGCACAGGGAAGCTAAGAAAGTTGCCCAAAGTCACGTGGCTAATCAGTGTTGGCGTCAGGTAGTTCGGGTGCAGAGCCTGTTGTGTCCTTAACTACCACTTTGTAGCGCCGCCCCTACATTAGTTGTGCCTGCCTATAGCTAGGTGAATTCCTCTTCTGAATGACAGACCATACGATTGGCCATGGTTTTCATGTCCCCCAAACCTGTGGTCTCCAGACTTGTGCTATGGTAGAGGTCATCATGGTCCATGGGTCCTACCTCTGCAGGTCAGAAACTCAATTAGTATGAAGACTCAGGAACTAACTCCTAAAGCCCAAATCATACGCGATTGATGTATAGACTAAGCCATTTGATTTGTCGTGTCTGTCACTCCCCGTATGTACAGGGGGAGACAGGTGGTGATTGGAAGGTTTCACGATCGCCTCACAGAGCTGTGATGCCTCAGGTACTGCAGGAATCTCCTTTCCAGTGAGATCATCTTGGTGATTTCTAGACAGCGGCAGAGACAGCAACAAATTCTTGCACAAATTCTGTGTTCCCTCTTTCTAAACTCCACATGGGCGCTGCCACAATCCATGAACAATCTTCTAGAGTTATGTAGGTTTTAGCTTTCTCAATTAAAATATATCTCCTGAGATCACTTCTTTGTCACTTTGATTGAAGTTGGAAATTCCCAATCTCCTCAACTGCTTTTCTACGGTTCCTTCAAGTGACTGACGTCCACACATGGCTGATGTCCTCTGGGGCGTGTCGTTCTTACTAATTCTAGTCTCAAAGGCTAACCTTATTTTCAAGATATGCAGAGACTTCATTGTACCCCCCTGGTATGTGCTAAGTACAGTCATTATCACACAGGAAAATCTCAAATATGTTATTGGAAACCCAGGAAAAATATTCCTTTGATCTTAATAGAAAGAAGACGACAAAGTGGGTGCATGTAAAAACAAACCAGGGCCTGGCTGAGTGGCGCATTGGTTAAGAGTTGGCTTGAGATGCCAGCTCAGAGCATCAGAGCCCCAGTTCGGACCCCACCTGAGGGCCAGTGATGCCATACCCTCTACATCTAAGATGGTGAACAACAGCTGGACCTGGAGCTGGGCTGCTGTGAGTGCCAGTGACGGTGTAGGCTGCAGCCCCTGCTGCAGTGATCTGCTGTGAGCTACCGTGAGTGGCCGGCAGCCAGCATGAGCTGCCGTGAACCGCTGTGAACAGCCGTCCAATGGCCGGCGAGTGACTGCCTCACCCAGGAAGAGCGCAATGATAATACCAACATGGGTCAGTGAAGCGACGTCCTCCACAACTAGACTGAAGAACAAAAGGACTGCAACTTGTCTGTTCCCCTTCCCCAATTCCCCAACACTGTTCCTCTCCCCCAATTCCCCAATAAAATCTTTAAAACAAACAAACAAAAACAAAGATTCAGAGTCTTTATCAAGGAGAGTATCTTTTGAAAAGGGCAGGTCAGGTACAGGTGCTCGGTCAAATAAGAGTAAAGCAGACATTTGTAGACCTGGTCAGCACATGAGGTGGAGCACTGGGTAGCATCTACTCGGCAGAGTTGAACCCAAAGGGAAATGACGGGCCTCCTGGCCTGAATATCCCACTATACCGAGGGCCTCTGCCAGCAAATATGAGTGTGGCTGCTGTGCTCTGCGAAACCTTGTGAGTTCTGCACTCAGCAAATGTTTATTTTTGGACTGTGAGTAACTGGAAGGCAGGCACTAGATTTTACTCACATCAGGGATTCCAGCACCTGGCATGAGAACTGGCATACCCAGAAAATACAATAAAAGTTTGGAGGTTTTTAATGGATGAGATTCCATTTACATGAAATATCCAGAATAGGCAAATCTGTAGAGACTTAAAGTAGATTAGTGGTTGCCAGGGGCTCGGGGGTGAGGGTTAGGGTTCGAGTTGGGGGGACATAGGGAGTGACTGCTAATGGTTACTGGGCTTCTTTTGGGGATGATGAAAATGTTCTGGAATTAGATAGTGGTGATGGTTGTACAACTCTGTGAATATACTAAAAACCACTGACGTACACTTTAAATGAATTGTATGGTGTGTGATTTATATCTCAATGAATTTATTTTAAAAAATGTATAAGAAGGTGAAACTCATAAAAAGGTCTAGTAGACATCAAGCAACCTATACGTAGGGAAAAGACTAAGGGCGTTCTGAAAAGGAATTCATTCATGCTAATCTGATCTACTGGAGCCTGCTGGGGCTAGCCCTGGAGGAATGGAGAACCACTTGACTAGCTTATTTACATAGGCTTCAGATCTGTTATAAAGACCATTTTAAACGTTGAGTCACTTTAGGGTTGAGAGCTTGTTAGGCTTGGGAGACTGAGATTTACAAAATAAAGTAGAAGAGATGAACACTTTTCTGGAACACAGATATTGCATTATTAGTGTTTAGACTCACTCTCTTTAGTATTTTTTATGCATAGTAACATCTCCAAGTCACCAACAGTATTCCAAAATTCACCCACATTCGCTAAGTGCCTACTGTGTGCCAGTTGCCAACCCAAGGGCTAACCAGCTCTTGTCTGCTGGGAATGCATGGTCTCCTGGGCTTCAGCCAACATATGCCCGTCCCAGTGGGGAACAGGCCATCATTAAAACCCAGAAAGGACAGTGGAAGCAAATAACCCTTTCTTACCAAGTGTGGAGTGTCTATAGCTCTGTTCACCAGACCGAAAGACAGCCACACTGAAATGGGAAGATTTCTTGTACAGTAAAAGGAAGAGTGGTCATTTTGATGTCGACAGGACAGAGAGTTCTCTGTATTCCCAGGGGACGAGAACAAACGAAGCCATGGGCTTTCTTGCCATGTGGGCTGAGCACTGAATGTCCTTGTAGTGTGAAAAGTCCTGTCCACAAGCTTTATTAACTGTTTTTCCACCTAGAAACAAGCCAAGAAGTTTCAGAGTAATTCTCAGTGTAATCCAGAGTCATCTTCACAAAAGATAATACCAGAAAACTCAGAGGGATGAAAAGATATGCTTGTTCAAAAGAATATTTCCCAGCCTCGGCTGGCCCTTCGAGCCAACAAAAGCAAAACCTCAGTCAGTATTTAATGAGTGAGAGAGAACAGCGAGAAAAGGGTGGAGAAGTAGGCAGAAGGAGGCTATTTAAAAGACCCTAAAGTGCTGCAGCTGTTTTGGCTAATTTTTCTCATTTCAGTGATGTTTCAAGCTCTTTGTCTTCTCTGTGGGGAGAATTCATTTGACTCTCTCATGAGTCATCCTGCCCACAAATAATCTCTCTTGGAGTAGCCCTCATGAAAATAGACAATTCACATTGCATTGTGTGAATTGGCCGTTGTGTGTCCCTTCCCTGGGTGGGCCGTGCTGCGTCTGCTCTGCCTGCCTCCACACATGTCCGGACTTCTGAGGCCTGAGCACACCCTCAGCTTGCTCGGTGACGGGGAGCACAGAAGGAGACATCTGGAATCCACAACTGAGGCAGGCGAGGAGGGCTGCACACAGCAGGCCCCGGGGAGCTGGCGGCCCCATCCTACTAAAGGTTTCTAGGTTTCCTAGATGTAACCTTCCTCACAGGGTTTCGTGGGAATTAGCTATGAAAAATAGACATCAGAGGAAATTCTGTGTAAGTAAATGTCACTGTCATTTCCACCTGGAGCTTGCCAAATGTGCTTTTCCTTTTAGATAGTATTTTCTTTACTATACAGCCAGCAGATCTGATCAGCATTTTTATTTGCAATCTTTCTAGAGAGACACTGACCTCTTTGAGATAGAGACTAGAGTGGATATCATTGTTTTTGCTGCCTAGCAAAATGTTCTCTTCCCTAATGAGGACCATGATTTTACTCTGAGAAACCATCCAGGACCTTATTCTCCCCCCACATGCGTTTCTGGAGGAGTTGGCTCCCCCTTTGGCTCAGGGTTAGAGCGTGTCACCAAGCAAGACCCAAGACAGTCAACTCATCCTGTTTTCCTGGCCATCATGATTGGTTCAGACATGGGCATGTGACCCAGTTGTAACCCATGAGATCCTATGAGACTTGGGCTCGGAGCTTTGCCAGCATGAGCTCTGGGCTGGGGCAGCCTTCTTGTGTGACGTAAGTGCAGAGCTCGTTTGAGCATGGAGACCACACATGGACTGGAGTTGGGTCAGGCTGAGCTCAGCAAGGACAAAGATGGTCATGGTATTAGCCTCTGAGCCCTGAGCCAAGCTGCCCTGAAGGCACCTTTATATCTGGTCTTTCTAGGGGCCTCAGCGGACAAGCTCCCTTTTGGCTTGAGTAAATCAGGGTCGAGCTTTCTGTCCCTTGCCCCAGGAGCTCTAACTCATTCAGGGGCAGCGTTTCATTCATACCCAACATCTAGCAGAGCTCCTGGCATGCAGAGGAAGCTCTGTATGTGCTTGTTACATAAATTCGCATTCAGCTGAACAGATGTTTATTGAACACTTACGAGGAGCAAGGTATAGGCGTTCTTCTCTTTATTGTGCTTCACAGCTAAGTCATACCACCCACATTTCAAGTGCTCAGTGGCCTCAGGTGGTGAGTGGCTACCGTATTGGACAGTGCAGATACAGAACACTTCCATCATTGCAGGAAGCTCTATAGGACAGCACTACTATGGAGAATATAAACATGCCTAAGAATCAGTCAAGAAGCTGTGTTTTCTCAGTTGTTTGTTTTGAAAACCGAAACAATAGAGTATAACATGCAGAATGATAGTCTAATTTACTGAAAAGACTGATTTATAAAAGGCCAGCTTTATTTCTCTCATGTCTAATTATTTACATATAAATTCTAATTAAGTAGTTTAATGAAAAAAATTACTGTATGGCGCCTTACATTATACAAAGTTAGGTACGCGTAAATGTTATTTAACACGAGAGGAATTACAGTTTACTGGGCCTGGAAACTAAAGATACTCAGAATGCCTTGTTGACTTTTGGAGCCCTTTCAGGAACTAAGTCACTGATTTTAAGTGGAACTTCATTCGAATAGTAAAGCCCTAAAATTTCTCACTGAACTCCCTTCCTTCCCTTTACCCAGTAAGACTCACACGTGCTAAACTGTAATGATGACGATTCTGAAATAGCACGGTCCAGAGTAATCAGTTTCTGGCAGATGGGTCCTGGACCTTCGAAGGCTCCTCTTCTGCTCTGTTGTGTCCCCCATCTGACTCTTTGCTGTCCCCTCCTTTAGAGAAAGGCGTCTGAAGCACATTTAGACCCCCAACATGCTCAATTTGAAGAGGTATGAAAGTTTCCCCACAGTTCCTTCCTCCAAGGACACCATTTCTCCTAACAGTTGTGAGAAAGGCTGACCAAGAGTCTGTCAACGTGTTCCTGGTTGGCCTGGAAACCATCAGCACTTGGAAGGCTGAATGGATCCTGCTCTCACCAGGGACCATCTTCAGCCCTCAGATTTAGCCCGAGCTGGCCACAATTCTCTTTTCAGCCTCATCTCCTTAGGTCCCCATTGAAAGCTCCCGCCTTATCCAGTCTGGTTTACTCACAGTCCTCGAACATCTCCATTCTTTGGCTCACACTGTCTCCCTATCCATCTCGCGTATCTCCAGTTAATGATGTCTCCTCAAAACTTAACTCAGATACCTAACCTGTCCTTGTGATGCTCTTTCAACCCAACCAAGCCAGAAATTCTTTATCCCTCCTTTAAGCCTCTAAGACAGCATTGGGTTTTTTTGGTAACAGCTTTATTGAGATATAATTCACATATCCTACAAGTCATCCTCTTTAAATGTACAAGTCAGTGTTTTTTAATATAGTCACAGAGTCGCAACCATCAGCATGATCTGTTTAGAATATTTTCATCACCACAAAAAGAAATTCTGTGTTCTTTAGCAATCAGACCTTATTTCCCCCAAGTTTCACCACCACCTGCCACACCCCACCCCCAGACCTACTTCCTGCCTCTATTGAATTGCCTGTTCTGGATTCATGTAAACGTAATCCTACAGATGTGGTCTTTTGTGACTGGCTTCTCCCACTTAGCATAATGTGTTCAACATATTGTAGCATGTATTGGAACGCCATTTTTTTTAAGGCCAAGTAATATTCCATTTTGTGGCAATACCACATTTTTTTAAATCTATTCATCAGTTGATGGGCATTTGGATTATTTCCACTTTGGGGCTATTATGAACAATGCTGCTATGAACATTCATGTACCAGCTGTGTGAACATGCGTATTCAATTCTTTTGGGTGTATACCTAGGAGTGAAATTGCTGGGTCACGTATAACTTTTTTTTGGCAGCATTATATATTCCTGTATTTAAATCCCATGATTATTTAGCTTATTACTGCTACATCTCGCCTTCCTTAGGAAATCTAAGCCCTTTAGGGCAGAAAAAAAAACCTTATTTCCTCTTTCTACTCCACCCAGTAATTACCACCATGTCTGCCTAACAAAAAAGCACAATCATTGTTTGGACATGAAAATGTAGTGGAAAGAAGTAGAGATTTGTGAGGTTCTTTTTCTAAGTTATGTCACCTTTTTCTGTTGGTGCTGCATCTGAACTTTTCTAAATATATTTGGCCTCTCTGAGGCCCAGGCATTGGAGGTAAACTGATCTGTAAATGCAGGTGAGTGGTGTTCAACACCCCACAGGTCTGCACCTTCTCAGGAAGATGTACTTAGGGGCACAGAGACAGGGCAGCTTCCAACATGTCTCCTTCCGGACAACAATATGCACTGCTTCACACTGCTGAGAAGCTCAGCTGTGGGGGTAGTAAGGCACCTCTACAAAAGGGGCTACCAGGGTTTTTACTCATTTATCGCCAATAATTAAAATACTTAAATACACAGTAAAAGCCATTAAAAGGAAAAGATGTCTTCCTGCTTTTTCTCCCTTGATCAAACCCTAACAGCTTAAACAAATGAGAGGAAAGATGCCAGCCTTATAAAACAGAGACCCTGCAGCTGTCTTTGGGTCTACCTTGAGGTGAGGTCAGACGTATTTTTCCCCAAACTCTTACTGGCAGGAAGAACTATACGAGGCAGCATTGTCGGTAACTGGTTCTTTGCTCAGTTGGTAAATCACTGGGTACGATAAGCAGCTGCTTTGAAGTGAGTGGCACAGTTACTCTGTTTGATTTTCTAGCAGCAGATGGCAACTGTGGGCGATGACAGACATAAGATAGAGGGCTGTGATGCCCAATCCGAAATGGAAATTTCAAGTGAAAGAGAACTGGGGTATCTTATTGGGGCATAATTGGTCTTTCATGAGCCGTTATCAAGGGTCCTCCCAGTACCTGGAAAAAGTGTTCTTCACACAGGAGTTTCATCAACACTAAATAAATGAAAGAATTTGTGTTCTTCTCTTCTGAGTGAAGGGAATCAGAGTTCTAGTACATACAGAACTTGAAATTGCATAGCATTTACTAGGCATGTAGTAACTATACTCACTCATCCAGGGATGACAGATTTCAGTTCATGGGCCCCTCTTATCAATTGCTTGTCGCTGCTTGGGAAGGATTTTTGAGGACAGTTTCAGGCTCAATAGAAAAGATGGTCACATAATGAATTAATGTGTCTCTAATGAACACCTAAGAGAATAGGATAGATAGCACATGTATTGAATATTTGCCCTAGAACTTGAGCTCCTTGTTGACAAGGACAGTGTCTTAGAGAGCCAGCCGTGTCCTCAGGACCCAGCACATTGGCTGGCACCTAGTTATTAACCAGTATGTACATATACTTCAGTGGAATGAGTGATGTGATTTCCTAGTTATGGAATTGGCCCCGAATTCTAAGTGAATGGCACACATTAAATGCCTCAACAGTAAATGAATTTTTGCGACAGAATTATTTCCCAGAGGACTTTGATTTTTATGGAGCTATTGCCTTGGTGTTATCAAAACAGCCCTTCATTTTGCTACAACAAAACAATGCATTTTAAGAATTTCAGTTTAAATTGGATACTCAAAGCAACCTTCCTCATCTCCTATTTCAGAGGTCTAGAGGCATCTTGACATTTTAGAAAGAACATGGGCCTGGAAGTTATATTTGGGTTTTATTTACAGCTCGGCCATTAACACACTATGCGACCCTATGCTGGTCACGTCTCCACCCTGGGTCTCAGTGCCCTATATACAATTAGAGAATTGAAGTCAATGAGCTCTTTGATTCTATGAATCAGCATAGAGGATGAAAAAGAAAATGAGTTTCAACAAGATAATCTCTCTGTCTTCGGCCTTCTCTGATTTCAGCTTCACTTTCTGTCCTCGGAGCAATGATCCTAGGGTAAGGAGGGCGGGGATGACATTTTTAACAATGATCGCTACAGTGAAACGTCAACATAATGAAAGCCTTTTTTGGTATCTCTGCAGAATGTTATGTGAGATTTACCTTGTATTCCAAGATGATTACAGTACATGTGATGCATAAAAATATAATGTATCATCTCAGACACAAGTCTTGGCTTATATTCAGCACCAAGAATCTGACAAATACATGTTTTTATATTTATGTATGTTCTGCCTGATTCCAAAAAAGAAGATTTAAGATAGTTGTACTCAAAACCATAGACATGATTAAGCCTAAAAACCTTTAGAATGAGAATAAAAGGATAAGAGCCAAGTTTTTTTGAGCCATTACTTTAGGAAACTTCAGCTAAAGAAAGCTTCCAAAGTCGAACATGAAATGTAATTCCAAAACAAAGAGGAAGGTAAAAGGGCTACCTACTTCTCCTTGTCTGATAATAGCCAGAGTAATTAATTGGCTTTGGGGGGAAAAAAGTAAAATGCAGGCACAATTTGTCACCCTGCCAGGCCTGTTCTAATGGCCTCTTATCAAGGCAATAGCCATCAGTTAATAATGAAACCATTGAATTGCAAAAGGAGTGTGCCAGCATAGACCCAGGCTTATTTAATGGATAATAGCTATTTTACTAGTTGCTCAATAGACTTTAGCCAGGCCACATACAATAATAGTAGTTGATGCTTACTTGTAGAGTGCTTATGTGCCAGACACTGTTCTAAGCACCTTACATATATTAATATATCAAATCCTTAAAACAGCCCTATGAGTCAGGAACAATGCTCTGAGGTCTGTGATCTTAACCACTGCACCATACTGCCTCTCGCATGTCTGAAACCACGCAGAGGCTTAACCGTCAGTTGCACAGCTCAGCTCTGAGCCATCTCAGGACAAGAAGGTCTCATTTAAAGCAACAATAACCAGTTGAAAAGTAGGCAGCTGCAGTGCTACATAACTGGGTGGATCCGTTGTTTGCTCAAGGAGTTAACTGGTTTTTCACGTTGTTTAAACGTGGCATCTTGAATTTTAAAGGAAAAGTGTAGGCGCCAACTGAGCATTCTTTTATACATTTCAGTATTGGTGTGAAGAGTGTATCATACATTATGCACAAGTGAGTGCCTTTGCCAGGTATGGTCTAGTTCAAGATCAAGGCTTCCCTCTAAACTGCATGGCTTCTGTGATTATTTTCCCTGAAAAAAGAGAATGGAATGTATTGATTCACATAATTCATTAATTCATTTTACAAAAATTTATTGAATTCCCACTTTGTACAAGACACAAAATAGAAAGATGAATAAGTCAAAGTCCCTGTCTCCAAAAATCATATTCCAGCCAGAGACATAAATGTTAACAAATGATTTCTGTATGGTGAGGTAATTATTCTTGTAAAGTGCTGTGGGGCAGCACAAAGGAAAGAGCCGCTGTCTGTGCCTGGGAAGGGCAGACAGACTTCGCAGAGAAGGTGCCAGTTAGTCCAAACCCTAATTCAAGCCATGTGTGCGGAGCCTATAGGGAGTGTATTTTTACAGCCACCTGGCATGGCCAACATTTCCAGTTTTTTCTAACTGTCATATTCAGAATACATACAATGCTACCCTTAGTAAGTCATCTCTTTTGAGTCTCCATGCAGTTACACACCCAGGAAGAGAGGATGAAAGTAATCTATCATGATGGGTAAATATTTTATAAGTTTAGCTGTGGGTAAGGCCTCTGGGGAAGATTAAGCCAGGGATACAGGGAGTCCATGCCCGGTCGATGGGCAAGGATGCTAAGCAAGAAAACCAGAACTGCTGGAGAGGAGCCAGCCCTGGCATGTCCCTTAAGGCCAGGTCTATGTCGATGAGGAAACGTTCTCTACAGACATGTGAACACTGCAGGGAGCGGCGACTGGGGTCAGAAATGGCATCGCTGGGCCTAAGAAACCGAAATGAAGTCATTTAGAGCTAACCTTTGCAGAGAGCTTTGCCTTGATCCTGCATAGGATTTCCACAGCATCTTTTCCTAAGAGCGGCCAGAAGGCTTCCAGTTGCCCCTTGTCACTGCCTCATGGAGACAGGCATCCGAAATCCCCATTTGCAGGTGAGGAACTGAATGTGTGGTCCGAGATCACAAAGGCTCACAAGCAAGTGCTTAAGCTCTCATTCCCTCATGTGCTCTTAAGTTTGATGCTTAGAATGAAAAGAGTGCTCAGCAGTTTTAAGAAAACGATAAGGCTTTCTACTATATTTAATCACCTAGAAACCAAACATGAGAACCCGGAGGACACTTTGGAGATGGTCTTATCCAGTGCTCTTGTTCTAAAGATGTGGAATCGGAATCCGAGGGACAGCTCCAAGTAATTCGAGGAGTCCAGCCATTAAGACCTACTCAGCCCTCAAGGTTCCTGTTTCTAACTGGAGGTCCCTGCCTCCGAGGGCTGTTTAAGACCCTCTGATTCTCCTCCTGGGACTCAGTGTGAGAGCTTCTGCTGAGGCCCTGGACAGTTCCCCTACGTAGCCCTGTTTGCACCTGAGTTCCGGGCCTTCCCTTCACCATTGTGACTGGCATTGGCTTCTCCCATATGTTTCTGTCCATTTATCAGACTCCCATCATGTCCCTAACAACCACTGACTACAGGGTACAACAAAAAAATTTAGCCTTAGCAGTTGACAAGTACCCCGATTGCTGACCAAACGCAGAGGAGGCCTCCCTTTAAGGTGTTATGGACCAGCTCTGCTGTTCCTTATTTGCTTCCAGACGGGCCAGCTTGCACTGCAGCACCTTTCTTGCCCCCTTATGGAAGGTTGTAAGAAGTAGACAGTGCTCTCCAGTAATCTGATACTTTCCTAAGTTTCTTAAACCTTCAGACTTGTTAAACCAGATGTTTTATTATGTTGTAACAGCAATTGGGAACTTTCCCACCCCAGATGGGGCATTTGTTACGGCCTCCCCTCTCCCCTCGTCTCAGCATTTGTTTTGCATTTAGACTTGGTCACTTGCAAAATTTTTGGTGCCATTTCTGAATTATTCAGGACTCTGTTGGTTTCAAGCGACATAAACCCAACCGGAATCAGTATAAGCAAGTGGAAACAGTGAAGCACTGGGCACAATGGAGACGTCGATAAAGCGAAGCTGTTCAGGAGTAACAGGAATGGATCTTCTCTCAGCTGATGCTGCTGGCAGCTCCAGAGCCAACTAGTTCAGAGCTTCCATCATCTGACGTGGACTGGCCCACGTCCCCTCGGGTCCCAGATTCAAAACGCGGCCCAGCTTGGGTCCCTTGTTCATTTTGCGGCCAGTCAAGTTGAGTCAGAGAGGCGGGGTTTGTAAAGTAATGTGGTTGCCGTCGGGGGGAAGAAGAGGTTTCATAACCAGAGGACAGGAGGGTGCTGGGCAAACAAAACCAAAGGTGTCCGTTACAGACCTGAGAGTCCATCAGAAGAGGAATGGTTTAGAAATTGAAATGACAAAAGCAAGTTGAAAAATAATAGGCATCATATGCTTTTAAAAAATATTTATATTCAGTAAAGCTTTCCTAACCCACTTTCCTTTAACTGACTCTCCCGGTTAATTAACTCTGCGCTCGCTTGTTGAAGCATGACCTGGTGTCCACAGGAGGCTGGATGTTCCTAGGAGCAGGCTTGTTTCTAGCACACCTGGACAGCTCTGCCCCTTCCAGCTGAGGGGTATGCTTTCCAAGAGTCTTTTGTGTTTCTTGCCAGATAGACTTGTTGTAATTATGCCATTCAATTAAATACCCCTCAGATGAAAACCCAATGCAAAAAGAAAGTTATTCCTGTGAAAACCAGGTTTAATTCAGAAAGATCTGATGACAGCAAGTTGCTAGAAGCAATGGCTGTGTGCAGTGGGGAGAGGGCTTTCACCTTTTATTCCAGAATGGGAGTCCAATCCCTTGTATTCAAAATCCAGCTGCTTACTAGCTGTGTGACCTTGGGCAAGTTGCAGAATCACCATAGGATTTAGCCCCTTTACTGTAACATGGAAATAATAACAACCTTGTTGAGGAACTGTTAGGATTAAATAAGATAATATATTTAAAGCACTGACAGTGCCTGGCTCACAGTAAGGACTTGACAAATAGGACATCTGTCATCATCCTCATTATAATTATTAACAATTGTGACTTGAGGTGAGACACATTTATGCTGTTTCACAGTAGACTTATGTTAAATCATATAAAATGAGGATTTTTCCATTAAAGAATTTAATAAATTTATTTCTTGAACAACAATTAGAAATGATTCTCAGACCACAGAGAAAAATCATTTTTCATTTATCAAATCAATCCCTAGAAAACCTAAATAAATTTTTTTTTAATGTAAAAGACACCTGCAGAAAGTTCTAGAGCTACGTGAAAACCTGGTTTATTAGGATGAGCCAGTAGCACACCCTCCTTCCCTAAGTGGTTATGTTTGGCTTTTGTAAAATTAAAAAAAGCCAGGGATATGAAGCAGGGAGATTGGATAGCCTCCAGGTGGCTTTAAGGAGCCTCTCAGTGCACTAGGACCCGTGTTGGCTCTATTCATAACTTTGCTTTCTGGACCAGAATTCTAGACGTTGGTACATTCTTTTCGGTTGTGTCTTTCACAGAGGGCAGTAAAATTTAGTTCTAATTATATTTAGGGCATCTGGATCCTAGTCAGCATTTCTGGCTCCCTTTTAGAACCTAAGTCTGTGGCTTATTCCTAATGTGGAAAATGGAATAATCCCCCAGGCACGAGAAGAAGAACTCCAGCTCTCAGGCTGCCGTTTCTATAGCAAGACGCCGCTGCAGACATCACAAGACTTGTTATACAAGGAAACATGATTACAGTGGATTAGAGAAACTTGCCAGGGCCTTGAAGGATTTATTACTTTTTGAATTCTGAATGAGACATAAATATGTTTCCCCCTCTCTTAATTCTGGACCCCATACAGAGAAGGTGAGAAAATTCTCCAGCAAATTCTAGAATGCTTAAGCTGCTAAAGGTCCATTGGGTATTGTGTCCTAGTCATATTGCAAAGGGCATGAATACTTGCTTGGCAGAGATGCAAAACAGTCACTCCTCTCTGTCTGCACTGCCAAGTTAGCTATTCCCCTGTCTCCCAGTGGGAGAAAAATGGAGCTCCTTGGGGAGTCTTCTGGAAGGCAGCATGGTGTAATGGAAAAAACAAAGCACTCAGAGGCAGGAGGCCTGGATGGCAAGCTCTCGCATTTATAAGCTCTGTGATTTTCAACAGGTTACTCAAACTCTCTGAGCCTCAGTGTCCTTTTATGAAATATAGGGACAGCACTTCCCATCTCGGAGGATGGTGTTAAGGATTAAAGTATGTTAAGTATCATGTACAGAATTTCAAATGTTAATTGCATTAGCATCAAAATGGCAGCCTATAGCACACTCATTTGAGTTCACAGAGCTCAGAATTTTGCTGATGTCCTAAAGGGAGGGGCTTTTAAAAATGATGGTCTCTCATCTTATCTGTTCTCATTCTTTGGTTTCCCTGGAAGATGAATAGATAGCATAGGATAGCAGTTAGGAACAACTTTGGGCTCAGACAGATCTGAGTTTAAATTCACTGCTTCCTAGCTGTATAACCTTGAACAATTCACCTGATCTCTGTTATCCTCAGGTTCCTCATATGTAAAACTGGATATAAAAATAGTAACTCAACCATTCTGTATTCCTTTACCCTGTTTTATTTTCTATATGGCACCACTATTTGCAGTTACTTGTGTTTGTTTACTGTCTCCCACTCCAGCCCTAGTCATATATAATATCCCCACAAGGATAAAACCTTTATATGTCTTGTTTACCACTTTCTATGTCTTGCCTAAGATAGTAACTGGAACATTGTTGTTATTTATTCTTTTCACCTTTGGCTTCTATTTTTAAAAATTGCCCTCCCGGAGTCAAGGCTAAATTTATATACAGTAGCTGAGTTAGAAACAGGGCAGAGATGTTTTGCGTTTGGAAATACCTGTTGTTCTTACAGTGGAGTTTCTATTTCCTACAGATGCTTACTCAGCCTTCCATGGCACAGTTTGACTTGTGACATCAGAAGATTGACAGGCAGAAGCCTGACTCAGGGATTCAGCTAGGAAAGGGCGCGACTTTCAGCCAGCTCACCCTTTGGGGGATGGCTGGACAAGGCTCAAAAAGATCTTGGATTTCAATTTATCTAGGAAGGTATTTAGCAAATTATTTTTAACTATTTGGATTTGGTACAGATCATCCTAGGAATCTGCAGTCTCTGCATAAGTGAAAAATGAGAATGCACGGACTGTGTGGAGCTGAGCTGGAGAGAGCAGGCCTCCTTGCCCCTTCCCAGGGTGGGCGGGGGCACCTGGTAGCTTTCTCCAACGCCTGCACCACACCTGCCCCCCTCCCACCTGGTTCCCCAGAGAACCCTCTTGGACTTTTGTTTACTTAGCACTTTGGAAATCACTAAGATTCCATGGTTTTCCACGCCACTCAGAGCTAGGCACTGCAGACAGATAAATGTTTGGGCTGTGGGTTTCACATCATTTATTAGCTCTCTCCCTGTGAAGAGGTGGTCCTCACAGCAATGAACTGTCATGGAGAACACTGAGGTCTGAGAGGAGAAACTCTTGACTCTCCCACCTCTTCTTTCTCTCAAGCCCCATCAACTGTTCCTCCAAATTCCTGTAGGACCAAGATGGGCTTGGGGGATGAGGGGTGGGGATGGATCCCAGGAGTTGTATACAAAATGTGCGTGTGTTTGTGTGTGTGTGTGTGTGTGTGTGTGTGTGTGTGTTAATGGGGGAGGCTCGAGGTCATCAAAGTCTCAATAGATATCATCTTTGGTCTAAAATAGGTTTGGAACCACTGCCCTAAGTGGACCTAATATATTTTTATAGTGTTTACAAGCTGCAGATTCGCCCCTCTGCACTCAAAGCTCTGTGTGGGTGGGTTGAGGATGGAAATGCTGAAGCAGTGTGCAGCTGTCCAGTCTTGTTGGGTTTTGCATTGTGGTTCTCTCTTCTCTTATTCACTTTGCTCATTTGCACAAACAATTAAGCCAGGCCCACTGGTAACCAGGTGCTGACTTGTCAGCACAGGGCTTGGTTAAAGAGGGCAGTAGGAAATTCTATAAATAAGATACTTCTATAGATTTGGCTTTAAGGATCAAATAAAACCACATCACCAACAAACCTACCTGTTAGTCTACTGAGTTTCTTCCTTCAGTCACAGAACATTCCTCAGCCATTCCCATAATTCTTAGAGGCAGGGTGATGATACATTTGACCTTGTCACCTAAGGCAGTGCAAGATGAGAGATGCATTTCTGCATCCGGGAACATTATCGTTCCTCTCCTTGTCCAGCACAGCTCATTGTAGGCTTATGGGCCTTCAGAAATAGTTCACTTGTGTTAGTCCGCGTGCTTTAACGACCCAATAAAGAGCTTCGGGCTTGCTCTTACAACAAAATTTAATTAACTGTAAGATCTGGAAAATCCTGGCAAGTGAAAAGCAGCTGTTTGGTGTGAGTGTGTCTTTGTTTCTTAGTAGTGCAACTGACTTCCTCTTTAGCTGGAGTATGGCAGCTTCTATTATTTATTGAGTGTTCCTCACATGTCAGACTCTGTACAAAGTGCTCTATGAAATTTGTCCTGTTTCATTCTTATCCTGAGGTAAATGTCAGCATTCCCATTTTACAGATGCGCAAGTTAAGGCTCAGCGAAGTGTAGTCAGTGATCAGGCCGAAAAAGAAGTGTAGGATGCCAAGAGCCCGAGGGACCCAAGGGGCCACCAGCTGACATGGAGCGGAGGCCTTCTCTACAGTCAAGCCATGAGGGCGATTGAATTTAGACTGGGGAGAGAATTTAGAGCGATTGAATTTAGACTGGGGAGAGAATTTAGGATGGAGGAACCGAGACCTAGAATCTGAGGAAGCACAGGCATTTATTACCCTTTCCCCATATTACTCTTATTCCATCTTTGCCCTTTAGGATGTAGATATAATCCCCTTGCCAGGAATTCTTCTCAAGTCGTCTGCATGGGGTGTTTTTAGTGCTTTTCAAGTTAGAATTGTAGACACTCGCCTCCTTCTCCAGTCTGGCTTTTCTCTATCAAAGTCTCTCCAGCCATTTCCAGTTGATGATCACAGGTCCCAGCGAGTCCTACCTTCAGTCCACCTCACCCCCACCCCCGCAGTAGCCACCAGGCTTCCCTTTCTGAGACACAGATTTGAGCGTGCTGCTCAGGGACTTCCAAAGGCTCAGCTTTGTTTCAGGATGAGATCAGCTCCTCAGCTTGGCAGTCACAGCTGTCGCAGCCGCTCCAGTCCACCTCTCAAGCTCCTCAGCCCCAGGCGCCCTGGACTTCTCACACTTCCTGCCTATGCCTTTGCGGCTTGTTCTCTCTGTCTGGCAAATGCCTTCTCATCCTTCAAGGCTTCATCTTCTCTGGGGCTCCCCTGGATCCCTTCTCATGCTTGTCACACTGAATCATAATTATGTATTAGCTCCTTAAGAATAAGGACTATGTCTTAATCACCATTATATCCTCAGCACCTCGCCTAATACCAGGCATATATTTGTCACTTATTGAGAACTTTTTGACTGGATGAATGGACGTTTGACTTTTTTTGGTGGGGAGGTGAAGGTGAAAGTTCAGGACATAATAAATAGGTCTCCTTCTGTCTACAGTAACCTCTCAGTGTAGTGCAATTGTCTCATTTATATTCAACAGAATATATATAATTTTGGTCAAATGGCATTGCTGGTGTGAGAATGTAGGTGGTCCCTAGTATCTTACATATTCTAACTCTTCTCTTTTTTGGAGAGAACTTGGAAAAGTACCTCATCGATGCCTTTTTAGAGAACTCCTTTAGGATTAAACTCTACAGGCTCACTTACTGTGTGTCAAACTTTTGGTTGGAAGTTAGACACTAACTCAAAGAGATTTGAGAAAACATGGGAATTTATTTGTTCAAATAACTGAAAAACTCATGGATAGTTCTAGCCTTAGACATCACTAGATTCAAGTGTTCAAAAAATGTCAGTAGTGACCTTTTTGTCACCGTCTCGTGCCTGGCTTTTTCTCTGCATTGCTTCATTCTTAGGTAGTCTCTGGCCTCATGATAGCAATATGGCACTGGTAGCTCCAGGCTTACATCTCCAGGCTGAGCAACCCCCATGGGTAGAAAGCCTCGTTCCCAGTGGCATTAACTAACAATGTCCTTTACTGGTCACTAGTGGCCCTGTCACCGTGGTAGGGGCAGGGGGCTAACTCTCGTTGGTCAGCTCGGAGATATGTTCCCACCTCCAGTGGTCACGAGGTAAACACCCTGCCTAAATCACAATACCTGAGAGTTGGGGATAAATTGGTGAAAAATTAGAAAATTGGTGTGGTTGTTACAAGGATAATGATACTTTCAGGCTGAGCAAACAGAGCGACAGATGTCCACTGTGGTTATCTTTCCATTCTTTTTTGTTGCCAATATTTCTGTCATTTCCTAGGGCTTGGTGATAGACCCCAAGCAGGTGGTTTACCTTGTCCTTTTTCTGTAAATATCTGTCACCACCCCACCCCCAGGATTGTTGAAAATAGTTCACTGCTTTCTTTGTCTTCCTTTTCACTCTAGCCTTTGTGATTGGTCCAGCAGCTCCAGTGTTTGTGTTGGAGCCTGAGAATGCCAAACGGAGTGATTTGAACACAACAGTTTTTCCTGATGACTTGCATTTCATGATAGATCAAGGAATAGTTAAACTCCCATTGGTTTTTGTTTTTTTTAATTGAAATCCTGCCATGAGATCTCTGATCCTAAATAGATTGAAAGCAAATACTGTTCTCAGGAACATACTTTCCTTTTACTTTCTTTTTGTAGTTAACCAATAATTTCTGAAATTCAGTGACTTCTTGCTTCTGATATTCAGTGACTTTCTGATATTCAGCCCTGACTGCCACTTGTTACTGTGATCAGCCATAAAATACCAATGTTTGCAGATCCTTCTTATATGGGGAGTAATAACAAAACATTATAGCTCTTTGGGCCTTGTTTTATTTCTTCCAGTTGATAGTTTGGTTTTTTCCTGCCACTCTTTGTATACTTGTTTCCTAGCATGCTTTCCATCCCAATTCGGCCACCACCTAGTGAGTATTTTTTGAGCTCCTACAGCCTATCTAGGAAGGAAACTATAATTTATTGAGTACCTATTTTCTATTAAGTAAATCAAAAGGCCTTTTATGTAAATCATCCCATTTATTTCTCATACCATCCCTTTGTGGGATGAGTGTCATTATCACCACTTAAAAGTTGTGGAAATTCAGGCTAAGGGAGGATAGATAATTCACCACATGTCTTGGAACCACAGAAGACCTGGGATTCAGTTCTGAGTCTGCTAAACTTCAAAGCGAAGAATTAGGCTAGGAGCTCTAAGATCCTGGACAAGCATAAGATCCAATTTCTGACCTGAAGTTGAAGGGATAAGATTAAAACAGTTGAAACAATGAGAGTGAATTTAAGATAGGGTCAGTTCTGAGTGCTATGTGTGATACTGTAGTTTATGGTGCTATTCAAGTTCATAAAACGGTGAATTCTGCCTCCAAATCCCACTCTACTTCTTTCTGAACTTGACTGGGAACATATGTAAATATGTAATCAAGAGTTTATTTTAAATGTCACCCTGGCTCCAGTTTCACAGTATGCTAATTCACTGTTTTATTTGCTGTGTGCTGTGAATTCAGACATTTGCATCTCCTTACACTTCTGTTGAACCCAGAAATATTGGTGAGCCCTAACTATCTTGACGTACATTCACCCTCATGCCCACTGCCTTTTAGGTCCCCTGTAGTCCTTGATAAGCACAGGACACAGCTATGAGCTCTTCAGTGTGCATCTGATCTGACAAGGTGGTGGCGAAGGGAAGATTTTTACCTGTGCCCGGATACCTGCCACTTAGTGCAGTTCAGTGCAGCTGAGGACCTACTGAGTGCCTGGTAAGTGGCAGCCAATATACAGGCTCTGTGAGGGATAGAGCATGTTCATTCAGCATCAACTGTAGTGCTAGACCCCTTCTAAGCACTGTAGATACAGTGGTAGTCAAGACAAGGCAAGGTCCCTGTTTTCATGGAGCTTATTATATTGTAGTTCCATAAATAACACACACACACACACACACACACACACACACACACACTTTGAGCTAGTGATGAGCACAGTGATGTGAAACAAAACAGGATGTTGGGATAGGACAAATTGGTGTGGGACATGGAGGAGGAGAAAATAGAGGTCAGGACTTAGACAATTTAGACTGGCAGGTCAGTGAAGGTCCCTTTTGAGAAGGTGGCTTCTGAGCTGAGACCTGAATACAGAGAAGGGAGCCAGACATAAGGACCTGGGGAAAGAACCTGAGGCAGAGAGAACATCCTGTGCAAAGACCTAAGTTGGGAGCAAGTTTGGTTTAAGAAATGGAGGGGAATGTAACCAGCATTGGCAAAAGCACAGTGAGTTAGGGGGACAGTGGTAGGAAATGAGGTTGGAGACATAGGCAGGGAGCAAGGGATAGGGGCTCTCCTAAGCCATGAAAACAGCTTGTGTTGGTTTAAGCAGGAGAATGACAGGCAGTGATTCACGTTTTCTTTTTTTTTTTTTAAGTCTTAGCTGCTATGTGGGGAATGGATGGGGTATAGAAAGGTAGAAACAAGAATGTTTGGGGTGAGTGGCTGAGCAAGGTGTAAGTTATGTTGTTATAATTACTGACATTATCATACAAGTTCTTACAATTAAGTTTGCGAACTCATCCTAGAAAAAGTGCTATATACCTCACTGCTGAATATCACTACTGTCACCTTCGAAGTACTCCCCTTGGGAAGCTATGTCCCGATACCAGCACCTAGTCCACCCTTCAAAGCAATTTTGGAACTCTTTTTCTGGAATGGCCATCAGAGCTGTCGTCGTATTACCCTCTATGTCCCAAATGTTATCAAAATGTCTTCTTTTCAATATTTCCTTTATCTTTGGGTAAAGAAAGAAGTCACTGGGAGCCAGATCAGGCGAGTAGGGAGGGTGTTCCAATACAGTTATTTGTTTACTGGCTAAAAACTTCCTCACAGACAGTGCCGTGTGAGCTGGTGCCTTGTCTTGATGCAAGAGCCATGAATTGTCGGTGAAAAGTTCAGGCCGTCTAACTTTTTCACAAAGCCTTTTCAGCACTTCCAAATAGTAAACTCGGTTAACTGTCCAGTTAGTACAAATTCATAATGAATAATCCCTCTGATATCAAAAAAGGTTAGCGACATCATTGCAACAAGTTCACAAACTTAATTGTCTGACCTCATATACCTGGCCAACAAATTTGAATTTAGATTTTCTCCTAAACGCAATGATGTGTGTCAGTAATACTGAACACTTACCAGTGTCAGGCACGTGGCTTTATAGGTATTTCTCGTCAAGCCCTCATGTAAACACACAGAAACCTTATAAGCTGGGTTTAGTGTTGACATCAGCTTTTGTAGAGGAGGAAACTGAGGTAGAGAGAGCGTGAGTACTGACTGCTGGTTAGTGAAGAAGGAGAATAGGAATGGCATGATTCCATGCTCCCAGCTCCTGGAAAGGGACTGGGAGACTGGTCAAGAAGCACATGGAAGGCCACTGGAGTTGGCAATGACTTTGAGATGAGGAAAGCTGGTCCTGCTGACTAGTGAAGAGCCTGTGTTAGGAGCACATATTAAAGGGTGGGCTGCACTGTGTGCAAACCGCTGGGGTAAACACTGTGGAGAGACTGATAAAACGGACACTGATGCTGTTACCCTGGAAACTTACAGACCAGGAGGTGATTAGATAGACTTCTAACACAAACTGAAAAGCAGGAACTTCCTGAAGGAGAATCTGTTAGATACCCTTAACCTAATATGTCAGAGAAAGCCCTGGTGTCATAATTGAGTTCCTACTCCTCTCCCTAGGGTAATTGTAAGCTGAAATGATCTTAGAAAATCTGTCCTGGCCTGTCTGTGTCTGGTATCCCAGGCAAGCAGGTGGGAGTTTTCCCCCCCAATTGATCTCTACCTGTCTGTTTCTGTCTGTGACACACACATGTAAGCACCCATGTACATACACATACACACACGTAAGCGTGCACACACACACATAAGCATGCACACACACATGCGTAAACATGTAAGCATGCATACAGATACATGCACCCACATACACACACACGTAAGCACACATACACATGCACCCACATGTAAGCACATGTACACACACGTAAACACACACACACACACACACACACACACACACACACACACACACACACACACACACACACACACACCAGGACCTGGACATCCTGGAGCATCTCAGGAGCAATGGGGCAATTTGTTCTATCCCAATGTTCTCACCTTGGGATAAAATGGTCCCCAGGTGTGATTCTGTTTCCCCCAGACGGTCGGGGTCTTTTCACTGCCTCAGGACATCATCATGCCTTCCTAAGGACCTGGTGTTTCTATGTGCATGGGAACCACCCTGCACATTTCCCTCTGCCCTAACCAGGGTCAGGGCCTGCTCCTTTGTACCCCGAGGTATGGGGAGGGCTGGTGGGACCCAACTCTGGTTAGAGCTATAGGAACCATTTTTGGTTTCATTTTTGCTTTTCCTTCTTATTCTTCCTGGAGAGGACTGACTATGTTGTTTTTAGTTTTCTACAAGCATTCATTCTAGCAAAGCCTGGAGACATTGGTGTTTATCCTTGGCCAGGCTGCATATCTGTTTGTAGAAAATGGCTGCAATCCTAGGAAATGCAGTTTTGATTGGTTAGCCAAAGGCTCCATATACCAGCAGTGGCAGTAGCTGCCAGTTGATTTGAGTTTTATGTGGTAAGATTGTTGTTATGTTTTTTTCCCCCCCAGATGAGAACTACTGTTTGCTAGAGCTGAGATCATCAAAACCATTTCAATTAAGACTTCGTGTGAGAATATAATTACACTTCCCAAAGATGTAAGCCTGATCTAGTAAAGTGAGGGTAAAAAAATAAATAAATAGAGTCAGTACAGGAGAAATGTTACGGGTACTAGGTAGATTGAATGGCAACTCACTCACTTTCAATGATATTATACAAGTCAAATAAAATCCTATTCCCTTTTATTATTTTAGCTGAATATTCTTGTCCAAAATGAAAATCAGATGTTTTTCTTCTTTCATTTTTTTCCAAAGCAAATGGTTACAAACACTTACTTAATATAATTTACTGGAGCTTTTTTTTTTTCTAAAAGAACATTTACATTACTTTCTTTTATGCATGCAGTAACTTTTGATCAAAACATGACTCCACTCCCTTGTTTAATGTTGAGCATCTGGATTAAAGGCTTCTTTTAATCTTAAATACAGATTATGGCTCTCTTTCCCTTTAAGCAAACTGCCATAAAACTTTGGCCCCTTTCCAGTTTTCTTCATTAAAGCTCTCTTTATTATAGTGTTTTCGGATGGCAGTCATTAAATGATTGTTATGCACAATGGGCACTTGATTATAATTATTTAACTGGCAATCAGTTATTGCAGCAATTTGGTGGTATAATTAAAAGGGAGCATGTTTATACCTGCCAGCATCTCTGAGATGTTCAGCTCTGGGTTAGGGGAAGAAGCAGAGCCTAAACATATGGACAGGAAGAATCGGCACTTCTATGAATGAAAGCTTTTCCTTTATTCTTCCCCAGTCTTGTTCTTGGCCTCTTTTCTTTCATAAAGTAGATGAACAATAGTGATAGAATAAGATGTGGTTAAGAATTTTTGTGCTACAAACTCCTGAATCAGTAGATATTTTCAGTAGTGAATGTTAAGTTTCTCTATGTGCTACGAAATGTAAAATGGGTAGAATTATACTTACATAATTCTGCTTTTCTTAACACATGCATAGGTGTGTTTTTACCACTATGATTTATAAATTTCAGCATTTCTTTCTTAGTATATAAATTGATGTGGGGTACCACTAATGCTATGAAAAGATATGTGACATTCGTTAATGTGCACCTGGAAAGCCATTAATCACTAAAGTAGTAACAATGTGATCCCCAAGTTAAGAGGACTCCTGCATTATTATTCACAACTCTTTCAGTTATAAATGACAAGGACTTAATTCTTACCAACCTTAGAAAAGAGGAAATTTCTTGGTTATGTAGCTGGAATGTTATTGGAACTGCTTACAGGAGTAAAGGAAGAGCTGCAGGAACCAGGGCTCAGGGTTAGGAAAGGGATTCAGTCCCTCCAGGACTCACTTTTTTTTAATTGTATTGGGGAACAGCCATGGTCATTGGTTACACATTGCTTTCATGCTAAAATGGCATAGTTGACTCAATAGTATTAAGGAGGGCGCAGCTCTTAGTGGCCCATGTGAGGATCAAACCGGCAGCAGCCTTGGTGCTATCAGCACCGCACTCTAACCAACTGAGCTAATCGGTCATTTGTCTCTCTCAGCTGAGCCTGCCTGTGCTTGACTTCATTCTAAGGATAGGCTTCCAGCCTTCTCTCTGTGGCAGGAAACATGTCTGTTTAGTAGCCCCAGATTCTCATCTTCCCAGATGAGCAACTGCAGTGGAAAGAAGCATGCAACTTCCATCTTTCATAAATCAGCCTAAGGCAGCGGTTCTCAACCTTCCTAACGCCGCTACCGCTTAATACAGTTCCTCATGTGGTGGTGACCCCCAACCATAAAATTATTTTCGTTGCTACTCTATAACTGTAATTTTGCTACTGTTATGAATC